>NW_028270140.1:37769179-38081054 GCF_037043375.1 Chiloscyllium plagiosum
GTCTGGAATTCTGTTGCTAAGCCATGCTTCCATGAAAACAAGGACGCAGCAGTCTCTGAACTCATGCTGAGATGCCTGCCATAGTTGGATACAGTCCAATTTATTGTTCAGGCAGCAGATATTGGAGAGCAGAATGGACAGGAGAGCTGGCTGGCTACAGTTTGTTTTTAGCCCACTTACCGCGCTTCCGCCCCCTCGCACACCATTTTTGATGTCTCAACACCCAGCCACTGATATCAGGCAAAGCAGAGGACTGGAGGCCTATCTCTGCAGCAAGCCAAAATTGCATAACTGCTTCAACGGCTCTCCATTCAAGTTCATTTTTGGCCAATTCCTGGATGGGAGCAGTAGTTGCAGACTGCAACAGTATTTGCGAACACAGGGGTTCCTGTTCCTGTTCGCACTTTGCCTTAGAAAACTGAAATTAAATAGTCCTAGGTCGGGAGAGGCTGCTGTGAGCCGCTGTCGTGCTTCCATAGTTGCAGGAGTCCAGGTTGCAATGTGCAAGTGAAAAGGTATGCAGCTATGTTTCTTTGTTAATACAAGTACTGAGGGTCTGTGATCATTCCATCAGAGGAACAAATCTATCTCATTTTTGTATAAGCTGAACCTACATCAGTCACCTGTCCTGTTGAGAATGGCAAATTTGTATTACCAGAAACAACAATCTCACTCTCCTATCTAATATTACCCTTCCTAACTATCCAGGTTTGTGAAGTGGATGGTAAGACACTGGAATATAGAGATAAGTTTGTCTATTTAGGACAAATCCCAACAGAAAATGGTAGATGTGATACGAGGATCAGAAGAAGAATGGAGATAGCCAGAAGTAATTTTCTAGCCATGAAAGACTTGAAATATCAAGTTTGAAACCAGGGAGGATAAAGCTATAAAATGTTACATTATTTCCAATATCCTGTATGTCTCAGAAAACTGGACAATTGTGTAAAGATCTGTGAATCTAAGCTTAAAATTTCAAACAGATCATAAGACAAATGAAGAGGCAATTTGAAATTGAGAGCCACAATAGCTTCAAAAAGCAAAACCAGTGATATCTAGAAATATTGTCAGTATTTTCACTATCTGATTAGGACTGAGAAATTGGAGATCATTTCTGGATGGCAAAGTGGTGGGGAGCAGAAAGAAAAATTGCCATTGGATTGAAAATGAGTTCCAGTGGGTGGTGCAAGGCAGATAATTGTGATGTAACATGACATTAGATCTCATGCTGGAGTAAGGAAGTACAAGCAACCACTCTCCATCTCATGACTCCAACATCAGTAAGCAATGGGAGGGAATTGAATTAATGGTGAAGTCATTAAGACATATACATAATTCTGTTAGTTCAGTGAAATGGATTCAAACCCTGTGCGGCCCATTTTGCAGATAAAACAACTTCGTGACTCTCCATTTTAGATCCCATACATCTGCATACACAATGATCTTAATACTGACTATTTCCGTCGCCTGTCCTGAAAGTCTGTGCAAGGCGATGTAACAGGCAAAAATCACGACAATTACTGTTTCAAGTTCTTAGATTGTCCATTTGGGCCTGTAAACAGATGAGTGTGATCCAATTTCTAGATTGCCATATTCGATCTGGGAATCTTTCTTGCACAATGTAAAACGAAACATGATTTTGGGCTGGCATGAAACGGATGATGGCTAGGTTGCCATTAAACACTGCAAAGTTAAGAGGAGACATAAATCAGGGAAAGTGTTCAAGTAGCCAAGCTAAGTGTTTGTTTTTTAAACCATTGTATTGACTTTAGCAATCTCCCATAGGATTCTTAAAGTGAGACTTGTCTGGGTTTTGAGATTGGCACCTTTTACATTCTTGTTTGTTCACTCAAATATTGCACTGAGATAGTTACATTTAAAGCACGTTTATACTGACACTAAGGGATTGTGACACAAAACAGAACTCAGTCCTTTTCAGTCTATTCCAGTGTTCAGTGAAATCAAGGCTGATCTATGACTTTGCTCCATATGCCTGACTTTGTTCCATATCCTTAATACCTTTTGGCTAACAATCTACCAACCTCCATTGACATTAACAATTGATCTCGATCAATTGCTGTTTGCAAAGAAGGCTACTCAACTTCCATCACTTATTGTGCATAGAACTAATTCCTAATTTTACACATGAAAGGTCTGTATCTGATTTTTTTTTTTTAGATTGTACTTATTGTCCCACACTCGCCAACTGATGGCAATAGACAAGGCTGGAAAGAACTATCTGTTCATATTTTAAAACTTTGATCAATTTCACTTGTTAGTTTAACAGTCCAAAATAATATAAATGGAATGCTTCATTGTCAGGCACCTCTAACAATGCAGCACTCCTATTTATATTGTATTGTATTGAACTGTTCAACTAGAGTTAGTGCTCAAGTACCAGAGTGGGGCTTACCATGACAACTTTCTGATGCTGGGGAGAATGTCACAGCAGTTACAATTTGGACTTTGTAATTACTTTCTGAAATGCAGTTGTCTTCCTAAAATATTATAGGGTCATGGTATCATTTGAAGTATATATCACAGCTGTCATTTGGTCCATCCTGTCAGTCCTGGATCTTTGATGGAACATCTATTTAGCCCCGCATCCCAAATGTTTGCAAATAACCCTGTATGTTCCTTATCCACAATAATTCACCTCTTTCCCCTCTCTGTTCAAAGGAAAAGGCCCTAATTTTCTCAGTCTCTCCTCAATGCTGGTAACATTCTGGTAAATTGTCCCCATAAACTTTTTTTTCTAATGCCTTTAGAACTTTTCTCCGTGTGCCATCCACACTATTCCAAATGATGCATATAAGACAGTGCAGCATTGTTTTTTGCCCGTATTCTTTCTCTGGGATATGGGCATCACTGCCAAGAACAGTATTTGCTGCCGATGCTTAATTGTCCTTTTACCAAGCTGCTTGTCAGGGGATTTCAGAGGGTAGTTAAGTTGTCCAACTTCCTCACAATCTGGAGCCTGGTAAGGGTGGCAGTATTTCTTCCTGAAGGCATTGGTGAATTAGATGGGCTTTTACAACAGTGGATAGTTTTAATAATCTACACTTTTTTTGAGCTGTGCTTTCAATTCCAAATTTATTAACTGAATTCTGTTGCCAGGGTAGAATTCAAAGTCTTGTCTCCAGAGTATTTGCTTAGACCATTGAATTATTTAGCCAGAGATCTCAGCACTACGTCTCCCATATAGTACAGGAAGGTCAATCCTTTTAGATTTTGTTGTCATGTCTGTAATCAAAAGTTTTTATTATTGAAAATATTGCACTCAGACACTGGACTTTAAACCACAGGGTTATCTTATGCTCTTGCAGGTGATGAGCCAAGAAGCAGGAAGAGCATGTGGTTCAATGGGTGGGGGCAGTGCTTGAACCTACTACCTTCTTGGCCTCTGCAAGAATGAAGTCAGGTGTGGGTGAGGCCCATGGTCAACCCTCCCAACCTGCCACCAAATGAGGCCCTTGACCGCCAATTAATGACCACTTGTTGGATCTCATCACTCTTCATTATTAACCCAACAGCAGGCACTAACTCAAACCCTGTCCCCATGGCATTGAAAACCATTCAGAAAGTGGGTGGTGGTGCCTTGATTGAAAGGCACTCAGTGCCTGATTTGCAGGATCAAACATCAGAAAGGCCCATTCAGACTCCACTCTCTGGCCTTGCTGCCGACTTCACTTAATGCACCCGACTCGGTGACACCCACTCTGAAATCCCTTCTCCTCCCTTACCAAATACACTACTAACTTGGCTTAGGTCCTTCCACTATTTTGTCACTTTGGAAGTTTTCTTTTCTGTAGAAGCCACTACCTCCCCACTGGTTCTGCTGAGGTGAAGAGCAGCCAGCCTTGTTTTTTGACCAGGAGCTCTCGGTAGGTGAGACCTCTGCTCCGGAGAGTCTAGATTTCACAGTAAGGCCTGCCCGTGGCCTTGTTAATGCCTGACTGGCTGGTGGTTCGGTGGGCCTTCCGAAAAAGAGGCAATGTAGATCTCTCACAGCCTCTCCAGGTAGAAGCTAAGATGTCCAGTAATTCAACAAGATTCTATCCCATGTTTTTCAGGATTCCTGAACAGAACAACTGACTTGGGCAGAATAGGCACCACCAGAACGTCAGAAAGAACTGACGCTCAATACCTGATCAAATGACCGTTAGTGAGACAATTCATGATAGGCCAAAATATTGGCAGGGTGATAACAACATAAATCCTGTTAACACAGGACAACTGGCATTGACTGAAGCTAGTGACTAGGTCCTGTTTTGAATCAACTACATATGGTCTGTCTGATTTGGATCAAGCTTGCTTTAAAAAAATACTCCCAGTTCATAACCAGCATTGTTCTATGGATGGTACAAACAATTTGACTTAATATACACAATATTGGAAAAACTCCTCTTCATACTGTACTGACAATACATTGATAGCCATTTTTTGTGAGCATTGAGATAATCGGATATTGTTGTGATGTTGATTCAGGAATAAAACTTTTCCAGGGCATCAGGATTTACACCCCTCCTTCACTTTCAAAATATTGCTTTGGGATCTTCACTGTGCATGTGAGAGTGCAAATTTGAGCCCTTCAGGTCAAATCCAAAAAAAAAAGGTATTTCCAACAACTCTCTTGATTGTGAAATGGATTGTCATTGTAAAATTCTTGTGCTCGAACCTCTGGAATGGATCTTGAACCCAAAGCTTTCTGATTCTTCAGCAGAGGTGCCATCCAGCTATAGCTGTGTAGCCCAAAGTATATTTTTTCTCAGTGGTGGGAGATGTTGTACCTTCTGTGTTGAACTGCAGAATTAATTGATGTGCGATATGATACCCTGTGTACAACCTCTTACTAATATGTGCTACTATTCCACTGGTGTAGTGAGATCTGTCATACTTATTTGGCCCTCAGTTTTAAAAGTCATCTGAAAGAAGGCACCTCTTGTAATTGAAGTTATTGAAACTGGTCATTCATGTTAACTGGTCTACATTTTTCTTAATAAACACAACTGTTGACATTTTTAATTAACCTGATCAGAGATGTTGGGCTTGCTGATCAACGGTGTCTATTTTTCTGTTCCTTTCTCCATGCTTACACAAGATTCCCATCAATGTTAGACACCTCAACCATGTTCACAATGATAGCGAGTTTGATGTTCTCATCACTATCTGGGCAAAGACATTTTCTCTGAAATTCCTTACAGGGGTTACTTGTGACTTTATTGTATTCACAACCACCAGTTTTCGACTCACTCGACATGATGGAACATTATCATCTTTCTATACTGGCTCTGTCAACTCTTCAAACAAATTTAAAGGCCTCTATCAGATTACTTCTCAGTTGTATCTCCCAGAGAAAGGAGAGCCAATTGTTTAGTCTTTACTGGCAGCTATATCCTGAAAAAACCTTTTTGTGTACTTCGTCCAGTGCTTCTCTCATCATTCTGTTATCAAAAGCCCAGAAATGTGCACAGAATGCTGGGTATGCCCATTTGCAAATTGCTATTCTGAACCCAAAATAACAGAAGAAACTAAATGACTGTGAACTCCATCATCAGCTGTGAATAATTAATTTTCAATCTTGCGTGAGATGCTGCTGTAAACTAAACAGTCATTTAATAAGTTGGAAAATGTTAACTGTAACATCGTGCCCAGCAGACATTTGTCTAGGCATCTGAAAGCACTGTCATAAATCACTGTCACTGGGAAAAGTTGCTCACCATTTATTTTAATTTAGATTCGTAAAGCTTGTCTGCCTAATCCCACAAGGACAGATCCTGTCGCAATTTGGGTAACTGTGCTGAACACTGATGCCTTTGCTGGATTGGAATGAGAATGAGCTTGACACCCTTTCTTTTTGCTGAAATGGACAGTCGAAATTGTTTGTGAAGATTAGTGTGAAGTCTTGACATCTGTTCCACTTGACACTGAGCACTGCAGGACAAATGTTAACCTAACTCATCATTCAGTACAGGATCAGTCACCTGTTCTTCATTCTGCTTTATATTTTGGTACAAAATATTTATTACATCTACTGCCAATGTGTTATCAAAATGACATTTTAGCAAGCTATAAAAATATTTATACTTTTTAATCACATTTTATGAATTAACTACAAAGAAATATGCTGCTCGAAAATGATTCGACCCTGAGAAAGTAGGTACATTTATAGCCCACAGATACAATTTATACTGTTTGCATATCATTATAGAAAGTTGCGACTATTGAACTGAAACAGTTGCTGTGGGCAATTATGTAGCTATGTGGTTTCTTGGAGTACATTATTAAAAGAATGCATGCAGTATTCAGTTATTACTTTTTCAGTGACATTTTAATAGCCTGCTGTTAAATAGATTCAAATACCATTGCCACAGTCAATTTGAATGTTTCTGGTATATGGCCCTTAAAACTTCTTCAATATTTGCTTACCTTGGGCTACATTACTTCTTTTCTGTTGCTTTCCAGTTGAAACTTTTGCACTGTTCTAACCATTAATTACATTCGTCTCTGTGTGCTTCAAGTCACTCAGCAAAAAAAATACAGAACAATGAACCTTATCAGAAAATCAATGGAGTAAAGGTGGCTCAAGTGTTTTTCAGCAAACACTGCAGCAATCTAGTTTTATTGCTAAGCTCTTCACAGCTCCCACATCAAGCCAAAAAAAGGTTGTAATCTCCCCATCCTCTTGCCCAATCCCTCCACAATTGCTCCCCTACCCAAAAAAGGGTTGCCATGAAATCCCTTGCAATAAATATTAAATAACAATCAATATAATGTGGCCTTACAAAATGGTAGCATTATCATTTTGCAAAATGGCTAATTTCTGACCGATATTGGTGTAACACTTTGTATCTCATTACTCCCCACATCTGATACCTTCTCAAAGCTTTGTTTTTAATTATTGTTTCAAAGGTGATCACGCAGAATAAAATGTTATTAGTAATGGTACTAACATGGTCTTTTGAGTTTAGTGGCAATTTGATTTATAAGTTGCATTGAGGAAGAAACACAGTTCAGTCCAGTATTGAAAAATGTACTAATTTTCACTGACACTGCTTACTAAGGGCTGCTTTTACCGTTTTTAAGAGAAATTGTTTGTCCAGCAAGCTACAAGGGGTTGAATACAGGTGCTATGTTACAGAACAGTTTTTACCTTTGACATCAATTTGTACCGAGCAGGCCCAAGGAGGCACAGTAAGGATTAAATTTCGAGATTGCAACACACAGCCGAAAATAGAAATTTTCAGAAGGCTTTATGACAGGCAGGTCTCAACTCTGCCAGTTCCCCATCCAGGCAATGAGGCTGTAAATAAATCTCAATGAGTCTTTGCCTACATATGTGACACATTGATTGCTTAGCTTTTCAAGATCTGGTTAGTGAGATTGCTACTTCAGTGTGCACTTATACTCAGGGCTTGCTTTCACTTGAGACTGTTCAAATTCATTGGATTCAACTATCAGTTTCATAGCAGTGTTACTTTTGCATCAGAAGATTGTGGGTTCAAATCCTGTTCCAGAGATTTGAGCACTCAATTTAAGCTTGTCCTGTGCAACTTTCGGGCAACTCTGTTAGATCAGATGGTAAACCAAGGTCCTTTCTGGATTTTCTAATGAATGTATCAGAAAAGCTCACGATAATTTCAAAGAACACTAGAGCTTTTCCTCACATATGAGAAAATATTTATACTTCAATCAACTTCATTGAAAAAAGAAGAGCTGACGATTTTCTCCCAATGTGGAGGCTCATTGTGCACATGCAGGGCTCCTGTATTTCCTACCTCAAAACAATGACTGTATTGCAAAAGTACATCATTAACTGTAAAGTGCTTCAGAGCATACTGAGGACATGATAGCTATTCTGAAAGTGAGTTTTTTCTCTCTTCCAGCTACAGAAGGTAAATAAACAGAATCTTAAGCCTCTACATGATCTGGTCTGCACAACTGAACCTGCAAGTGATGAAAGCTTCAATAACTTAGCAACTATAAAATTATTTACTCAAATACAATGAGGCCCAAATCTGAAAGTATGCAAGGCCTTAAAAACATAATTTGAAACTTTATATGTTTTTAATGATTTTCAGATGCCATTTTTGGCTATGGATGATAGTTGAAAATGGAGCAAGTGTTGGACTGGTCATTGGATAGGACAATATCAAAGAAATTTAAAATTAAGACAAATGTGTAACAAGTAGCTGTTTTGCTAATACCAAATTTTACCATCACCAAAAAAAATTACACCTTTTGTGCACAATTGGTACTCTAGTACATCAAAGCTCAAAGTTAAAACTGTACAACCACTGACTGTATTAACTAGAAGTACATTATTGTCAAATCTCAAGTGCTGAAGGATACTCTATCAGTTGAAAATATACTTACAGGCATTTCTCATACTTGCCATCAATTATATGATGACAATTCTACTTCAGTAGTGGACAGAATTAACTATTTACACTGCCTAGCAAAACTCCTGGATAATACTGAAATCTTTTTACTGATAGTCAAAGGCACTGTGGGGTGAGGGATTCAGCCAAATGGGTGACACTGCCCAGGAAATCACCCTCGTGCATGTCACATCATTGCCAAGTCCCTGTGCAGTGGACCAGAAAAGAGAGCTTCTGGATGCAAAACCTCTGACAAACTGACCCACTACAGTTTGTGATTGGTTGGTTGGGAATTTGTGCAGACAACAGTGTTCATATGAAATACGATTTTACTGTCAAATCCACATACAAAAAATTTACTATGATTTAATAACTCCCAAGAGTGTCATCTCTGCATCACAATGTGACATCAAAACATTGAGAAACTAAGTGCTGGAAAATATTCATGTCCCCTTCCCCTGCTGTTGGGAGGTCTGCATGAAAAGCTACACAATAATTTACTGCGTTCACTCTTTCTAATGTGGAACATACTGTACAAAGTCTTGGGGGACTTCATTAGTCCTACTGGTGCCTCTGTAAATACATGGTATGCAGTGATCCAATGTGCAACCTCTGTTGTTTGCACTGTTGAGACTGAAGCCCTACCGTGTATGTCAACTTGCCACACATCGGGAAATTACCCATGGGATGTATAAAGTTCTATAATTATCAATTGCAGAATAGTCTTGGGCACTTCTGAGGAGTGCTGATGTGCACAGCAGCATTTCAATTAGTTTTTGGGGCAGGCCATGCCAACTGTGCAGATCACATTAACACATATATATGACAGGGAGACTCTTGATTGTCCAGTCTGCAGTAACTGTCTTTGGTATCCCTTCTGTTAACCTTGGCAAACATCACTTTTATTTCTGACGAACAGAAATATTAAATGGAAAACCAGCCTAGGATTTTGTGTCAGCAATTAGTTTCCTCTGCTTGGATAGTGTAGTAAGTGTTTTTTGTTTGTTTTGGAGTTTGGGGGGTGGTGAGGGGTGCAGACTGGGACAGTTGGCTTTATATTTTGTTTCCTTTTTAAGGCCCAAGACAGAGTTTTCAAAACTCGAAGCGCTCGAGGGCACAACAAATAATTTTGAGTCATTTTTCAGCCAGCTTGAGTTCTAAGATTCTGGATTCCTGACTGTTCTTTGATACTCTTCCAGTTCATTTTTCCTGTTCATTGCTTTCTGCAGTTCCTGTTTGATGAGCTGAATCTGTTTCTCCAGTTCTGTTAGTTCATGAATGACTGAATGCCTGGCTTTCAAAAGTGGTTCAGGTTTGCCGTTGGAATTAACGGTAAGAGGGAGCTCTTTCACTACTGGGGGTAGGTCCTCAACTTGGCAAGGTTTCAAATTAACTTCAGGCTGTTGAATATCTTTGAAGATGCATTTCCGCCTGTTCCAATGTGCATGACTGGCTGTATTCCACACCATTTGCTGGTTATTTTCAACATTGCACCTGAAAATGAAATGCATATTTTAAATCAGACCTGAACTGAGGAAGGCATCTGTGCAAGAAACGTAGTGTTTATTATAATAGTGCTGTATACAACTGGAATGATACATAGATGTCATCAGTCTCTACAATCCTTCACAAAGCATACAGCCCTCAGAATTCTGCGTGCCTCTGATTTTTGGCCTTTTGTGTGTTTCTGCTCTCTCTTTTTCTGTTGCTGTGGCTGTTTCAGTTGTCTAGGCCCTACGCCCTGGAATTGCTTGCTTAAAATTCTCCACCTGTCTTTCCTCTCAAAAACCTATTTCAGTTTCCATCTGTCCTGGTAGCTCCTCTCATGGCTCACTGTAAAATTTTGTCTATTAGCAATATTCCTGGGACATCTTACTACACTACATGCAGGGTATACTTGAGTTCTTTAGCAAAGTCAAAGACAAAGAGAAAACAATGTAGCCAGATGAGCAAGTTTTTTCAGCTGAGTAGCATTAGAATAGCCTGATTTTGTTTTTATCTATTTCAATATCATCAGAAAATGACTTGACTTGAAGAAGTGGCTTCTCTTCCTGCTCCTGGAGTGTTCTCCTGTCTCTCTGTTGCTCCTACAATTCTATCCTTGGCTCTTTCTACTTTTAATCATGCTGTCCCTTGGTAACATGTTAGTTTGGCTGATGATGCCTAGCTCCAGCTCATCATCACCAACCTTGATTTCTCCACTTCTAAACTTCCAGACTGCTTACAGAATTCCTCGTGTGGAATAAGGCCATTCAGCCCATTGAGTCCACATTGACCCTCTGAAGAGCATCCCTCACACATCTATTCCTTCTCCCTATCTCTGTAACCCTGCATTCCCCATAGCGACTCCACCTAACCAGTGCATCTTTGGACTGTAGGAAGAAATCCACGCAGACACTTGGTGAATGTGCAAATGCCACACAGACCCGAGGTGGGAATTGAACACAGGTCCCTGATGCTGTGAGGCAGTAGAGCTAAGCACTGAGCTACCTACCGTGCTGCCCCAACATTCAGTACTGGATGAGCAGAAACTGACTTCAATGAGATATTAGGAAGATTAAAGTCACTGCATGAAACTCTGTTCTTCAGCTTCTAGTAACAAATCCCCATCCGCTATTCCACAACCTCCCTCTTGCTTCCTGGCAATAGTCTGAAACTAAAACAGACTTTTGTTTTGTTTGTAAAACCTTGGTGTGATTTTTGACCTGAGCATGAGCTACCAACATACATACTTCAGCCAACACAAAAAGATCGCTCTTTTCTCCCTGCAAAACATTGCCCCTGCCTCAGCTCAGCTGCTCCTGAAACCACCATCCATGTGTTGCGAGCTCCAGAGTTAACTATTTCAATGTTCACTTGGCTCTTCCTCTGTATTCTACCCTATGCAAACTTGAGAATATCCAAAGGTCTGCTGCTCGTGTCCCAGTTCTATTTGCCCATCAGCACCTATGCTCACTGATCTGAATTGGCTTCTAGTTGAGTTTCCTGACTTATATTTTTAAAAATTCATCTTTGTTTTCATTTCTCTTTGTGGCATTACCCTTCATGACCTCTATGATCTCCTGCAACCAAACAACCCCTTGAAGTAGCTGCAATTCTCCTTGTTTTGGCCCTTTGATCATTCCCATTCTTGTTGAAAGAAAAATGGCCATGCCTTCAGTTGTCGAAGTCCTAAGCTCTGGAATTCACTCCCTGATTCTTTCTGCTTCTCCAAAACCCCTTTTAAGAAGCTTATTAAAAACCCACCTCTGATCAACTTCTGGTTACCTGACATATTTTCTCCTGGAACTCTGAGAATATTTTGCTTTATAATATCTGTGCTGTACCAATACAAGTTGGTGATACTGCTATTGTCAACTGACACATCGGAGCCAGTGTTTGTCTATGATATGTGTAAGACTCCTTTTAATAAGGCAGTGACAACATTTTTTCAGTAAAATACTTCAATTGTCATCTGAGAAGATCACTTGTTAGAATGTTACTCTGACATCAAAGGACGCAGTTTTAAAAATGACATATGTCTGAAGAAATTGAACTAGTGGCTTTCTGAAAGCATGGAGAAAGGTGGAAATTGAAGTGGCACTGTAAAATTACTAGTTGTGACAAATTGTTCAAGTGACGTTAATTCTGTCCTCTATTTTAGAACAGTTCATTGCACAAATATGTTCATTACCAACAACAATAGTGCAACTCAAATCTCCTTGAGAATCAGACACGTTTCAACAAATGATGGATAGCCCTACAATCAGACGGGCATTAAAAATAGCACAATCTTAGTCATTGGTTTCTTCTACTTGGTAAATACAAAGTACAGAGCATTCTGGTAAATTGGTGTTTTCTTACCAGCAGGACTGCGTTGACATGATTTGTGCCATTAGGGGAACACCTTAATCATTTTAAAATTCATTTAGTTCACCTCAGCTACTTCATACTTTCCATATATATTAAGAAAACAACTTGATTTACAAGTACACCTTGAACATAAAACAATTCAAGATTTTTCATAATAGTAGTCAGAAAAATGGGCACTGAGTCTTAGGAGGAGTGATCAAAACCTTGGTTACAGAGCTAGCTTTTTAAGAGGAGCTTAACAGAAGAGAGAGAAGTGAAGATGATTTCAGGGAAAGAATTCCAGAGCCTGACACAAATCATGGCTCCCAATAAAGAAGCAAAATATGGAGTTCCTTAAGAAGTCAAAGCCTGAGGAACAGAGCTGTATGGAGAAACTGGAGGTGGGATGCTGACTTCTTCACGAGTGGGGTTTCTTTTGGAGAAGGAAGCAAACAGCTGCGGTTTTAAAGGGAAGTGAATTGTAATTGAGGCGTAATAATGACCACATAGGGAATCTGGGAGCTTAGTTAAGAACCAGATCCAAACAGCAAGTTCTGGGCATTATGGATGTGATGAACTTGAGCAAGCGTAAGAAAAGGTGGGAGAGATGATCGTGAAGCAAAAGTACTGAGGTGGTCACTATTGCGACAGTTATGAATAAACTGGAAAATAAGTTTCTGCAAATATGATTCTATAAAACAAATGTGGTAAAAATGATTTTAATGTATAAGCTCTTGGAATGGGAGCTTCAACCTTTTACAAGCAGAGAGCTGGAAATGACCAACTCACTGCATACACCTTTCCACTTAAGAAAGGGACCGCTGCTTAAATCACAAATCGCATGTTTGAAAAACAGTACAAATTATTGGACGCCATTTATATAATTAAGCTGTCTTACCTCTTTTGCAGTCTGTTTAGTTTCTGCTGAAATTGTTCATCATTGAAGGATGTATTTAAAGCCCTATGAAATCGCTGAAAAAGACAAATAGATTATTATTGTGGGTGCAATCTTGTTTTTACTCCTTCATGAAATATGGGAATCAGATATTTATTGCCCATCCTTGATTGCCCTTGAAGGAGGCGGTGAGCTCCTGCCTTAAACTGCTGTGTTGTGCTGTTAGGGAGGGAGTTCCAGGATTTAGCCCCCATGTCAGTTAAAGAAATGGTGATACAGTTCCAAGTCAGGATGGTATGTGGTTTGAAGTGAAACGTCAAGGTGGTGACATTCCAATAAGCTTGCTGCCCAATCTCTCCATGTGGGATCAGATGCAGGTTTGGAAAGGACTATCAAATAAGCTTTGCAATGCACCTTTTCAATAATATACACAGCAACCACTGTGCCTTGGTGGTGGAGGTGATGCCAATCAAGCAGGTTGCTTTACTTTATCCTGAACGGTGTCAAGCTTGAAATCTGTTGGAGCTGCACTCATTCAGGGAAGGTGAGGATATTTTATTCACAGTGCTGACTTCTGCCTTTGCAGATGATTGTCATACTTCAGGGAGGCAGGAGGCGAGTTACCTGCTGCATAATTCCTCGTCTCTGATCTGCTCTTGTAGCCATGGTATTGATTTTAGATGATTCAATTCAGTTTCTTATCAACAGTAATCCCCAGGAGGATGGGGAGTTCAGTGATAGCAAAGACATTGAGTGTCAAGAGAAAGTTGTTCGGTTTTGATTATCTTAGTGACTAATAGTTGACACTTGTTAGATGAGGTGTGAGTGATTGCTCTTGATATCAATGCAGAATTTGACTGAATGTGACATCAAGAAACACTCCCCAAGTTGGGAATTGGGTCAGAAACTCTCCATTGGTTCGAGTCATACCTAGCAGAGAGGAAGTTGATTTGAGTTGTTCGACGTAATTCATCTTGCAGGAGTTCCTCAGAGTAGTGTGTCCTAGCCCTAACTATGCTTAGCTGCTTCATCAATGACCTTCCCTCCATCATAAGTAGTTTGCTGTTGAATACACAATGTTCAGCACCATTAATACCTGGTACTGAATTGGTTTGTGTCTAAATTTTAGCAAAAACAGGACAAGATCCAGATGTAGACTGTTAAGTGACAAATTCATGCTGCATAAGTAACAATGACCATTACTAACAGGAAAGACTCTCACCATTGACCCTTGACACTTAATGATACTATCGTTGTTAAATGCCCAATTATCAATATTGACCAAAATCTTAATGTGACCAGACACAAATACTGTAGCTACAAGAGCAGGTCAGAAGCTGGGACTTCTACAGAGAAGGACTTGCCTCCTAAAGCCCTAAAACCTGTCCATCATTCACAAAACAGAAGTCAGCAGTTTGATGGATTACTTTCCATTTGCCTGTCTGAATGCAGTTTCAACAGTATGTGAGGAGCTCACCACCATTCAGGACATAGAGGTAGGTTTTAAGACATTTGGAGGCAAGTTATTCTCTGTAGAATTCCCAGCCTCTGACCTGTACGTGCAGCTACATTATTTATATGTCTGGTCCAGTTAAGTTTTTGGTCAATGTTGATAATTGGGGATTTAACAATGCTTGTATCACTGTGTCAAGGGTCAATGGTCAAAGTGCTTTATTAGCATCTCATTCACCACCAAAAGCATATACTCCCTCCATAACCGATTCACAGTAGTAGATGTGCATATCATCTACAAGTTAGACTGTAACACCTCGCAAGGATCCTACAGCAGCAGCTTCCAAATTCAACACCTTTAACACTCAAAGACAAAAGCAGCAGACACATGGGAACAATGCAAGATCCCTTCCAAGTCACTCACCATCCTGACTTGAAACTGGATTGCTATTCCTTCACTGTCGCTGGGTCAAAATCCTTGAACTTCCTTCCTAACCAGAATTGTGGGTGTCCCTACACGGACTGAAATATTTCCAAGAGGTGGCTCACCAACATCCTCTCAAATGCACTTAGGCAGGGGTAACAAATGCTGACCTGGCCAGGTATACTCATTTTCCATGAATTAAAAAAAAGACCAAATGAGAATTAATCCAGTGAGCTGCCAAACACCGATTATTCATAAACATTCCGAGGGATAATTGAGATAAATGCAACACCATAAGCATGATTACTGCTCCTTCCCTGATCACAACCCAGTTATTGCTGCTGATGCTCAGGTCGGAGGACCAGAACTGTTGGTCAAAGAATCTGCTGATCCTCTCGGGCCTCTCACTCTCTCTCCTTTAAAGCAGTGAATGTCAGAGATTTTACAAGGAGAGAGTAAATAAGGAGCAACTGTTAACCATGGTAGGAGGTCAGTAACAAGAGGACGCAGATTGATGACACATTTGTGTCTATCAGAGGGTGTGATAATTCATTTACTTAGTGCATTGTTGTGATCTGAAATACACTGTGCCAAGATGTGGGGGAGTCCAATTCAGTGGTAACTTTCAAATGAGAATTAGATAAATACTTGGAAGGTGTTTTGTTTGTTCGCTTCGCTTCTCTTCCCTTCCCTTTACTTACTCTCTCAAAAATTCAGGTCAGTAATTGTTTCCCCTTACTGCTTTTAGCTTAAATCAATATCTGAAAGGAGTTTTTGATCTTTTCAAAATACAAGACAGGTCTTCACAGAACTTAAAAAAAATCCAGTTTTCATCCACCTTAGAGCCCAAATTCCCAAATATCAATGCATTATGATTCTCAAGTGGAGAGCAATGGGGAAAGGGATTAACTAGATTGCTTTGTTCAAGAATGGGAACAGGCACACGAGTTGAAGGGGCACTGTATATGCTTTACAATTGTGATTCTTTGAAGAATTGCCAAGTCAGTCAAGGCCATAGTGGAATTTTGAACTGAATTATTTTATGAAGTAAACAGCTAAAAATTGGATACAGAGAAATAATATACATATGTGTTCTGCAGTTAATGATGTGGTACATGATGTAAATACACTCTCTAAAGCAGGTATATGAAGAGATATGAAATACATTCATAATTGCATAACGTAAGAGCTTGGATTTTAAGTCTGTGAGGACAAGGTTCAAGGGGTCATATTAAGAGAATAGGTTGCACAAATGAGGCTGACATTCACTTAAGTACAGAAGATTAAGGCGTAATGTGCCTGAAGCGTTCAAAGAAATTGATAAGGTAGACTAAAAGAAATTATTTCCTTGAGTGAGGAAAGTCCTAAACAAGGAGGCATAGCCTTAAAATTAGACTGAAGGGTGATCATCGGCCCATGGCACAGAAGTTGTGGGCAGGTTTTAGGGCATTAGAAGTTGTAACGGAATTCTGGAAATCTATCTTTAAGAAGTTGTTGAGGCAGAGGATTGATGGGAAATATTAAAACCTGAGATGAGTAGTTTTTTTTTTACATGAGTCACTTGAGGTTTACAGAATCAAGACGGGCAGACTGAGTTCAGATACAAATTGGTTTTGATCTGATTTGAGTGGCAGAACAGGCTCAAGGGGCCGAATGGCCTCCTCTTGTTATTGAATCCCTGCAGTGTGGCCCATTGAATTCACACCAACCCTTCAAAGAGCATCCCACCTCATCCCTGCAACCCTACATTTCCCATGGTTAATCCACTTAGCCTGCACAGCTTTGGACTGTGGGAGGACAATGAAGCACCAAGCAGAAACCCACACAGACATGGAGTTTGAACAAACTCCACACACGGTCGCCTAGCATTGCCGGGCAGCAGTGCTCACCACAGCCACCATGCCACCCTTTATGGTCTTATAAGTGTCACCCAGATACTGACAAAACTGTTGGGGCATGTACAAAACTGCAGTTTTCACATCATTCCAATTTTGCATTTGGCCAACTCTTCCCTCAGCAAGCACTCTTCCCTCCTGGTCTGAATTACATGCTTCCTACCAATTCTGAAGGTGAAGAACCGACTAAATAACATTGGGCCAGCTCATAAATTTTCTCTTGTGAACACAACTCCTCATTCACCAGTAACAGGAACTGAAAGCAACTGCTCAGGGATACTGTCCAAGATGGTCTGCTTTTTGTTTTGATTCATAATCAATTTTGCAGACAACCCAAAGTAATCGTCTAAAGGATTGTGAAATCTAGTTGGCACACAATCAATGCTATGCTTTATATACAAAGCATAACCTGCCAATTTCTGCTTCCCGTTTTTGGCCCTAATCTGCACTAGGTTGTCAAGGTAACATGATGAACACATTTTTTTAATAAAAAATTTAAATTTAGATTTAAATTAAGGCTGCTCAAGTGTACTGCAATGTTGCAGATTGAGTTACCTATAACTTCAACTCTTTGTCTGGAAAGTCTGAGAGCCCTTTTCTAGGGTTTTCATACACCTGCGTTTAAGCATTCTCAGGTTCAAACACCCTCTTCAGGGTTTTATTCAAACATTTCTGATCCGAGACTATTACTAAACTACTTTACTCTAAGATAATCTACTTCTTTTATCCTCTCCCCTTCTCAGAAGAGTTTTTTTTATCTATATGTCCATCCCAGGACTTCTGCAGTAATGTTCTAAAACTGAAAATACAGAAAAGAAAAAATTTCTTTTCCTAAGCTATGGGTATTTCCTTTTGAGGTTTAAAGAAACAATTGCAGATATTTCTAACAACATTCCGGTGTACAATTACTTACTGTAAATTCTCTTAAATAAAAACATATCAGCCTTGAAAGCTATTCTCTATCAAGAAGTATTAAAAGAAATCACCATGGCTACAGAAATACCGACAAATTCATTATTATGCTTTCTACAAACTCAAAAATCCAGATGTCATTAATTCATAGCCTCCAAATTTAAATGCTTTTGAAAATATTTATAGATCTTTAGTCTACATCACGGACAAAATGTCACAACAATTGATACTGAAGTGGGAAAAATCTCAATTGGATGAGGGATTGGGGGTGGAGTGTCAAGTTGTTAGCACTTTTCATTGGTTATTTCTGTGCATCTTTATTAATAAGACTATGCGGCAACCTGATAAAGGGCTTATGCCCGAAACATCGATCCTCCTGCTCCTCAGATACTGCCTGACCTGCTGTGCTTTTCCAGCACTACACTCTACTCTGAACTTGAGCATCTGCACTCCTCACTTTCTCTTATGCTACAATGTGTCTAACATTTGAAATGGAGCAGTGAAAGTAACAGTTTTGTGTGTGGTCCCAAGACCAAAATCTGTTTCTGGGACATAACCACCTCAAGGTGACTTCACAACATCCTCTTGCTGGTGTGGTCAGATGATGCACGAACTCCAGGATTGTTATAGAAATATTGACATTATTTTTCACGAACATAGATTTAAAAACTCAATGTGGAAGTTGAGTTCAAACCCAGCCAGGCTCTGCAATTTGCAAACTGTGGAACTGAAAAAGATGGTATTCATGCAGTCAGGCCCTGGGCAAACATGACAGGTCTGGAATTGCCTGGCCATGTGCTAATAGCCACACTGTTACAGAATGAGCCACTGTCTACACCTCCAACAAACCTGCTTTGTTTGAAGAACGCTACACAGATTTGGAGGCACCCACCTCAGTAGGAGGCCAGACAAGGACAACACTTGATAGTTGAAGGTTAAGAACTATATACAGTACTCTGAGAGCAGTCATCTCATTGGATTGTCCTGTCCCGCCTGATGCTAGTATTGGACATAGGCAAATAAATGGGACAAACTGGAACCACATCGCTCTCTGAATTTTACACCTTCACTAGTGTCTCCAGAGAGTACCTTCGACTGACAGTCGATGTGCACAGAACCTCTAGCTCCTTGTACCTTGTTGCAAGTATCATCACACCGACCAGACCTAGAAGACCACCTGGGTGAGATGACACAAAGCTAAGAACCAGCCCGAGACAAGAGGGGAAGTCAAAATCAGCTACTACAAATCGTGAAATGTCGGCCAACCCTGACTGACCAAAGGACAGCTTGTTGCAGTAGTACTGAATGGATTTGCCAGTCCTTTCAAACAGTTCAAATAAAGCAGTAGGGACCTATGGATCAGGTGTACTGAATCTTCAGAAGTGCATGTCAGAAATAGGTAGCTAGTGCAGGTTTGAGACTGCTTACTTTGACATTTAAAACTCTGTTTACTGAAGAGTCTTGTGAACAGAATGACTGCTTTTAATAAAAACACGATAGTTGAGACTGAAATATAGTTTTCCTTGCTAACTTGTTCAATAAAGCTGTTGGACCATCTCCTGATTCTTGTTCCCTTTTGTCTGTTTTCTCCCCCGTATAACATACGTAATTTCAAAAGGCTTATTGCAAAGTGGTCAACATTAGTCAGGATATGTTTTCACTTCACAACCCTGGGTATCTGCAGTATTATTACTTCGCAATTCCTAGCATCTTTATTACATAAAATCTCACAATAATTGGTTCTGTAAGGGCAGTGGATCCTGAGAGGAATGTGGTAATTTCATTCGAACCATTTTATCACAGATTTTGCTTCTGCAAATAAAGAATGTCGAGCTCTTCATATTTTATGTGGTTTCAGTGGAAACTACACATTTCCATTGACTCCTACCTGGCTTGTGTGGAGCCAGTACTTCAGTCTTGGTTTCCTTTTGATCCGGGGAAGTACCAGTCTGTAGATTATATGCTCGCCCGCTGTTGCAAGGAGGGAACCAGCGACACCAATACACAGCAGCACAAAGAGTCCTGAAAAATGTTTGATACCCATTTGCAAAGTCTGTGAACAGAGAGGAGGCATCTTGATTACCATTCAACAGTTTAGTCAGGAATGTGTAAAGTTTTCAATGCAATCTTAAACTTTGGAAAGTGTGGCGCTTGCCAATTGCACCTTTACAAGAAGAGCTTTGCCACTCTCCTCTTCACCCTCCAACTCCTCTATATACCAGAATTCTGGATACATGAGGTCAGCTGTCTATTAATACACTGCTGATACAGTATGTGCCATATAATTTTAACTTGATAAAGCCTGTTAATGTAAAACAAACTGCTGTCTAACATGCATATCTCCCAGTAGTTTCAGGCCAGGAAAGATCATTACCTGTAGTGGGGCTGGACAAGTGGGAAAAAGGGAAGCAGAGAAAAGAAAGGCATCACTAATAGGGCACAGAAGGAATCAAACAGCAAAGGCAAGCAAGTGGATGTACCACTTGTTAAAAAAAAATCTTTGGAGCAATGCCAAGGGAGAGCACCTAATACATAAACCTGTCAAATATTTTCACTCTGACTGCCAGGAAGACATTTAAATTCAAAGTAGGTACACCAGATATTATGGCATAGCAGATATATTGTTCCTGGTCCCATAACAATACAGCCCCTAAGAAATAGACCCATTTAAAACCACTTTTTGGTGAATAGGTACATGTCTTTTTTTTTTTGTTATCCCCACTAGATGGAAGGAAACTATTTCTGCTTGATGTCGAGTCCAGGACACTGGGATATAGCCTAAACGTTCATGAATGAAGTTAGAAAATATCCTCCGCAGTCACTGTTGTCAAACTTTTATCACCTTGTGTATAAAGGTATGTTAGATCAATTGTTACTTTTAAATTTGAGATTGGCAGATTTATAAAATAAACAACAATGGTATTATAGGATATGGGTAAAGGTGAGTACATGGATTTAGGCATATTGATCAGCCTTTGGCTCATAGAATGGCAATGCAGGCTGGGGTATCTGAGTGTCTCTTTCTGTTCCTACACTACCATCAGGAATGCTGATTTTCAAAATTCTTCTCCACACGATTACATCAATAGAAACTGCATCTGTGAGGAGATCAGATCAGAACTGTTATGAATCAGCATTGTGACTAGCTTTTATTGCACTTAGAGATATTTTCTAATCAACCTGTAGAAGATGTTACACACCCTGGAGCTGGTGAGCCTTGAACCTGTGCCTCCTGTTTCAAAGGTAGGACACTACCAATGCATGACATGAGCTCTCAAAGGCATTTAGATTTTAACTTGTTGCATCACTCTGCATCCACCAGATGGGAGCAGAGGCTCTCCTTACTGACTGTATCGGCATGTTTTTCTGCTGTAAGAATCATGATGTAGGTTCACAGTTGCAGCTTCAGTCAAAGGATTGAGAAAAATAGATGGTTAACTTGCAAACACTTAAGAAAAAAAAAGGCACATTTTCTTGGATATTCAGGAGTGTAACCTCCCTGGCTATTTGCACCGACAGGCAGATGTAATCAGTGTGGGGAAACATATCCAGTGAAGAAAATTGAAGAATCTTATGTGCTATGTCTAAGAAGTGCACTACCAAATATTTCTTCAACTGTTATACTTTATTGATCCCTGCAGCCAAATGCATGTCCAGTCTGTTAGGGTTCAGATCAAACCCCCTCAAAATATTAAGAAGAAATTCTAGACCTTAAGTTTTCCTTACTTAAAAAGTAAGTGTAAGTCATTACATTCTAAATGGACCTCGATTGATCAAACTACTCTATTTTAAGCAAAATACATTTGAGTTTTACATTACGGTTAAAATACAGACAAAATAAAAGAACTTGCTTAACTATACTGAAATCTTAAGAAAATGGTATATATTAAGTATCACTTATTAACTCTTCCAGTATAGTAACAACCCATAAACACACCCTTGGTAAAGACAAATTCAGTAAAATAGGTTGTCTCAGATTCAATTCTAGCAGGAGGAAGAGAACCCCAGCTTCTAGCTGTAAAAGAGAGAGGAATGAGAGCTTCCACATCCAGCTTCAAGACCCCAGCAACTGTAGAAACCTAGAAATAAAATTCTTGGTTCTGTGGGAGGATGACCATAAACCTTCAGGCCGTTTCCATTGTCCCAACTTAAAAACAAACCAAGTCCTCACAAGCTGTTTACTTTGTTGACTGGGAACAAACCACTCAACACAACTGTCTCGATCTCTCTTCATAAGAAAAATGACAAAATACATGTGTTAAAGTCATTGCATCATCACAAGTCATTGCACTGATGTTCTCCGACCAGAAACTGAAAATCCCTACGTTGTGCCAAAATGAATGTGAAATTGAGCTGAGAAATTTGAATGTGGGAAAATATAAAATATTTATGCTATTTTACAATTTTGTTTTTAAGAAGTATCTTGAGTGACATCTGCTTTGTGTATTTTGTTGCCTTAATACATGGTGTGCTTGAGAATATCTTTTGAAGCATTTTCTTTGCCTTCTTCTGGAATGCTGACCAATTGAAAGTTGTAAAACCGGGACCTGGCGGGCAATATTCTTTTCAAGCATCGGGACGCCCGAATTGTGTCCTTCATATGACTGAGGAGATCCTTGAAGATACCATAGTATGGACTCAGGAATGTCTAATGTCATCTTTTGATGCAAGACAAATGCAAGAAAAATACCAGGAATGACACTAACAACTCGTCAGTACATTCACGAACCAGATCAAAATCTTCAGCTCAATAAATTGTGAGTAACTGTGGACTCTATGATTTGGACATGTAAAAAACATGATCACAATTCAACAACTGAATCACCAAGAGATGAGTGCAACTGTTTTAGGAGAGAGATCGAGAGAGAGATCGAGAGACAGATCGATCTGAAGGAGATATTCAAAATCAGGATTGGTGTTGAGGAAAGCACCTGCATAATATTCACAATTCATTGGGCAGTGTCACCTCCCTTTTTCTGACTGTTAGAAACTGTCTTAATTTAAAAACTCTTTTTCACCTTGGTCACATCTGTGGAAAAACGAAACTTAATGCACTGCCGAAGGGATACATGATAGCTTGTGGTGACTGCAGGGTTGTTGCCCACTTTGCATCAGATTTGCAAGCCATTTTCGATCTCTCCAATTCTGCATACAATAAATGTTTAGCTTACCCTTGCCAAAGTTTCTGTCAAACCACATCCAGTCATCCACCTCCCATATATGTTAAAGGAGAGACTTGGAAATATTTTGAACACTTCTTATACTCTGGCAGACACTTCTGTTAATGTCTGCTGAATCACATTGTTTGTTATATCTTTCTTTAAGGTTATTAATGGTCTGAGCATCCATATAAAGACAGAGGCTCTTGCGGTACATTGAAAGTGTCCTTAAGTCTGAACGAGAAAATTTGAATCCAAATCCCACATCTTCCACAGGTATGTAATAACATCTCTGAACAGGTTAGTTTTGAAGCTATCTGTGTATAAAGGGAGAGCAATCTTGTGGCACAGTGATAGTGTTCCTACCTCCTGAATCAGGAGGCCTGGTTCAAGTCCATCCTGCTCCAGTATTATCATAACATGTTTGAACAACTTGATTTTAAAAAAAGAAAAAAAACCTTTTTTTTTAAAAAAAAGAAAAAGCACCTGTAACATACTCCTGTGTTGCAAGAAGCTCCAAGACTATACAGTCAATCAACCCTATCCACAAACGAAAGTGTTCTGTCTCAACAACTGGCTTGCATCCAGATTGACAATCTCAAAAGGCAACCATTGAGAACTAAGAACAGATAAACCACATCCATCTTTCATAAACTGAGTGCTTGACAAAAACGACTGCTGCAAGTCAAAAGACCCTAGGGTAAAGAACAACTGTTTTCCTAATACTCCTTTACTGCAGTGAGATTGGCACTGTGCATCAGCAATACAGAACGGCACTGGAGAAATTATCATCAGCAATATCTCCAAAGTAATGGGGCAAGAGTTTAGTAGTGTGGCAGGGGGGCTGCCAATTTAACAATGGTGCCCTTCTTGAAGCAGCTCCACAAATTTTCAAACCAGAATTCTGCAAAATCAAGTTACCTGTCAAGGTAGCTGGAAAGTATTGTGCCACCAGACCTTAAGCTTGTTAATATCATAGTGACAACTATGGAGCATTGAATTTTAATTTTCATCTGATTGTTACATAGCGATGTTTCTTGATGTGATTTTTAAACTGATCTAAAATTCCTGCCTTGACCATCTAGCTACAACTAAATTGAAACAAGTTCAGAAGTCCCAAGTAAATAAACAAAACCGCCTGCCCTGAAATCTGAATACATCAAAACCAGGCAACTAAGTCAGCAGTGAGAAATGTGTACCTCCTGTTGTAATTTAGACTTGCATGACAATTTCACAAACTGGAGATGGAAGACTCTTCTGCCAGTTGCATACTTTGTCAAGACAATGGGACTACACTCCAGAATAATCTAACAAATCACTCAAATGAGTACAGTTTACCACCCAGGAAACTGTGTGCCACTGGTCATGTGTTCTGTGGGTCCTGGCTGGGTTAATCACCCCCATCTCAGCACACATTTGGCAGGCCTTTTTCTAGGAGATGGAATTGGTCCTTGGCCTTGAGATCATTGGCATTCTTTTCTCCAGTTCCTTTCCCATAGTTCCCCTTATTGCCAGGTGTTCTTGAAGAATTGTCCCTTCATACAGGAGCTTCCTCCAAGTCAATTTTTTCTGAACGAGGGTCTTCACACATTGGCATCTATATTGTATTTCTCGAGGGAGTCTTTGAAAAGCTTCCTTTGTCCTCCTCTTGTTTGAGTGCATCCCTTGAGCTGGGTGAAGATGATTGGCTTTAGTAGTCAGAGATTGGGCATTCTAAGCATGTGGTCATCCCAGTGGAGTTGGTTTCAAATGATCATGGTCTCAATGCTGGTGCCATTGGCTGCTTGAAGGATACTGGTCTTAGTACACCTCACCTCTCAGCTGATGCAGAGAATCTGTCTCAAACAGCGCTGAGTCTTGAGGTAGCATTTAAACATAGTGCAGTTTCCAGAGCCATAGATAAGAGTCGGAAGGATGATTGCCTTCTACACAAGAGCCTTGTTATTAGTGCAGCATGTTACCATCAGTGACTATTGTTGCCAACATCTTGTGGAGGAGATGGAGGATGTTGATGAATTTCACTGGATAGCTGGCCTTTGACAGGATCTTCCATTGAATTTCTTGATTGCCTTCATTGATCTGACTCAATGTAGAGTGGTGGTGTTTCTGACATTTCTCTTGGAGTTGCTGGAGCAATGAAAACCATATCCATGATTCCGTGATTTGGTCAGAAGTCATACTGCATTTAAGGAAGGGTTTCCTCTAAGATGGGAGATGGTGCCAAGTGAGGATAGAGACAATGGTCTTCCTGGCGATGGAGAGTAGGAAGATTCCTCAGTAGTTAGTTCAGTTTGTCTCCTTTCTTGACGATGGCAGTTGCAGATGCCTGAGATTGGCAGGGATTTCTTCTTTGTCCCAGACTTTCAGGAACAGTTGATGGAGTTGATGGGTAAGCTCTGGTCCTCTATGTTTGAAATTCTCTGCCGGAATCTCTGCTATTCCTCCAGGACTTTTCCATTCTTTTTATGTCTAACGTCAACTTCAACTTCTGCACTAAATGGGAGTCAGAGGTCATCTTTGGGAATTTGTGGGATTTCCTTAAAATTTGATTTGATTTATTATTGTCACAGGTACCAAGATACAGTGAAAAGTATTGTGTTGTGTGCTAACGAGACAAATTATACTTTGCATAAGTATTTCAGGGTAATAGAACAAAATGCAGAGTACAGTGTTGCAGCTACAATAAAGGTGCAGAAAAAGATCAATTGTAATATGTCCTCTAACTCTAACTCCAACTTTAATCATCCTTGTTGATGATGATATTTCAGTTTAGGAGTACTTTGAAGTGTTCTCTCCATCAGTGGTTGATAGTTGTCTCTCAAAAAGGGTGCCATTCTTGCTCCACACCAATTTGAGGCAAAGGGTCTGGGGTCTGTATATTGCTTTAGTGGCACTAAAGAAACCATGGGTGTTGTGCTTGTTAGCAACGAGTTACAACTCCTTAACTTTCTCGGTCCACCATTGGTCCTTGATTTCCTTATTCTTCTTTGTAACTCCACTTTTGCAGTTTCAGGAGTTCATCTCTTTGTTGCAATGTTGTTTTGCCAGGCCTTGATAGATTTCCACATCTTGTTGATGAGGTCTGGGATAGTGCCATCATTCTTGTGGAACCAGTCCTGATGTTTCCTGATCTTGTAGCTGACCGTTTCTTCACAGCATGAGATTATGGCTAGCTTTGGCTCTTTGCAGACTTGCTCCATTCTATTAGAATTAACTCTTTGCATATCTTGGTGAAGACATTGTTGGAAATTTAATTGTCTATTTGGCACTTGAAACTGCTCAAAATTTAGTTTTTCTGAATTGCTGAATGACATTTGATAGACATCAAGGAGCTGAGGAGCCAGTGCTTTGTCCAACAGTCACCTGCATTAGTCATTGCTTTGGTAATGAGGACATCCTTTTGGTCCCTGGATTGAATGATGATATAGTCAATCATGTGCCAGTGCTTTGAACATGAATGCCTCCAACAAGTCTCTAACTTGTCTTTTTGTCAGAACATTGTGTTGTTGATGACCTGGTGTTTTGTACATTTGGTGAGCAATGGAATCCCATTAGAGTTGTAATTCCCAACACTTCCCTTTACAGTGGTTCCTTTCTAGAATGCGGAGTCCTTTGCAACCCAGGTATTGAAGTCCCCAAAAATGATAATCTGATCTTTCTTTAGGATATTGGCGAGTATTGTGTCTAGGGTGGATCAGAATCTTTCTTTGGACTCATCCTATTGCATCAAGGATTGGGGGATAGGTACTCATGACCGTTGCTGCATGTTTGGGCAGTGAGTCATGAAGCAATTGTTGATACCAACAGGGAGCTCAAAGAGTTGACTGACAAGTTTGTTCTTGATGGTGAATCCAATTCCATGTGTTCTGGGTTGATCCTAAGACTCTTCTCTCCAGAGAAGGTATAGCCACCATCTTTCTCAATCAGCTGCCCTTCGCCTGCTCTTTTGGTATTGCTTCATGAGACACTGTATTGAAATACCTAAGATTGCTGGCAACCAGAGCAATTTTCCTTCCGGTGGAGTGTTTCACTCATTGTCCATGACGGTTCATACATTCCAGGTTCGGAGATTGAGTTTGATTTTGATTTTCAGACCCCATGTAAATGAGCTAACTGAATCTGATTTTCCAGCCAGATTGGTGACAGAACAGATTATTTTTAAGGTACTTCTTTAAATCCCCTTTCCTTTGTGGGTTGAACAGAGTAGATCCTGAAGAGAGCTGCTCAGTTGTGAAGACGTGTTTTGGATTGTGCTTTCTCCTCTCTGACCTTACCAATATGGGTGGCCCTGCCAGGAGTTGAAGTCCTGATGGCATTGCTTTTGGGATCAACAGAACACTGAAGCCCCTCCACTGCAGCAAGATAGCAATCCATGGCAAGGACTCAGCAATGCATACTGAACTCTATGTCAACAGGTTCTGTTGAGCAGAAAAGAAGAGAACGAACATGGATTGGTAACAACAACAAGTACTGAAATCTCTGGGGCTCTCTGGCCCTCCCTCCCCTGTGACAAATTATCTGAGGTCAGAGACCAATGGAAAAGCTATTTGATAAAACAACTATTCATTAAGAACTCAAGGATATCTACAAACTTTGCCAATACTGAGGTTACCTCCGTAAACTAATACGGTGATAATTTAACAACACCAAGAACTTTTAAACAGTGCAATCTTTATTCTCCCAGGCTGTATTCTCCCAGTTCACTCTTTCAAGCTTATTATGTACTCTCGTGTGTTTGATGTTGTGTTTTATTTTTGCCTGTTAAGTAATAAAATTCCTCTTTCCTTCACTCAAGAAAACTGTCATAACTGGCTCCTTCATTTTGATCTAGTTAACTACTTCTTTAATTGCATTGTCATGGCTGCCTTCTTAAAAAGTTTTTGTTGCGACCAATCAAGACAGCATTGAAAGGAAGTGAGTCAACTTCCCTTCCTGATCTGGATGTAACAAATTGTCAATAGTGCTGAAGATTGAGCCCTCATCAGAGCTGAGTGATAATCTAAATTGGTCTGGCTCTACAACACATACGGTTACTTCACTAGTTCTAACTTCTGTCAACATACCCTCTCTGCCATGGTATTACTGACGTGATTAATCATTTTGAAACATGACTTGTATAATCATTCTCATGGTACAAAAGGGCTGTGCCAGCATCAAGTGACAAGTGGAAATCGTGCCGTACTTCTTAGGGAAGCTGAATAGTCCATTTAAATACTTTGTAATCCATCATATTTAATCCAGCCTGGCTGAGTATTAGTCTTTGTCCTGTATCAGCTAATCCCAAACACTCTTATTGTCAGGACAAATCCATCAATGACTTTCATGGCTAACACAAATCTGTTTTGCCACAAAGTATTAAAAACCTTTTCATCTTTGCATTAATTAGGTGTAGATACTTTTAGCCAACCTGTATGTTAGGTGAGACTTGAACCCAGGCTTTCTGGTAGGGAATGTACCAATGTATCACAAGAGCTCCTCCTAATAAACCCTCCTAAAACACTTTCAAGAAAGCATCATTCCTGAGAATACACAAGGGGCTATGTAAACATTCTTTTCTGTGTAGCCTGGCCACACCACATAGAATTTCCAATCCCTTATTGAGCTACTGATCTTCCATCATGCAGCTCAGATCAACTTTAAATAAGAACATATGTTTGCACTGGCTGTAACATGTGTCCATATGGACCAGGAAATGAGAGGAGAAAGTGAGGTCTGCAGATGCTGGAGATCAAAGTTGAAACTTTATAGCTGGAACAGCACAGCAGGTCAGGCAGCATCCAGGGAACAGGAGATTCGACGTTTCGGGCACAGGCCCTTCTTCAGGAATGAGCAGAGAGTGTTCAGCAGGAGAAGATAAAAGGTAGGGGGGAGGGACTTGGAGGAGGTGCGTTGGAAATGTGATAGGTGGAAAGAGGTCAAGGTAAGGGTGATAGGTCGGAGTAGGATGGAGGCGGAGAGGTCAAGAAGAAGACTGCAGGTCAGGAAGGCGGTGCCGGGCTGGAGGGATTCGGCTGAGACAAGGTGGGGGGAGGGGGGATGAAGAAACTGGTGAAGTCCAAGTTCATCCCCTGTGGTTGGAGGGTTCCCAGTCGGAAGATAAGACGCTCCTCCTCCGACCGTCGCGTTGTTGTGGTTTGGCGGTGGATGAGTCCAATGACCTGCATATCCTCGGTGGAGTGGGAGGGGGAGTTGAAATGCTGTGCTACAGGGTGGTTGGGTTGGTTTGTCCGGGTGGCCCAGAGGTGCTCTCTGAATCGCTCCGCAAGTAGGCGGCCTGTCTCCCCAATATAGAGGAGGCCACACCGGCTGCAGCGGATGCAGTAGATGATGTGGGTGGAGGTGCAGGTGAATCTGTGGCGGATATGGAAGTTTCCTTTGGGGCCTTGGAGAGAAGTGAGGGGGGAGGTGTGGGCGCAAGTGTTGCACCTCCTGCGGTTGCAAGGGAAGGTGCCGGGAGTGGAGGTTGGGTCGGTGGGGGGTGTGGATCTGACAAGGGAGTCGCGGAGGGAGTGGTCTCTACGGAAAGCTGATAGGGGAGGGGAGGGAAATATATCCTTGGTGCTGGGGTCTGTTTGGAGGTGGCGGAAGTGACGGCGGATGATGCGCTGTACATGGAGATTGGTGGGGTGGTAGGTGAGGACCAGTGGGGTTCTGTCCTGGTGGCGGTTGGAGGGGCGGGGCTCAAGGGCGGAGGAGCGGGAAGTGGAGGAGATGCGGTGGAGGGCACCGTCGACCACGTCGGGGGGGAAATTGCGGTCCTTGAAGAAGGAGGTCATCTGTGTTGTACGTATTTTGAACTGGTCCTCCTGGGAGCAGATGCGGCGGAGACGAACGAATTGGGAGAATGGGATGGCGTTTTTACAGGGGGCAGGATGGGAGGAGGTGTAGTCCAGGTAGCTGTGGGAGTCGGTTGGTTTGTAGTAGATGTCCGTGTTGATTCGGTCGCCTGAGATAGAAACAGAAAGGTCTAGGAAGGGGAGGGAGGAGTCCGAGACTGTCCAGGTGAATTTGAGGTCGGGGTGGAAGGTGTTAGTGTAGTGGATGAACTGTTCAACCTCCTCGTGGGAGCATGAGGTAGCGCCGATACAGTCATCTATGTAGCGAAGGAAAAGATGGGGGGTGGGGCCAGTGTAGTTGCGCAAGATGGATTGTTCCACATACCCTACGAAGAGGCAGGCATAGCTGGGGCCCATGCGGGTGCCCATGGCTACTCCTTTTGTTTGGAGAAAGTGGGAGGATTGGAAAGAAAAGTTGTTCAGGGTGAGGACCAGTTCGGTCAGTCGAAGGAGGGTGTCGGTGGAAGGGTACTGGGTGGTACGGCGGGAAAGGAAGAAGCGGAGTGCTTTGAGTCCTTCGTGATGGGGGATGGAGGTGTACAGGGACTGGATGTCCATGGTGAAGATGAGGCATTGGGGACCGGGGAAGCGGAAATCCTGGAGGAGGTGGAGGGCGTGGGTGGTGTCACGAACGTAGGTGGGGAGTTCTTGGACTAATGGGGACAGGACCGTGTCGAGGTATGCCGAGATTAGTTCGGTTGGGCAGGAGCAGGCTGAGACGATGGGTCGTCCGGGGCAGTCAGGTTTGTGGATTTTGGGCAGGAGGTAGAAACGGGCGGTGCGGGGTTGTGGGACTATGAGGTTGGAGGCGGTGGATGGGAGGTCCCCTGAGGTGATGAGGTTATGGATGGTCTGGGAGATGATGGTTTGGTGGTGGGGGGTGGGGTCATGGTCAAGGGGACGGTAGGAGAAGGTATCTGCGAGCTGGCGTTTGGCCTCAGCGGTGTAAAGGTCAGTGCGCCAAACTACTACTGCGCCTCCCTTGTCAGCTGGTTTGATGGTGAGGTTGGGGTTGGAACGGAGGGAGTGGAGGGCTGCGCGTTCCGAGGGTGAGAGGTTGGAGTGGGTGGGAGGGGTGTGGGAGTTCAGGTAGCGGTTAATATCGCGGCGGCAGTTTGCTATGAAGAGGTCGAGGGCAGGTAGGAGGCCAGCACGGGGTGTCCAGGTGGACGGGGTGTGTTGGAGGTGGGAGAAGGGGTCATCAGAGGGTGGGCGAGAGTCTTGATTGAAGAAGAAGGCACGGAGGCGAAGGCGGCGGAAGAATTGTTCGATGTCACTCCGTGTATTGAATTCATTGACCCGAGAACGTGTGGGAACGAAGGTGAGACCTCTGCTGAGGACTGATCTTTCATCCTCAGAGAGGGGCAAGTCTGGAGGGATGGTGAACACACGGCAGGGCGGGGAGCTAGGACCTGGTGTGGGACTTTTTAAAAACATTGCGTCAAAGCCAACATTCCTAACTCAGCTTACCTAAAATTGCCAGAATAACTCACTTTTACCTTGTTTTAAAAGCTGCTTCAATTCACAATGGCAAAAAATGGACTAAATATCTTTTGAGTCCTGTCAGATGTTTACTGCCTGATATTTTGATGCATTGAGGAATGCAATTGCAAGAGAAAATTTCTCTGATAGCTTCCAGCATCAGAAATATAGAATGGATCACATTGCTATGTCTCCCTGGTGAAACACTGGTTGACTCTGTTGATACTTTTCCGATGTACTGCGAATTCAAGTGGAAACTCAACTTTTCAGCTCAATCTAACTCCGTCAAGTATTTTATTACTTTTCACAGCTGGTAATTAAAATTAGTCATTGTGAAATTGGCACATTTGAGTTGCCAACATATCATCAGGCAAGGATTGTTTTTGGTTTTTTTTTGTTGTCTGAATGTGTCATTGGCAAGGCCAGATTTTATTGCTTATCCCGAACTGGTTTGGAGAAAGTGCCGAGTATCTTATCTCCATTTCAGTCCGAATTTGCTTTCAGATTAAATGCTTGGGTTCACAGCTCCTCAGCTTCACTCACTTAGATAATGCCTTTCTCTCTCCACCCCAACCCCTGCCTTACATCCTCTCTACATTTTAATGTGAAACTATCTGGTCCAACTACCTTGAGTATGAAGTGGCAGAACATCTAAGCGATTATTTTTAATGCACAATCCAGGAAGTGTCTCAAAAATACATTTATGTGCAATTCATCTCAAGTTTTCAAGACTCTAACACATTTAGTACTACTTGTTCTATAAAGTAGCTCAAATTATTCCCGGGCATTATTAGCAGATAATTATCCACTCTGGGCATGTGACTTGCAGTTGGAAATTTAGTGGGTTACATAAATCTGCATTTTAGAGATTTGCTTCATTATGATATTAGAAAACAAACACTATCTATCTGTAGTCAAGTGAAATGCAGTATCTTGTGTTTGTGACTCCTTCACGTTTTGTGAATCAGCCAGATGCTTATGGATTCTGGATCAATGGTGCTGGAAGAGCACAGCAGTTCAGGCAGCATCGAGGGCTCGATGCTGCCTGAACTGCTGTGCTCTTCCAGCACCATTGATCCAGAATCTGGTTTCCAGCATCTGCAGTCATTGTTTTTACCTAGATGCTTATGGACCCAGGTTCAAGTCTAAATGTTTGAACATAAAATGCAAGCTAATGCATTTGTGCACTGCTAACGAAATGCCCCAACAATTGGAGGTGCCCTCATTTGGATGAGATGTTTACTCATGTCTAGTCATTTTTTTTTGTTAGGAAAATGCTATTTTGAAGGACTGGGGAGGTATATCTCCAGGGCCTTGGCTAATGCTGTCTCAACCAATTTTACAATTGCAGATTATTTGATCGTTATCACATTACTATTTGTGGGAGTTTGCTGAATGCATATTGGCCATCGCCTTTCCCACAGTAGAACAGCAACCATACATTAAAAGCACTTAATTGGCTATAGAGAGGTTTTAGGGTGCACTGTGCTCCTGAAAACTGCTTTATAGATTCACATTATTTTCTCTTTCTTTGATTATGAATACTGCCACTATCCTAAGACAGATGTCTGCTCAAAATCAGAATAGTTACAGCACTGATGAAGGCCATTTCCAACTGAGCTGGTGTCTGATCTTGTTCTATGATGGAGCAATTCATCTCTCCATACTTTCCTGCTTTCCCCTGCAGCCCTGTACATGTATTCTTCCTTTGCAGAGAATCAAATATCTTGGCAGTCCCTGTAAGCTACAGAATAATGTTCCATTTTAAAAAAAAATCTTAATCTGAAAAATTAAAATCGAACCAAGTAAAAGATTTCATTTAGGCTTCAACCAATCACTAAGACAGTGGATGTTTACTGCTTGATATTTTAATGCATTAAGAATGCAATTGCAACCGAAAATTTCTTTCGATAGTTTACAGCATCAGAGATATAGAATGGATCACATTGCTATGTCTCCCTGGTGGAACACTAGTTGACTCTGTTGATACTTTTTCCAATGTACTGTGAATTCAAGTGGAAACTCAAGATTTTTCAGCTCAATCTAACTCCGTCAAGTATAACAGATAACAAGAACAAGCATACCAATTGCCACTTTGGTTATCAAACAAATTTCTTCCACGTGAAAAGACTTCTTACCTCAGTCACAGCAAAGCTCCTTTTCCCACATGGTACAACTTTATACCATTTGTCATGTAGCATATCCATAAAGCCATCTGACTTGTACTGGCTAATTAATTCTGAAATGTTGGACGTCAGTGGGGAGTTCTGTAGAAGGCCAATTCCATAGCCTGGAAATAGGAATTATCAAAGCAAAGCAGGAAAGTCAAAGTCTGCATGTCTTCTGGAACAGCTGAATAAATTAGCCGAAAGTTACAGGACAACAAAAGCAGTTGTGATTGTGAAGAAGTTGGCAAAAGCTACCTTTTTGGTTATTCCAATTGATCGGAGTTATTGATATCCCTCAGTAATTACAAGATGCAGATACATCAAAGTTGTCTGATACTTTTGGAACCAAGTGACAGTAGGGCTCGAGCAACTTCTAATTATTATATGAAGTCAGAGATGAGCCGGAAGCCTTAAATCACCCTTGGGTCCTTGCGTTTCATATGACTAGCTGTGTCACACACGAGCAGTTCTACTCTATACACAGAGTTTGCTTCATTGCTTTCCAATTAACTGAAAATATCACAATGGACCTCGGTGACCAATTAATTAAGGCAAGGTTAAAAAGAGATGATTGCAATTTGATTAAAGAATTAATAATATATCTGGTAATTATTGTTAAACAATGCAATCTGTTTCATGCATCAATACGAATCATGGAAATGAATGGAGTGGTGGAAGTAATTCTAAGTGATTTTGAAAGTAAGTCACAAACTCAAGTTAAAAACAATAAATTTTCTGTATGTCCAATGTCTTATGTTGAAGGAGCTAAAAACAATGGTTTGTCATCATATGCACTGGCTCCAAGATTAAAGTTATCTTTTAAAATACATCAATTTGCAAAGACTTCAACTATTTCCTACTAGTTTGATAATTGATACATGTCCCCAAAACATCATCCTATCTGTAAAATGTAACTTTGTTACCCCATCACTGTAATCCCTTCTGAGATTTCTGCATCTTCCAATTCTAGCCCATATAGTTCATGTATTGTACTCCTCCCAAATATGTAACTGCTGCCTAGATCTTAAACTCTGGAATTCGCTCATTAAAATTCTCCATCCTTTTACCTTTTATCCCTCTTTTGATAATTTATGTTAATATCATCATAAATAACTTGGTCAAATTTTGTTTGACCTGTTAGGAAAGCTTACTACATTAAGAATGCCACATTAATCTGAATTGTTGTACAGATGGTATTATTATACTCTTGGGCCTCTTGACTTATGAAGATAAAACAGCAAACATTTTTGCTTCCTTAATATAATATTTGATGTTGGTGGAAAACAGGGTTAGGCTCAGTTGGACTGTATTCTATGTCCAATGCACGCTTGGTTCAATTATGAAGAAAACCATTTGAAAGCTTCCAACACCCTTGGAAACCATCCTGAATATGGGTTAGTGTCTTATGGAAAGGAAAAGAGTGAGATATTGTAGTAGCTGACAAAAGATTTTGAACATATTTGCACATCTTTCCAAACACTTGATGACAATCCATTTTTGCTATCTCTTCCCAAAGCTCATTTAAATACTTGTAAATCATCTATCTGTGCTGGCATTTAATTTGTTTTAGCATGTCAACAAGCATAGACCAGGAACACACATGAATATAGGGTGAAACTAATCAGCTAATAGTGACATACAAGCATGCTAACTTGAGGCTTGTGCAATGTGCACTTCATTACTGAGATGGGGCATTAAATAGTGGCTAAATGAATTTCATATGAACATGCTAACTCAAATATTGCATATCTCAACTTCATTTTAATTAACCTTCAGATTATTTGTGTTCCTCACTTTTCTGTTTTTGTTTCTTCTTTGTTAACACCCAAGGGGAAATTAAACAACTTCATAATGGATGAGGAACTGGTGATGCCTGTGCTGAATTCCCTAGTTTCTCACCTAAATCATTAGATATGAAGATTAATAATAAGATCATCTGACATCTGAGCAGAGTAATCACATGAATTTGGTTTGATTGCATCTTTTCTGATTTGAAATTAATATAATACATGTATCCACTGAATACAAAGCATGACAATGTTGAAGCATTCTAGACTGTGACACAGGTAGAGTTTGGATATTTGGTTAGCTTTGAGTATACTTGTTCATTCGCTATTTTGCAACCTCAAAACCACTTATGAGAATGAAACAGGAATTCCTCTTCGAAAGAGAACTTACATTTGTTCGTAAGAGATCACCCTTGCAGGTCTGCCACCTGAACACACAGATTTATTTTTGATTTATTAGTCAGGTGTGGGCTTCGCTGGCTGGCCAGCATTTATTGACTGTCCCCAGCTGTCCTTGAGAAGGTGGTGGTGAGCTGCGTCCCTGAAATGCTGCAGTCCACCTGCTGTGGGTTGACCCACAATGCCATTAGGGAAGTAATTCCAGAATTTTGATTCTGCTACAATGAAGGAAAGCCGATATATTTCCAGCCAGGATGGTGGATGGCTTGGAGGGGAGCTTGAAGGTGGTGGTGTTCCCATACATCTGCCCTTATCCTTCTAGGTAGAAGTGGTTGTTGGTTTGGAAGGTGCTGTCTGAGGATCTTTGGTCAATTTCTGTGGTGCATGCTGCTGCTACTGAGGTGTCTGTGGTGGAGGGAGTGGATGCTTGTGGATGTGGTGCCAATCAAACGGGCTGCTTAGTCCTGAATGGTGCAAATCTTCGTGTTATTGGAGCTGCACTCATCCAGGCAAGAGGGTAGTATTCCATCACAATTCTGTGTTGTAGATAATGGACAGGCTTTGGGGAGTCAGATGAGTTACTTGCAGCAGTATTCCTAGCCTCTGACCTGCTCTTGTAGCCACTGTGTTCGTGCTGAGTCCAGTTGAGTTTCTGGTCAATGGTAACCACAAGGACGTCACTAGTGGGGGATTTGATGATGATAACACCACTGACTGTCCAGGAGCAGTAGTTAGATTTGTTTTTTATTTGGTGAAGGTCTTTGCCTGGAATTTGTGTGGCATGAATGTCAGATGAATGTTGACCTATGGGCACGTTTGACCCGACTTAGGGGCCGAGATGGAGGCATAAGAGTTGAGTGCAGTTTCACCAACACTAAGTTCAACACCATTTAAAGACAAAGTAGCTCACATAATTGGCACTGTGTCCACTTTAGTAAACGTTCATTCCTTCTATCACTGGCAGTGTGCACCCTCTACAAGATAGACTGCTGCAACCTGCCAAACTCTCTTTAATAGTACTTCTAAAATTTGCCTTGAAGGACTGGGAGAGTAGATGCAAGGGAATGGCACCACCTCCAATTACTTTTACTTTTTCAAGTTGCACACCACCCTGACTTGAGACGTATCACCTTCACAATCGCTGGGTCAATATCTTGGAATTGCCTAACAGTACTGTTGTCATGTCATTACCACGTGACTGCAGAGGTTCAAGAAAACAGCTCACCATCACCTTTTCGTGGGACCAAAACAAAAGGAACAGTGGCCTCGCCAGTGATGCTCAGATCCCCTGAACAAAATTCCTTCCCTGAATTATTTGCAGACATAGTCCTTGAGTAATTACAAAGCAGTAGGTATGTACGAGATAGACACTGAGCTTTATTTATTAGAGGTGACACAGATTCAGCTCACTAGTGAGAAACCCATATCACATTTCTTAGGGGCAACTGATGGTTGTTGTATCAGTACAATTGGACATTTACACAGGCAGAGTTGTGTCTTGCGTAGAATGAAGCTCCCAAGAAAGGGAGACAGGGGGTTCCTACTGCTGAGTTGCCAGCAGCTCTCCATTCATGGCAATGTGACCATAAGTGGTAGCTGTTGCAGGGAACTTACTAAGGTCTTTCACAGGAATCATTGCTGGACCCCTGAATGGGCTTGGTAATAAAAAAGTGGTACTCAGTGGGCAGATTCCTTTATCAACTGCTAACTATATTTAGTAAGAGGGACCTCTTGGGAGGTCTGCAGGAGGCACAGGAAATCCACATGGGTTTGGGAAAATCCCTTATCCACCATGTAATCCCAGTGGCATTTAGGATCAGTAATGAGTCTGATTAGCGAGTGGAGGATTCTGAGTTATCTCATTCCCAGCACTGATGAAATAGGACTCAGTCTTCACAATAGAAGGAGGCCTCTCTGATTATTACATGGACCTAGCTGTCACCTAGGCTGTTGTTTCTGACTCGATACATCCTATTTTATGTGATGGTAGATCAGATAATGCAGCGTAAAGGGTAGCAAGTCTGGTTCCTCTTTTGCTTCTCCTAACAGGCACTGCCTTACAGTTGTTACAGTTGTAAAAGTTAGCCTCATTTCTTCTTTTTATACATTGCTAGTATGCTACAAATGGATATTTCTTCTGGACAGAACACCACTCTAAACAGCCTCTAACACCCTGCTGGCATACATCCCAATACAGGATTGCACTGAATAAAAACTGAAAGAACTGCCGACGCTGTAAATCAGCAACATAAAACGATGTTGCTGGAAAAGCTCAGCAGGTCTCGCAGCAAGTGTGAAGATAAATCAGTTAATGCTTCAGGTTCCGTTATCCTTCCTCAGAGGAAGGTTTGAGCATTTCCAGCAACTTCAGTTTTTGTGACCTGATTGCACTGACGTTTGTTTGTTTGTTTATTAAAAACATCTAAACTTTGAACTAATAGCTCTTCTATAATCACCCACAATCAATGCCCATTCCATACGCCTGCCTTTGCATTCTAAAGAAGCACTGAGAAGTTACATCATTGAAGGAGGCAGGTCCATTTGCCATTTTCATATTGATTAAACCAAACTATTGAAATCATTCTGCAGTCAAAAGCTAACCTCTTCACTGTTAACTACCCAGCCAATTTTGTGTTGTCTGCTATTTCCTAATCATGTCTTCCACATTTTAACTCTGAAGTAATTAATGACTTGGAGGTGCCAGAGTTGGACTGGGGTGGACAAAGTTTAAAAATCACACAACACCAGGTTATAGTCCAACAAGTTTATTTGGAACCACCAGCTTTCAAAGTGCTGAAAATAGGACATCCTTACTATGCCTCATTAAAATCAATGAAAACATTCACAGCACTGCCTTCCTGAATCCTCCTTATTCCCTCCCCCAAAAATTAAGTTAATAAGATGCAAGCTTCCGTTAACAAAACCATGCTGACATCTCTGATTAATCCATGCCTTTCTAAATGACAGTAAATTTTAACCTCTCAGTAAATTATTACACTGACTACTCCAGTCAGAGGGACCGGCCTACAATTAATTCCCATCTCTCTCAGCCTTTTCAAACAATGATTCTATGTTCTCAGGCCTCCCATCTTCTGCTACGTTGCTTTATTTTCTTTGTGACTCCTTTTTCTCAACCAACAATACAATACACTTATCTCTGGTGACTTATCACATTCAAGGATGAAAATCCCTTCTGTATGTTCTCACATCCTATTTATTATAATCTCATATTTCTCACACTTTTTTTAAAAATTGGATTGTTTACAATATCACTATTCTTTGTAAAGACAGAAAAGATATTTATTAAGAGCCTTGCCCACAAGCTTTTGGAGCACTGCTTCCTTTTTCAGGAAGCTAGTAGGGCAGGTACATAGGACACAGAATTTATAAGTAAAAGATCAAAGTGTCATACAACTGATGCACTGTATTAAACACACTTAGATGGCTATTAAGTCTTTAATCACTTAGAATGGGATTGCAGGTTTCAATTGATTAATATGCAAATCCCAGAATTTCTTTCAAGTCATAGCCCCGAGATAATTTAAGGTTTTATCAGTGGATTTTAAAAAAAGACGTGACATCTCAGCTCCGACAATGCATTAAAGGTGTGAGGTTAGAGTCTGTTTTTATCCAATCTGGGGTCAGACTGATTTTTATTTCCAAAGTAGGAATTGTTCTAACCTCACATCTTTAATGAATTGTCTGAGCTGAGATGTTACTTTTTTTTTATATTGATAAAACCTTAAGTTATCTCAGGGCTGTGAGTTGAAAGAAATTCTGGGATTTACATATTAATCAATTGAAACCTGCATCCCCATTCTAAGTGATTAAAAACTTAACCATTTTAGTTTGTCTAATACATCACATCAGTTGTATGACACTTTGATCTTTTACTATAAATTCTATGTCCTACATACCTGCCCGACTAGCTTCCTGATGAAGGAGCAGCACTCTGAATGCTTGTATTTTCAAAGAAACATGTTGGACTATAACCTGGTGTTGTGTGATTCTTAACTTTGTCCACCCCAGTCGAACACCAGCATCTCCATATCAGATATTACACATCCATGTGCAAATTTCCATGTACATCTCTGGTAGGTGCTATGCTTAGTTACCCTCCTGCTCTTAATGTACTGACAAAGTATCTTTAGATTTTTTATGATTTTACCAATGTTATGTCTATACTCTTTTTGCTTTACTAATAATTTCCTTTTTTAAATTTCATTCCTTTACTTTCCATTCTGTTCTGGGCTATCTACAATATCAATTTTTTTTTATTTGTGACCATCATATACTTTCGTTTTCTGCTTTGTTTTACCCCAATACACTTCTGGATAGCTAGAAGATGCTAGATTTGGCAGAATTTTATTTTGTGGTGAAATGCTTACACTGTGTCTATAAAAACACACTTTTGAATGCTTCTTTACTAATTTTCCTTCAAGTAAAGGCATTCAGTCCACTTTAACCAAATAACTTCTGGACTTTGTACCATTGTTTATCCAAATTTCAAACTTTTGCTCCTGATCTATCTTTGCCCTTTTCCATAAGGATGCCCAGTCCTCCTATTACTGTCACTATTCCCACAATGGAGATATATTGCTACTTTCATCCACTTGCCTAGCCTCACTTCCTAAACTAAATCTAGAATTGTGTTACCTCTCTTACTGGACTTAGGTGCTGACTAAAAAAGTTCTCTTGAACGCTGTTCAAGAATTTTGAGTCCTCTGTGTCTTTCACACTGTTGTTATTCCAATTAATATTTGGGTAGTCTTCAACTATTATGCTGTATTTTGTATATAGAAATTTGCCAACATATTTGCTCTTCTACCTCTCTTCCATTTAGAGATCTTTAGTGCACCCTTTAAGTGTGCTGATGCCTTGTCTAAGTTGAACCCAGCTAACCTAATTTCATGATTTACTTAGCTTCTTCACAGCTTTAATTTATTCCTTAATGAATAATGCTACACTCATACCTTTTATTAATCTCTGTCCTGCCAGAAAACTCAATATCCAAGACTATTAAGTGGCCATTTTAACTCCCTCTTTAGGCCAAGTGTCTCCTCTCTATAATCTTGAGTTTTTGTAAGTGCCCAGCTATCACCTACTTAATCAATTCTAACATCCTTCCCCATGATAGACACCAAATTAGCTGTCCTAAAGTTTGCTGCTTTCTGTCTCCCAGCCTCTTGAATTGAGGAGCTTATTAGCTACTTTTCAGTGTTGAATATTTCCAGATTTGAGTGAATTTTGGAAAATTAATACCAGTGTATCTACCACCTCATTTAAGACCCTAAGATGATTCCCATTTGTCAGCTCTCAGCTCCACCAGTTTTGCCAGTATTACTTCTCTTGTGACAGTGACATTTCATGAAGTTCCTCTTTCCTTTTCACCTCACAACTTAGTTATTACTGGTATATTTCTTGTATTCTCCATAGTGTTGACTGAAGCAAAACATTTGTTTATTTCATGCATCATTTTCTTATTATCTACCATTAACTCCTTATTCTCACCCTCCCTGGAAGACCAATATTTATAGAGTCAGAGTCGTACAGATCCTTTGGTCCAACCAGTCCATACCGAACATAATCCCAAACTAAACTAGTCTCGCCTGTCTGCTCCTGGACCATAGGTCTCCAAGTCTATCCTATTCATATACCTATCTAAATGTCTTTTTAACATTATAACTGTACCCCAATCCACCACTTTCTCAAGAAGTTCATTTCACATGTGAACCACCCTCTGTGTAAAAGAAGTTTGCCTCTCATGTCTTCTTTATAATCTCTCTCCTCTCATCTTAAAAATGTGCCCCTTAGTCTTGAAATCCTTCATCCTAGTGAAGAACAAATACCATTAACTCTATCTACACTCCTCATTAACTTCTATCAGGTCGCCTCTCAACCTCCTATGCTCCAGTGGAAAAAAAAATCCCAGCCTTCCTTTTATAATTCAATCCTTCCATATCTGGCAACATCCTGGTAAATCTCTTATTAACTCTGTTCAGCTTAATAATGGCCTTCCTTTAACTGGGTGACCACAACTGGACACAATACAGTCCTTGACTTTAGTACTGCCTTATTCAGAGTCAGCTACCAGAATGGTGGTATCTCTGGTACTGACCCCTGTCAGCCTGGGATCGCTGACTAGGGCTATTAATGTAGTCCAGTCAGGGAACTCCTGCTGTGTGAGGTCCAGCTAGCAGACCTTGTTACAATCATTACACTTCTCCAAGTCCCATTTACAATGACTAAGAAAGTTGAATCCATGAAGGGGTCTGCGTAATTGACGTGAGTCCAAGGTTTACTCAGCCACTCCAGTTGAGGTTGGGGAGCTGCTGACAGTAATTTTTGTCCTTATTGGTATTCTGGGCACTGCCCCACCAACAAGGCTATGTTTGCATCAAAGCCTGGCTACCAGATATAACTTCTTTCCAACATCTTTATTTTGGAGACCACGGGATGGGCCCTGGTGGAGTTCAGCCAGTATTTGATGGTGACCTTTGTTTGGGACAACCACTCTTACTCCCTATCACAATATGACACCCTCTACTGCGAGCTATTCTCTCCGGGTCCAAAAAGGTCCCAGTTCTTGTTGGGACAGCCCTTTGTTTCAGTTTACCACCAATTTTTTCAGTTTTGAAAGGACTGGATCTTTCTGCATCCAAAGTCTGAAACTGTCAGCTGTGACTGGGAGCATGTCCAGAAAATGTAGCATCATTACAGACTTTTCCATTTGTGGGTACCACCGATGGTATATCTGCTAATGGGAGTTGGCTCAAAGCATTCACATTCGTTACTTGGCCTCCTGGATGGTGTTCTAACTTGTATTATATGCTCTCTGTATCAGAGTCTACCAGTGAATGTGGCCTGAAGCTGTGGGCTGCACTGCCTTGTCCTCTTTGATCAGACCAAGTAGGGGTTTGTGGTCCATGATTATCACAAATCTTTGTCCATAAAGACATTGGTCAAACTTCATGACTCTAATTATGACTGCCAAACATTCTTTTTCTATCTGGGCTTATTTAAGCTCTGCATTAGCCAAAGTCCTGAATGCATATGCTATTTGGGCATTTCTCTCCTTGTGTCACCTATGAGCTAATACCACCCCTATGCTGTTTGGAGAGGCTTCACATGTCAATACCAAATCTTTCTTGTATCATAGTGCACCAATACCTTACAGGATGACAGCTGTCTCTTTATTTCATTGTTAGCGAGGGCTTGTCTGTATGACCATTTCCAAGGTTGACCCTTTTCTAGGAGTTGATGCAATGGTGTCAAGATGGATGCCAGGTTATGCTGAAGTTTCCATAATAATTTACCAGTCCAAGAAATAACCTAAACTCTTGGACACTTATGGGAGCTGAGGTACATTTAATGGCCTTCAGATTAGCTTCCAACGGGTGTAACATGATCTTGTTGACTCTGTAGCCCAAGTAGGTCACTTGAAGGGGCCTGGAACACACATTTTCCCTTAGGCATACACTTGCCTTTGAAAAATGCCTTTGGGCTATATCCAAGCATTTTAGGGGTTTCTTATTAGCATTCTCTGTTATTAGCCCATCATCTAGGTAAATGGTGACCTGAAGGAGGAGACATTGAAAAAATGTTCTCATTTTCTGCTGAAAAATTGAACAGGCTGACAATACTCCAAAATCAGTCTTGTATGTTGGTACAAGTCCTTGTAGTTATTAATTGTAGCATACCTTTGATCATCCTGGTCTAAACACAATTGCAAACAAGCATGGCTCATGTCCAAGTATGTGAAGGACAGATGACAGCCTCCCTGCCAGCTTTGCATACCCATTCTTTATCCAGGGGGGTTGGGTATTTATACAGCTGCAGAAAGCAGTTACTGTTTCTTTAAAATCCCCACGTTGATCAGTCAGGCTTCAAAATTGGTACAATTGGTGCTACCCATTCCGTGAGTTGGACAGATTTAATGATTCTTGTATTTTCTAGTCTTCTGATTTCTGCTTCAACCTTTTTACCTGAAAGGCAAGTGGCACTGGGTGGGGCTTTCAGAATTGTGGAACTGCTTCCTGGTCAACATTCAAGGTGGCCTTGGCTCCTCTGATAGCCGGAAGTCCCTATGTCTTCCTGGAAGGCTAGTTTATTTAAGACTCCGGTCAGACAGACATTTTATAAGTAAAAAATATTGTGCCAATGGAGGTGATCTCTCACATCCATTTCACCCCATTAAGCTTAGGCCTGATCTTTTATTACAATCACTGGTAACTGAACCAGCGCTTTTCATAAGAGACCGAAACCAAAGTTGTACCCTTAATCTGTAAATGTTCTCTGGTACAGGTTTTCAGCCTCGCTGATGCCTGGTGCAAAGTTTAAGGCTGGAGTCCGGTCAAATTTTTATTAAATTCTGGTTCTATAATTACTTACAGGGCCAGGCTGGTGTCGATCTCCACTTGAACTGGATGACCATTTAACCAGACGTTTATCTTGAATGGTTCTGATTTTGATGTTGCTAAGCAATTTAACTGTGCCAAACCAGATGTAGGTGGACTTTGCAGGGTATGAACTCTCTTGGATATCAGCCTGTGAGTTATCTTACTCAATTTAGATCCAGTAGACTCTTTTCTTGCTGTCTCAAGTCTGCGAACTAGCAATAACTACAATGGCTTGCCAGCCAGAATCCTGAAGAAAACTTCAGCCATTTGGCTGAGGCTTGGCTTTGTTTTGGGGTTTTGCTGTGGGCTGACCTAGAGTTCCTCTGATCAGGACTAACGGGGGTGTCCACTTCCTCCAGAATACCCTACAAACTCATATGCTACACTTGCTGCATTTTCCAATGGTGAAGCCATTTATAGTGCCTGCTTGAAGTCCTGCTGGGCTTCAACTAGTTGGCACTTTTGCATGGCTACACCATTAATCCCACGTACCAGACAATCTTCAGCATCTCACTTAGGGTTAAACCAAAATCACATGCCTCTGCCAATTGTCTTAATCGAGTCAAAAGTCCTAACACGATTCCCTTAGTTCTCGAATTGCTGAGTAAAACTGATAGTATCTCTAATTAGTGCTGGTTTGGGATTGTTATATTGTTTAAACATATATCTGGCAATTCTTGAAAGGTTTTAGTATCTGGTGCCTCAAGGAACATGAGGCTCCTAATGACAGAAAAAATTGCAGCTCCACAGGCTCTCAGGAGAATTACTCATTGTTTTTTCATCTGCCACAATGTTGTTTGCCCAGAAGAAAATAACCCACCCTTTCCACATACTGGGCCCAGTCTTTGGCAGAGTTGAACAGGTTAATCTTCCCAACAAAAGCACACTGTCAGAAATGCTTACCCCAACTCAAAGATGATTGCTGTGAGCGAGTTTCTTCAGGATGGTGCTTTTTTCTTGTCACCACTGAAATAACTCCTCAGATGCCTGTATGTGTTACCAAGTCACCATTTATTTACATATTAACAGTCCTTAACTTTGGTACTGTCTCATTCAGAGTCAGGTACCGGAGTGTCAGTATCTTTGACACTCCTCATTTTTAGTCAGTCAGCCAGGGCTTCCTGATTGGGTTGTTAATCTGGTTTAATCAGGGAACTCATTGTTTGAGGTCCAGCTGGCTGACCTTGTTACAAGTCCTGTTGCTTACCTGCTCCTTTAGGTACTGCCCTATATAGGGGCCCCTCTGCTCACCACCACCAGGTAATGCTGACTGTCTGTCTGTCTCAGGATCTTCCACTCATATGATCCTTACCAACTACTAATCAAGAATCTTGCTTGGTACAAAAAGTCTTTGAGCAAAGTTGATAATTTAGTTTCCTTTGTGTTTCCCAGTCAGTTAACATAGATCACTACAATCATAAGGTGTGGAATGAGAGGCCATTTAGCCCATCGAATTTGCTCCATCATTCAATAAGACCTTGACTGGTCTGATGTTCCTCAACTTTACTTTCCTGCCTTTTCCCCATAACACTTGATTCCTTGACCGATTCAAAAATCTATCTCAGCATTGAATATACTTAATGACCCAGCCTCAAAGGCTCACTGCAGGAGAGAATTCCACAGATTTTCCACTATCTATAAGAAGCAATTCCTCCTCCTCTCTGCCTTAAAAGTGTGACCACTTGTACTGAGATTAAGCCCTCTAGTCATACATTCTCCCACATGAGGAGACAACCTTCCAACATCTACTCTGTAAAGTCCTCAAAGAATTCTGTATGTTTCAATAAAGTAATTTCTCATTCTTCTCTGTCACAGTCTACAAAACCTCTTCCATACCTGGTATCAGCGAAATGAACCTTGTCTGGATTTCCTCCATGTAAGTATGTCTTTCCTTAGATAGGGGTTTCAAAACCATTCACAGTACTCCAGCTGGCATCTGAGTAGTTATAGCAAGACCTCCCTACTTGTATATTCCATTTCATTTGAAACAGAGGCCAACATTCCCTTTTCCTTTCCTAAAGTTGGAATGCTAACTTTTTGTGATTTCTGTGCTGTTGCTTTCTGTAAGTTTTCTCTTCAAATAATATTCAGCTCCTCAATTCTTAGTTTATTGCCTCACATTATATTCCATCTGCCTACTGTCTTAACTTGTCTATATCCCATTGCAAACTCTTATGTAATCCCTAGCACTTTATTTCCTACCTAATATATGCGCTTTCCTCATCCAAGGCATTAGATTAGATTACTTAATGTGGAAACACGGACCTTCGGCCCAACAAGTCCTCCAAAGAGCAACCCACCTAGACCCAATTCCCCTACATTTACCCCTTCACCTAACACTACGGGCAATTTAGCATGGCCAATTCGCCTAACCTGCACATTTTTGGACTGTGGGAGGAAACCAGAGCACCTGGAGAAAACCCACAACAGACACTGGGAGAATGTGCAAACAGACAGTTGCCTGAGGCAGGAATTGAACCTGGGTCTCTGGTGCTGTGAGGCAGCAGTGCTAACCACCGTGCCACCCTCATTAATCTATGTTGTAAATAATAATGGTACCAGCACCGATCCCCATAGCAGTCCAACAGTTATAGGTCACCATTCTGAAAATGTCTCCCTTATCCTAACTCTCTACTTTGTATAGATAGCAAACCTTCTTATGTTTTTCCAAGAATCAATTTTTAAAAATGCATTGAATTATCTTTGATCAATTTGAAAAAGGTGTTTGAAAATTATGTTCATTCATCCTCTTTCTCCTTGCAAATGTGACCCATCTTGAACAAAGAGAATGTCTATGACACATTATGAATATTAATAATGAAAGACATACCTTCAATTGCAAAAGGTTTTCCAACGGTTAACAACTTGCAATCAGCATCAATCGAGACCTCGTAATCTAACAGTGCTTTGTCCATTATAAAGGCATCAAGTCTTTGAGGATCATTCCTAGGTTCAGAAGTTACATCTTTAATCAAGCATGGAACTGGTTTGAAATTTGCACCTACCATTCTATGCACACATTTTTGAATTATATAGAAATGATTTCTCAGCTGTATATTTTTACTGTCATTTTGTGAATGAATTCATCCACACTGAACCATTAGAATTCTTCCTGTTATGTCAGTGCTGGCTCTTTATAGGAGTAAGCCACTTAGTGCCACCGCTCCAACACACAGACCCCCTACCCCACCTTCTTCCCATGGCCTTGCACGTTCTTCTGTAAATATTAATTCAACATGACTCTTAATATCTCAATGGAACCTCTCCAGCACAAAACCTACATTCCAAATTAATTTGCTATGTGCATTGAAGAATTTAAGTCATTGAGTACAACTATTAACTGACAGTAGTATATAGTTAATTAATTTGAAATAGATGCATAGTCTTAGGGAGGCACTAGTCTTGATCCTCTAGCAATGTTGTATCAACATCACATTTCTCTCAAGCACCACACCTCCTTCTAGATATGTTTATTCATCTGATTCAATAAAGAGTTTCAATGCAAAATGAAATGTCACCTTTTCAATCAACATTATCAAAAGCCAATAAATCATATTATCTCTTAAACCATAGGTTGAAGGTAAAATATTGAAAAATGTACAGCATCATTGCACTTCAGCTAAAATTAATCTGTAGTGTTAGAAAAACACTTGATTGTGTTTATTCAGATCTTCAGCCATGTTCTGGTTTGACCTTCCATCAAATCATAATCAATATTTAATGTTGTGCTTCAACTCTTGGGGCGGGGGAGAACAGCTACATGATTTAACCTGTCAGCCTTGGCTCAATATTTTCACTTCTGCCTCTGAAGAAAACACTTCAGGTTCAAATCCCACACCAGACACTTGAGCACAAGTGCATATCAAAATGTTGAGTGTAGATCAGACAGATGGAGTGAGAGATGGTTTTATCAGGTTGGAGGTTGCACTTCAGTTAATTGGCATAGTAGGACTGTTAAAGAAACTTAAAATGGCATGAAATCCAAGTGGTCAAATGTTCACCAACACCTTAAATGGGGAAGGCTTAAGCATTTCAGAATCGCATGAAGTAGCACATTTCAGTGGCAGGGAAATTATATGCTCGCAACAGCAATGCAATGAATGTAAGGCCTAAAATTCTCAACGATTGAAGTCATAAATGAATGCCAGATCTGCTTCCACAATTTCCTGACTAGAATAACAGTTTCTTTAAGTGGCCACATTTCAATTTGGACCATTGAGGTTTGTGAGTGGGTTAAGATAGCAGCTGTGGGAGTATTGATAGAAAGATGGCATGAGGTCAGCTGACTATAATTCCAAACTCTGACTTGACCCTTGCCTGTTTCTGGTTGAATGTTGAAATATGTACCTCTGCCCTTTTTCCTCAATCTTCATCTCAACATTACCACAACTTGTGACACTAAGTCTCTGGTCTGAACCCTGATCTGTTATATGAATTAACTGAACTCTGACAAAGTGACATTTATAGCAAAAAAGTCTTAAGCTTTATGGAGGTGATGGTGGGGGAAGACATGGTGAAAAGGACAGCAGGATTTGGGTTGGAAGCCCCAAGATTGTAATCTCTATTGGTCACATGAATTTTGAAGAGTGATCATTGTTGCACCTTTGTCCTGAGTTACATAGAATAAATAAGTAATAGCCCATCAAAAATATGTCAGGACGTTATGGGAACATGTCAATGAGAAATTAGATTAAAATAATTTCCCATTTGTTACACCAAGCTACATGATTTCACTCGTTACTACTTTTGATAGATGCAGTGTTAAACATAATAGCAATTCAAAGAAAAATGCAGTCAGGTAATTTTTGAAATGTTTCTGATGTTTCTCTGAAACATTATTTTTTTTCAGGTGTTTCTTAGAATGGAGTTTTTCATTGCAATATTTTTGCTCATAAATTTACACCATGAGTTTTTTGTGTGTTTTCAGTTACTCCATTTTAACTGGCTGATATAGATAAGCAAGTCTACAGAACTGAGTCAGTACGCTCTGATTCACAATGGAGGCACTGCACGAGGTGTTCTGCAGATTGAAATGGGTTCCAGCCAAACTGTTTGCCATTCTCAGAATGGCCAGTAATTCATGATTACCTCACTTTACTTTCTCTTTAAATCCTCATATTTAATACACACACTGCCAATTGGGATGGATACATGCAACATGCAATATAATGGCCATTAGCAGTCATTATTAAAATTATAGAATGACATAGCATAGAAGGCCTATCATGCCTGTCAGCTCTTTGCAAAAACTGGCCAATAAGTTCCACTCAAATGCTCCTTCCCCAAAGCCCTGCACATTTCTCTCCTTAAAGAAAATATTCAGCTTATTTTTGGGAAATTAATATAGAATCAGCATCTGCTGTGTTCCAAACCATAACAGCTTGCTACATAGTTTAAAAAATACCTCTTAACTTCCTTCTGATCCCAGTCTTTCCAAATTCTGTACCATGACCTGCATATTGGCTAAATTGATTTTTTGGGTCCCTGCCTACATAAAAGCAAGAGGGTTGTAAACTGTTTTGATAAGTATGGTATTTTTGCTCCATTGTGCAACCTTTCCAAATAGTTGCATCCCTTTCAAATTGCATCCACACACCATTTTAATTGTCCCACCTCTCCGCTTGCCCAGACAGCTCCCTTACACAGGCAGAGGGAATACTGAATAATTAAGGAAGTCGGGTGGCCGAGAAAAGTGGAGAGCATTCAAAACGTTTTAACTGTTTGCTGGTTTAGCTTGTCTGATTTAAGGATACAGGAAATAGGAGCAGAATTGAACCAAATGGTCCATTGAACCTATTCTGCCATTTAATACAATCATGGCTAATCATGAGTTTCAATTTCACTCTTCTGTGTGCACTACATTTATTTAGATTCCGAGAGACCAACAATCTATCGATCCCACCACTTTAAATTTATTCAGCAATTGGACTATCCAAAGCCCTCTGGCATACAGAATTCCCAAGATCCACAATCCTCTGAGTGAAGTAATGTTTCCTCACCTTGGTCCAAAAGGATTGGACTATATTGTGAGTTTGTGCCACTTTATTGTGAGATTCCCAAGCCAGGGCAAATATCCTCACAACTTTCTCTAGGGCTGTGAAAAATAGATCCAGTATCAAAATAAATTCTGAGCTGATTTTTTTTTTTTGCCTCAGTTATTGCTGAATTGCCATTTAACATGTGTGCTCGTGATGGTGTTACAGACCACTCAAGGAACATACAAGTAGTCTAGACCTAGGGATAGTGATGGTGGAGGGTCCAATTTTCTTTCCATCAGATGGTTTACCAGGAATCTGTAGCCAACCCTACTGTCTGCCTTTAGCATGAGTTAAAAGGATTTCCAGGTTGATAGCCAACTTGTCTGGGTGCGTGATGAATGCACTTTCCTCGGCCTTTAAGTCCTGGAGTGGAACAGTCCCTGTCTCTGTCTCAGAAGCTCTGAGCTCACTACCTACCAGCAAATACCAAATAAATAAACACGCTGATGTGGTAAGCATTGTAGCTACTGAAATGTCAACTCCTCTTTTTCTCTTTATAAGATCTATATGACTTGCTGAGCATTTCCAGTGTTTATTTCTTATTTTATTCACTGGGCTGTACTTGTGATACAACAAGTTTCACGGAACAGGATGGGATCAAAATTAACATTTGGGAAGAAGCCAAAAACTGCAGAATGTGTATGTTTGCTTGGTAACTGGACACAAAGGAGTTTGATAATGTGGAATTGGAAATAGTACTTACTTCAAGTATTTCACACCATCTGGTGTTGTTGGCACATCATACCTTCTCATATATTCATTCATCTCTGGGAAACTTTTCTTCACGTAATCCTCAGCGCTGCTTTCCCGTACAGTTGCAAAACGGAAACCTTGGGATGGGTGGTGGAGCTTGAAGATACAGTTAAGGCCATGAGCACAACAGAACATAAAACATTTTTTAAAAAAATCCCTTCAGATATTTACCAAACACGGTGGAAAAATTGCTGAAGGTTTCAGAACTAATGCAAGATTCCAACTTTCTTTGGACTGCAGAGATGTCAATACCATGCCCCACAGACATCAATTCAGTTTCGGCAAAATTAATCAAAGAACAATTTCTCAGAGCAAAAAGGCTGACTTGGTAGGACGCACAGTGACTATTGTTAAATAAATTTAGTAAGTGGGAGCGATGCTACATTCCAAATGCAATGAAAACCCAGACATGAATCATTCCCAGTTGCCACCTTTCATTTAAAATATGCCAACTTTTATCCAACCAAGAACTGAAGTTCTGCAATAGGAATTTTGAGAGGTAAAAGGTTTGCCAATGCCTTGCTTTAATATTCTTACTCTTCAGATTCTTTCATGACTCCCTAAGCAGCGAAAGTCAACATTGAGGGGTATTTTGTCGGGGGGAGAGGGGTAAAGAATCACAATTGTTATGGCACAGGACTACCTCCAATGTAACTATATCACTCTTTTAAGAGGGCCAAAACTGTACACAGTATTCCACGTGTGTTCTCATTGATATCTTGTATGGTTGAAGCTACGCTTCCCTACTTTTATACTCCATTCCCAGTAAATGCCACAATCCGATTTGCTGCCTTATTATTGGTTGTACCTGCACACTAGTTTTCTGTAATTCAGACACAAGGACAAACAGATCCCTCTGCATTGAATCACTTTGACGTTTCTCTCCATTTAGATAATTTTGGCCCATCAAGTCGAGACTGAGAAAAAACATTCTAAATTTGCGTTTGTCCACAAAGGACAAATGTGAACTAGATAAGGTTTACAACAATCGATGGTATTTTCAAGGTCACTTTTACTGAGCCTATTTTTCAATTAATTATGTTGAAATTTCACTAATTGTTATGCTGGGATGTAAATTCGTGCCCAAGATCATTTAACCTCCAGCATCTGCAGTCCTGGCTTTCACTCAGTAACCCACTAGCCCAGGCGAGAGTCAAGATTAGAGTGGTGCAGGTCAGGCAGCATCTGAGGAGCAGGAAAGTTGATGTTTCGGGCAGGAGCCCTTCATCAGAATAGTGGGTTACTGAGTCCAGTGACATTACCATGACATGCCTCTAATACGGGGTTGCAGAATTGACTAGTGGAACCTCCTGACCTCCTCTCCCATCGGTAGAATTCTGCGCAATGAGGTTTACCCACCCTCATCAGACCCACTCTTGTGTGGTATCCAGCAAAGAATATAGGCTGCTTCCAGAAAGGAAGGAAATTTTGCTATGACTACCGGTATGGAACTGAGGTCTATACGGAGGTTTTAAAATAGTAAGCAATGGCTCAGAACAGTTTGAAATATCGATATATACTTGTGTGATGAATGTGAATCTCTAAGCTGCTGGACAATCTATGTTTTAACATTTAAATATGAATAGTCCATAGAAATTATTGTTATATAGCAATATAAATTTTGTATATAACATGAGAAGAAATGTACAATGGCTAATTTTACATTTCTGCGTTCTCTGTAGAGGATTGATGATGAAAGGATATGGGTAGAATTATCACGAGACTCATCGCTTAAAAAATGAATAATTTGGAACTTTTAACTTTATTTCTTACTTACTACCTTATACTGAGAAGAATTGTAATGTTGAACGTTTAATTTATTTCTTTATGTTTATATCTTTTACCTCAGGTTTTGTACCTAGGTGCCTTGTATTAAGATGGCACTGGGAATAGGGACATTGTAAACTTTTCACTGTACCTCTGTCTCTGTACTTGAGTACATGTGACAATAAAACCTAATTTGAATTCTTTCAAATGTGCTGCTTGACAATGGGGCTCCTTGACAGTAGTGCAGGCACACTAACTAAACCCTGTGCATTCCAAATGCTTTTCTTATCATGTTCTCTGTGTACCCTTTTAGAAATTGGCCCAGATATTCTGATTGTCACAGTCTGACCCTCTTGATGGAGCTGAGTTGGAAGGAGTTGCCCTGGAAATTAAAAATTATGAAGGACAATTTCCCTGTGTCTGAAACCCTCCAACAAATTGCTTGATGTCAGATTTCAGAGAGTTTCAACTTCCTGAAATTGAATAGTTTCCCAGGACAGTTAGAGGATTTAAAATCCTGGTCTTGTTGCCTTGCAATGATTAAACTGAGCACCCCACTCATCGCTTCACCTTTCATGTTGATAGGTTTTAACAACAAAAAGCCACTCTGAAAATGATTGAGACTTCTTATGAGCTGATCAACATGGAAGGGCTTCAGCCCAAACATGGTGAACGTTTGTGCATATAAATGTCTCTATTTTGAAGGAACGTTTCTGGTGAAATCTTTTTGATCCACCTGAGATGGCTGACAGGATTTAATACCTTGAATCGAGTCACTGGAGTACTGTGCTGGAAATCCCTGAGCCATCACAAATGTAAAAGGATTTAATCAAAGTCCTTAATTTACCTGACTAATGAACTCTATTAAAAGAAAACATTCATCAGGTTTCTAAAATTAACATGAAAACAAAAGTTATTTATTGCAAACAGATAAATCTGCAACTTAAATTCCACCATTTTTTTAAAAAATCAAATAAATACAAACGGCCACACAGACAAAATGCCAAACATTACAGTTGGTGAAGGAGCAATATAAGGCCAGTAATGCACAGCTTCTGCACCAGTTTGGACTAAAGGCACCAATGAGATGTTTTGCTTAAGTTCCTTTTGATTTTTGTGAGGAGGACTCATGACAATAGACATACCAATTCTTGTGCTTTCTTTCACAAGTTGAGGATTTGACCTTTCCTTGCAAGACTGGAATTTTCAGAGAGAAAGTAGCTCGCTGCTGAGAAAGATGTTATCTCCTTTGCACGCTGGGTGCTCCTGTTGTATTATCAAACACCAAGCTTAATCAATAAGTTTCTTTTTTATGCTGAGTACTCCTGAGCACACACGCAACTAGTCCTGGTTGGTAAACCAATCAAATGTCTGTTTCTGGGCAAAACTTTCACTAGACATACCCACAGAGCCAATCTGTCTAAGTCTTCACAGCTGCTTGAATGAGGCCTCCCTGTACAAACAATAGTGTTCTAGCAACCTTCCTTCTCTTTAAAACTGCAACATCTTCTACAGTCCTTGCATTTAAATTGTACATATTATCATTTTTAAATCCATAGTCCAAAACCAATGTAGTAATCTTTATAGTCTTTGGGGTGAGACTTAAACCCACATCCTTGCAATTCAGGTTTGACACTGCTAGTCCTGAATCATGACTGCTCAGTGCCAAATCACCAAACTCAGAATGACCTTCCCTCTCTAAACTGCAGCTAGGTTCGCAGAAACGAGAAGCCATCTCAAAATGATTATTTTCCCAAATAATCTGGAGTTGCATTTGAACTGCAACCTCCTTGAGTTAAGTGTCCCAATGATTCCAAACATCCTTCTTTATGCTGTAAGGTTTGGTTTCAAATGGCTTTCCAAGGATCTTGCAACTTGGTGCAATAACATGCAAATGAACCCAGCAAGTTAGAAACACAGGAATGTATAGATTTGGTCACTGGTCTTCCTGACCATGATCAATGGAGATTATATTGTGTTGAATATGGGGTCCCTTTTATAAACTAATTTTTTCCAGTATTCGCCTGTGTACCATGAGTTTTTTTCATTTAACATTTATTACAACAGGAGTTCATTTTCCAAAATTCTACTATATGAAAATAAAAATTACCAAAAAAAAGGACATGGTGCCCACTGAACTGGCATCAACTGTTTATCTGGCACCCTATCTGTGCCAGATTATCTGTGCTGTTTTTGAAATTAAGCTGAGCAAGAATGGCAAACTAACCCTTAGATGTAGTGGGACAGTGGGCAGTCAGTCATGACATCAGTTGATTGTCATCCATGGTTTGGGCAAAAGCATTTGGACAATTGACTAACAAAGGCATTGACACTGTCTGTATAAATATGACTTAACAATAAGTGCCAAGCTCAGACAGGAGTACTTCAGATAGGACGCCCTGGAAGAAGTACCTAGGCCAATGTGCGCTGGGGTCAAGGAGATTAGAGAAACCTAAGCCATGCTGGAATGACCGTTGGGTCTGAAGAAGTTAAGGAACTAGATGAGGCATTTGGCTACTTTAAAACACTGAAAGTAATGCATCTTTCAAGTTTTTAAGTCACCTTGTTGACGTTTATTCTAGTCACCTCTATAAAGCTGACCATAGCTAAGATATTAAAGCGAAGGGATATTAAGACACACAACGGGACAATGCAGTTCACCAAAAAATGGAAAAGGGACTGAAGCTGTCCACCAGTTAGTTAATTATATTACCCATTGGTAACATTGTAATAACAACCACCCTTTTCCCCTCCACCCTTATTTAAAATCAACCAACTTTTTATTAATAAAATCGAAGTAATACAACCTTTAAAATCTAAGAATAAACCTAGATACTTAATTATCTAAAACCAATTAGTTTCACAAATCTATCTAATATTTTGCTATACAGATAGTCCTTTAGCCATTGCTAAAAAATCTAAAGCATTTGAGAATCAAAAATGTCAATTGGGATGTTCCTTGGGCGAAGACTTTAAAATTCTGAATCCCCAACTGATTCATGAATTCGTTATTTTTCTTTGCCCATTTTCCCCATGCACCCATCAAAAGGCCACAAAATGATTGTGTAGTCCCTTTAACCAATTCCATAATCTGGTTTGACAAATGCTTGTATCTATCAACTTTTTTGTCCCAAGCCTTCTCTTATTACATTATCCTCCGTTTTCAAAATGAATTGTCACACCTACAACTAGAACCACAGAACCTTTCTGGAAAACTATAATAGTTTTCCATAATTTTCCCTCTTCAACTCTTTTATGGGTTTCCACAAAGGTAATTCAACTGAACTTGCCCACGTATTGATACAATTTCTCCACGATCTTCTTGTGCCTCTTAATCCTCACATTATTGTACTCTGGCACCACCCAGAAATGTGTGGCATTGTCGCAAGTAGGGCCTTGCATCTTTGGCGTTCCTTGTTTACAATCATATAGTCATCCTGGTTGGATACAAATTGCAATGTAATAACAAATTATTAATAAACCTGGAAATTTTCATATCGGATGCTCATGTTGTTGGAATCCACGTGTTGGAAATCTTATCGTTCTTAAAATCTGTAATTCCCAGCCCTTGACGTTGTTGGTTACTCCTTTTCAATAATTCTATCTCTGTCCAGACTGTGTAATTGGAAGTTGGCATAATCTCAAGGCCTCCTCCTTATTGCTGTCTGATTCGCCTTTGAACTGCAAGCAGTCATCTTCAGGCATCCAGATCTCGTGAAGGACCTTTTTAACCTTGTTAATGCCTTTATATCTTCCATATTGCTCCCCTTACTAAACTGGAAAGAGGCATAGATTTCCTTGTCCAGGGCACTTTGAAAGACCTTGCGCTTCCTTATCACTGTGGTAAGGATTTGAACTTACAATTTAGAGATACCTAATCCTCCATCTCTATTCCGTGTGTACAGGATGTCATCAGTTATTGCTTATAGTAGATGTAAAGTCTATTTTAGAAAAACCCGAATAAACATGTCCTGCCATCGTAAAAGGTTCTGTGATGCTTCAAATGAAACAAATAATAACACATTCAGGGACTAAATTACATTCTAAAATTCTGCATGCTGATGAAACCACACCAGGGCTGGGTTAAATCCATGCTGGAGGATCTGTGCAGAGACCAAGAATAGAGGCAGGGGCGGCTGCAGAGGAGAGTTCCTCTGAGGGTAGATCTGGTAGGCAACAGTTATCACAGGAAGGTGCCCAAAGAGCTATCCTCAGCTGACAAATGAAAGATGGACCAGAAGGAGAGGAGGAAGAGTGAAGAGTTCCTAACATATTGGCTAACGAGCAGGATGCTGCCTGCACCGCTTAAACATGATTGAAACACTTGTTCCAACAGCTTGTTTGTCCTCTGGTATAAGTGAACCGTGCCAAGTTGTCACAGATGTATTCGTGATCTAATTAACTAATGTATCATCTCGAAATGGGGAGTTGGCAGAGTCTCTCATATCTGCGTGTACCAGTTTCCTACCATAGTCCAAAGATGTGCATGTTAGGTGGATTGGCCATGCTAAACTGCCTATCTTGTCCAGAGATGTGTAGGTTAGGTAAGTTAGCCATGAGAATAAGGTGGGGGGTGAGTCTGGGTGGGATGCTATTTCGAGAATTGGTATGAGCTTATTAGGCTGGCTGGCCTATTTTCACACTGGAGGGATTTTATAAAAAAATTCTATAAACCATAATTCTTAAAAAAAAACTCCAAACTGTAAGAAAATTTACAAATGGTTGACTGCCTATACTAGGTAACTATGAACTATGAATCCCTGCAGTTAACAATAGTTCAGTATCTCTAAGAACCCTGATTTGGAGATGCTGACAGTAAGACTTTTGCACGTTGCAATGTTTGGCAGAGTTCCTGTAAATTTTTTTTTCTTAAAAGAAAAGATGGTTTCAGAGCTTCCATTGGTTGGACAAATAGGTTTAAAAAAAGTAAAATTATTACTGGGCTATTCAGTCCTTTAATTATTAGATTAATTGTTTAATGTTTATTTGTGGTGCACTATTTTTGTAATGAATTTATATTCCAAAATGCGCTTGGAGCATTGATGCAAAATATTTGTCCAATTTCTCCTCAAAATAAATTCTATACTGAATGAGACCAAAATGGCATATATTTCCATTTGTAATACCTCCTGTAAGGTTGTGGTCTAACTGTTGTTTTTCAGAAAATAAAATGAGTTGAACTTTATTCCAGAAAACACTTCTCCAATGCTATTTTTTAAAACAAAATAATATGTGGTCTCCAAAATGAAGCCTTCCTTTGTAGAAAAGCAGCAGCTTGCCAGCAAAGTGATAATCTCTTGTGACTTTGTCACTTACAGACTGTAACGACTCATCGGTTTCTCCTCTTTTTATAAGACAAATCATAATTTATCCCTACAGGTATGTCTTGCATGCATGCTTGAATGAAAAATTAATTTGTGCCATGCTAATTACCCACAGTCATAGCTTATTTAGGAACATGAAGTAAAATAGTTTTTGCTGTAGACTTTGCTGTCTGAGCTGATTATCAAAAGCCTTCATTAATCTTTTGCTTAGACAATCTGCTGTTACAAACATTATCCGGGATTTTGGGAAATTTGTTGTTTTATTTTGCAAAACTAAGTCATGCTAAGAGTATGCATGTATTCATTGTATACCGTATGTACATCCACCACTTCCTCTGGCAGTTCATTCCATATACTAACCATTCTCTTTGTTTAAAAAGAGTTGCTGTGCATGTCCTTTTTTTAAAACTTTCTCCTCTCACCATAAACACGCCCTAGTTTTGAACTTCCCTCCCTTAGGCAAAAGATACTTGTCATCCACCTTATCTATATCCCTCATGATTTTATAAAGCTTTAGAAGGTCGCCTCTCAACCTCCTATGTTCCAGTGGGGAAAAAAAAAGTCCCAGCCAATCCAGCCTATTTTTATAACGCAAACCCTTCATTCCCAGCAACATCTTGGTAATTTTTTTCTGAACCCTCGCCAATTTAATAATTATCTTTCCCACAGCAGGGTGTCCAGAACTAGACAGTGTACTCCAGAAGAGACCTCACCAACATCCTGTACAACCTCAACATGACGTCCAATTTCTATCATCAAGGGTCTGAGCAATGAAGGCAAACATGCTGGATGCCATCTTAACCAGGCTGCCGACCCAAGGCATAAATTTCAAAGAACTATGTACCTGAAGCCTTAAATCCCTCTATTATACACACTACCCAGAATCCTACCATTAATTGTATAAGTTCTGGTCTTGTTTGTTTTACCAAAATGCAATTCCTCACATTTACCCAAATTAAATTTCATCTGCCACTCCTCAGCCCATTGACCCAATTGATCAAAATCTCATTGTAATCTTAGTCAACAGTGAAGAAGGTTATCTATGCCACCAATTTTGGTGTCTTCTGCAAACTTACTTACTATGCCTTCTATATTCTAATAAATCTTGTATATAAATGACAAACAAAAGTGGATCCAGCACTGATCCCTGTGAAATACCATTGGTCACAGGCCTCCAGTCTGAAAAACAACTCTCCACCATCATCCTCCAAATCTTACCATCAAGTCAATTTTGTATCCAATTGGCAAGTTCACCCTGAATACAATGTGATCTAACTTTTTACTAATTAATCTACCATGGGAACCTTGTCAAAGGCGTTCTTAAAGTCCCAGTAAACAACATTTACTGCTCTGCCCTCATCAATCATTACGGTTACTTCCTCAAAAAACTTAATCAAGTTTGCGAGACATAATATCCCTCGTGCAAATCCATGCTGACTATTGCTAATCATTCCTTGTCTCTTGAAATTATATCCTATCTTTCAGAATCACCTCCAACTTACCCACCAGCAACACCATGCTCACAGGTCTATACTTCTCAGCCTTCTCCTTATAGCCTTTATTAAATAAAGACATAACATTAGTCACCCTCCAGTCCTCTGGAACCTCATCCACATTTACAGATGATACAAATATTTTTGTTGAGGGCCCTGCAATTTCTTCCTTAACTTCCCACAGTGTCCAAGGATATCATTGATCATGTCCTGGAGATTTATCCACCTTTTGGTTTCTAAGACCTCCTGCACTCGCTCTTCTGTAATGTGAACTGTTTTCAAAACATCAATATTTATTTCTCCGCCTTCTCTAGCCTCCATTTCTTTCTCCATAATAAAGACTGATGTGAAATGTTCATTTTGTATGTCTCCCATCTCCTGAGCATCATCACCTAGATGACCTCGTTGATCTTAAGGGGTCCTATTCTCTCTTTTTTAATTGCTCTTTTGCTCTTAAGGTACTTGTAGAATCTTATCTGCCAAGGCTATCTCATATCCATTCTTTTCCCACCTAATTTTCCTCTTTAAAATGTTTCTGCACCCTTTATACTCTTCAAGACATTCATTTGATCCCAGTTGTCTGTAACTAACGTATGTTTCCTTCTTATTTTTGACAGGAACCTCAATAACTTTATTCATCTTACCAGCCTTACCCTTTACTCTAATGCCTCTGAACACTCGTTATCACACTTTTGAAAGCCGCCCACTTGTCAGTCATCCCTTTACCTGCGAAGAGTCTACTCAAATCAATATTTGAAAGTTTTTGTCGTGTACTATTAAAATTTGCCTTACTCCAATTAAGAACATTAACTTTAATTGAAGGCTTATCCTTTTCCATAACTATTTTAAAAACTAATAGAAATATGATCACTAGTCCCAAAGTGTTCCCCTACTAACACTAAGTTCTTGTCTCGTATGAACACCAAAGAGGCGGTCAAGTTTTAATCCTTCTCTAGTAGTTACATTTACATATTAAGAAAACTTTCTTAGTCATAGAGATGTACAGCATGGAAACAGATCGTTCGGTCCAACCCATCCATGCTGACTAGATAACCCAATCTAGTCCCACCTACCAGTACCCGGCCCATATCCCTCCAAACTCTTCCTATTCATATACCCATCCAGATGCCTTTTGAATATTGCAATTGTACCAGCCTTCACCACTTCCTCTGGCAGCTCATTCCATACACGCACCATCCTCTGTGTGAAAAAGTTGCCCCTTTAGGTCTCTTTTATATCTTTCCCCTCTCACCCTAAACCTATGCCCTCTAGTTCCGAACTCCCCCACCCCAGGGAAAAGACTTTGTCTCGTTATCCTAGCCATGATTTTGCAAACCTCTATAAGGTCAGCCCAGCCTCCGCTCCAGGGAAAACAGCACCAGCCTGTTCAGCCTTTCCCTATAGCTTAAATCCTTCAACGCTGGCAACATCTTTGTAAACTCTTTCAAGTTTCACAACATCTTTCCGAACTCCAGTACAGCTGCAACATGACCTCCCGAACCCTTTACTCAATACTCTGACCAATAAAGGAAAGCATACCAAACACTGCCTTCACTATCCTATCTACCTGCGACTCCACTTTCAAGGAGCTATAAACCTGCACTCCAAGGTCTCTTTGTTCAGCAACACTCCCGAGTACCTAGTGTATAAGTCCTGCAATTGCCAATACCTTTTATAGCCAATCAGCTACTTTTGAAGTGCAGTCTGCTGTAATTCAGGAATAGCAGCAGCCAATTTGCAGAGAGCAAGATCCCACAATAAACACAGTTTATGGACCCTCTCACCCTCTCTCTCTCTTTTGATTTGAGGGATACAAATATTGGTCAAGATGCTCTTTAAAATAGTGCCATGGAATCTTTTGTATAAAGCCAAGAGGGTAGCTTGGCCCGCTCTCCATAACTTCTTGTAGAATTGTACCTCGATTCAATTGAGATTTGTAGGTCCTGGAATGGGAACTGAAGCCATAATGTTTGATACATTGCTGCAACTCAGCAACAGTCACCATTGATATCAGAGATGAAGGACTGTGGAAACAACATGAAGTGGCTTTGAGTTTTACATATCAACTTCCTAAGATGCTTTGATACATACATTCTCCTTTTTATCATCTGGGATCATATCACCTTTTAAATACATCTGGAAAGTCAGCTAGCCTGTAGCATTCCAAGTCATATAATATTTTTGGCTGCCCAACTAAACATTTTTAATCATAATAGCTTTTAAAAAATCCCACCAGCTATTTAAGAATCTTCCGATTCATTTTGTGAATGTACGATAGCAATTGACACTACGCGGCTATAATGGTGTAGATGTTCCAGTCACTGGGACTTGATCAATTGCAATTTGCCCACCATGTCATATGTTCACACTTCTAATCTAAGACGTGAAAAATTCATTTTGAATAAAAGTGAAAAGCAAGTGCTATTTTACTGATTCATTGGCCTAATATTCAGTTCCATTGACCTCCATGCAATTGAATATTATGCAGGGGACATAACAGGAATCCAGAATTGGTTCCCTCCATGTGATGACTAGTCAGCATCTCAATGTCTGACTTTGTGGAATTGATTTCCTGTAAATGATCATCTCTGCAGCTGGGTTTCAAAGCCCATTTTACCATTGTATCTTCAGTAAGTATTCATCCATCTTCAAATATTGTCACTCTTCTATCCTTGCCCCATAAGTTCGCATCCAATGGTCTTACATTTGTTTGTAAAATGTTTTAAGATGCTCCTCTCAACAGTAGTTAGGTCATAAAAAATGAAAACTTTCTTGTTGTTATGCCCCTGATATGAAACTACTAAATTTTTTTTGTGAAACGTGAATGCACAGATTTGTAATCAAGGCATTGAGTCCTGTTTCATATGGATCATAACAGCAGCCAGTGTTTAGTATTCTAAAACTTCACTCCAAATCATTACTGGATTTAATTTAGGCAGCTTTTTCATTGGGTGGCACTCACTACTTTTGAGGTAGAAAACTGCAGGTTCAAGTCCCACTGTCTGGCTTGAGCCCATAAATAGAGGCCGATCCTTTACTGACTACAGAGATTTCGACTCACAGACACTGATTTGCAGAACTCCTTGTTTTTATGATTGTGGATCAAGTGGGATAAAAACCAATCTGTGCAAGTTTTATTTTCTGAGTAGCTCTGTTTAACTTGTTCTGGATGACAATGGCAGGATTTGAGGAGATCCCAAATACATGATGAGGTTTTTGTTAATGCATAGCTCATGCTTTCAGACTGACAGCCACGTCATTTGTTTGTGAGCTTGCCGTACGCAAATTAGGTGTACTGTACATCTCATGTACAACAGTGACAAGGCAGTACTTAACTGGCTGTAAAGGGCTTGAGTCATCATTCAAGCTTTCCTTTACATGCTAATCACCACAATTCTTCCACTGACTTGAGGTCCATATTATCATAAATCTCCAAGTACGGACGTTTCCTTTTAAATTAATGTTTTAACTGTATTCATTTAATTGGTGATTTAATTGGAATATAATTTGTACTGATGATCTCCAGTTTCAGACTGGACCATACAGTCAAACATTTAAGCCCGCACTCTAGATTAAATTTCTGATGTTAGACTCCACCTCGCTGGCTCAGACTACCTTAATTTCTTTCAGACAATGGCCCTTCGATTAGCATGAGGAAGAACATCCACCCAGCTCCAGGAGGATGAACCGTACACCAGCAATGCCAGCAGCAGGGTTGGTTGTAATCAGTCCTCCAGGTAAGCCAAGGGGCTGGCATCCAGTGCTGCCCCAGACATCCAGGTAAATCTGTGATCTCAACAGGGCCTGGTGAGGTGGGGTGGGGAGACGTTGCCACAGGCAGGGGGAGGAAGGGTGCATGTGGGGCAAATAGAACTGTGGGACTGAGGGGTCTCCAGATTGACACCAGAGGATGAGGAAGGAGGCAAAACCTTGTTTCACTGATTAAAACTCGTAGGTTACACATTGCATACAGACCTTTCCCACTGCCCAATTCATCAGAGAGGTGGCGGGATGCATCCTTTAATTTGACATCATTGCCCTCAAGGCCCTGAATTGGGAGCCAGTCTAATCAAAGCTTCCCCTGACACCCTATAATTTATGGAGGGGGTACAAGCTAGGGGTACTTGTCTGGGTCTACTGTATGGGGCGAACTACCTGCCTTCCTTGCTGCAGGCAGCCCATCAAATTCAGCCCTATGTTTACCCTGTCAAATCCCTTCGCAATTTCGAAGATTTCCATCAGGTCACCCCTCTCGTCCTTACTTTCTATTGTAAGGTGGAGGCGCTTTTCAAAACATTTGGATAGTTATGTTTTTTTTTATGTTTGAGATGGGGGAAATGTTGACTGATTTGATTAGATTAGATTAGATTAGATTACTTACAGTGTGGAAACAGGCCCTTCGGCCCAACAAGTCCACACCGCCCCGCCGAAGCGCAACCCACCCATACTCCTACATCTACCCCTTACCTAACACTACGGGCAATTTAGCATGGCCAATTCACCTGACCTGCACATCTTTGGACTGTGGGAGGAAACCGGAGCACCCGGAGGAAACGCACGCAGACATGGGGAGAATGTGCAAACTCCACATAGTCAGTCGCCTGAGGCGGGAATTGAACCCGGGTCTCTGGCGCTGTGAGGCAGCAGTGCTAACGACTGTGCCACCGTGTCGCCCGACGGCACATTATGTGCACATTTGTTCAATTCTTTCAAAGAGAAGCTCCATAGGCTCCAGAGTTTCATTCAGGAGTCAGATATCTTATCCAATACTTTGGAAGCAATCAAATATGATAATGATAAAAATTTGAAATAGGAGCTGGAACATTTGCACTAATTCAAGCTGAATACTGTGGATGCTGGAAATCTATAGTTTAGGGCAAAAATGATGCAAGACCTCATCATTCATGTGGGACCATTTGACCTGAAAACTCTGAATTCTCCAAAGATTTTCCAGCAATTTCTTTGTTTACTGTTATCATGGCGGTGGATCTTTAAAGAGGTTACCTTGGATCGTGTACGAGAGAGACGTCTGAGTCTCGACCTGTTGGTGTGATTACCTTTCTATTTACCATACAGCTAATTATTTGCTCTTGAAATACCACCATAGAGGATGATATCCATCACCAAGTTACCCTTTATTTACAAATGAACAGTTCTTGACTCTAGTATTGCCTCATTCAGAGTCAACTACCAGTGTCTGCCTCTCTGACATTCCTCTTTTCATGTCAGCCAGAGGTCTCTGGGGCTGTTAAGTCATATTTTCAGGTCCAGCTGGCTGACTTGGTTCCAGTCACTTCAGTACTCTTAAGTTTAACACAAGGCTGTACACTGGATTCTCTCTGCAGAGTCTACTATCATATGGTGTTTTGTATGAGTGGGGGACTCAATTACTGGGGCTCACAAGTTCAAGATGAGAGGGGAAAAGTTTAAGGAAGATATGCGTGGAAAGTTCTCTAAGCAGAAGATAGTGGGTGCCAGAGGAGGTGGTAGAGGTGGGCACGATAGTGTCATTTAAGATGTATCTAGACAGATGCATGAATGGTCAGGGAGCAGAGGGATACAGATCCTGAGAAAATAGGTGACCGGTTTAGATAGAGGATCCGCAGAAGTGAGGCTTGGAGGGCTGAAGGGCCTCTTCCTGTGCTATAATTTTCTTTGTTCTTTGTATAACTACTAATGTAGGTTAGCTATTTACATATGAGTCTGGATCAGTGGTGCTGGAAGAGCACAGCAGTTCAGGCAGCATCCGAGGAGCTTCGAAATCGACATTTCGGGCAAAAGCCCATTCCTGATGAAGGGCTTTTGCCCGAAACGTCGATTTCGAAGCTCCTCGGATGCTGCCTGAACTGCTGTGCTCTTCCAGCACCACTGATCCAGGATATGGTTTCCAGCATCTGCAGTCATTGTTTTTACCTCATTTACATATGAGTGTTAACCATTTACTCTGCATAAACATTTCGGGCTGATTGGATTTTCATCAGAACTAACAAAAAATTGAATTTTTAATTTGGAAGAACCAGTGAGAAGGCCTGTGATAGAACGGAGGCCAGGAAGGTTTAAACAGCAAAAGACTTCATGCTATAACAGCCAAAGCAAGCGGTAATAGATGTCATGAAGAAATAAAGGCTGTATCCGAATGAGGCGTGAAATGGTACATAAACCATCTGAATGCAACATGATGCGATAAAGAGAAAACAAGACAAAGATTAACTTAGTGAAACAACAAAATGGGAATAAGTACAGAAACCAGGATAGAGGCAGAGGATGGAATCTAACTTGTTGAACATAACGTTCAGTCCAGAAGGCCGTGTAGTGTCAAATGCAATGATGTGGTATTATCTCTCTGCTTGTATTCCGTATAACCGGAATACTATTAGGTTAAAAACACAAGGGGCAGCATGGATATAAGGTAGAAATTTGAAATGACAAGCAACCATAAGCTCAGGATCATACTTGCAGACTGAATGAGATATTTCTACAAAGTATTAACCAGTCTGTTTCATCTTCTTCAGGTTAAGAAGTGCACATTGAGCAGGAAATACAGCTAAACTGAAACAAATGGAGGTAAATCTTGTGTTTTTTTTAAACTTAAAAACCTAGTTTTTACTTGGCCCCACTGGAGTGGGGGGGGGGGGGGAAATCTGTTTCCTTGCTTTTTGGTGATTGACTTGCAGGACTGACCACAGCCCAATTGCAATCAGACTGGAATTGTCAGTCAGAGTGGAGATATCATTCTGGGATGGTCCAATGGGAGAGGGGTCACTTTTACCTGCATTGTGATAAAGTGAGGGGTTGATGGAAGTGGATGGAAGAACATTTGGCGGTGACTGAGTAGCAGGTGAGGAGGCCCCAGTAAGGAAGTAGAAAACACTGAAAGCAAGAAGGGTTAGTAGTCCTCAAGGTTGGGATGGGTGGACACGATGCATGTAATAATGAAAATTGTAATCAATCAGCCTTGGTGGAATAAATGTGCAGTGGCAGAGTTCAATTGAGCTGTGTTCTTTGACGATAAGCTGGCAGGATAAGCTCGCAATTCTCGTGAAGTGCAGAGCATCATTCACATTTTGCCTTTTTAGCCTAGGACACACCTGTGACCCAAGTCGCTGTTGGTGTCTACTGGTTATATCTGGTGGTGTTGACTCCAATAGTGGCCAAAGGGAAAAGGATTTCACTCCCCTCCGCCATCCTGTCCACTAGCATCTTCAGGACTTGGTGTGCAAAAAGGGGAGGGAACTTTATGTTCTGGGTCATGTTCTAGAATCGGAGTCCCTACACTGTGGAAGTAGCCATTTGGCCCATTGGGTCTGCACTGACCCAACAAAGAGTATTCCACCCAGATCCACCCTATCCTTGTAGCCCTGCATTTCCAATGGCTAATCCATCTAACCTATGCATCCCTGGACACTATGGGCAATTTAGCATGGCCAATTCACCTGACCTGAACATCTTTGGATTGTGCTTCGGTTTCCTCCCATTCAGAGGAAACCCACGCAGACAAGGGGAGAATGTCTATGTGGAGTTTGCACAGTCACCCGAGGCTAGAATCTAATCTGGGTCCCTGGCGCTGCGAGGCAGCAGTGCTAACCATAGTGCCACTCAAAAGTGATATGCATCTCTGGACTACCTCCTGTACTGTATCTTGTCTTTAATAAGGGATCTAAAACTGTTCACAATATTCTAGTTGCATGTTGATTGGTGCCTTGTATAGTTTTAGCAAGCGCCCGAAACATCGATTCTCGTGGTCCTTGGATGCTGCCTGACCTGCTGCGCTTTTCCAGAAACACATTTTTCAGCTCTGATCTTCAGCATCAGCAGTCCTCACTTTTTCTCCTAGTTTTAGCAAGACCTTTCTCTGCTTGTCCACCATTTCCTTTGAAATAAAAGCCAATACTCTATTGCCTTATCTATTACCTACTAAATTTGGAAGGTAGCTTTTTGTGATTTTTACTGATAGTGTTTTAGATTTAAAATTTATTGAAAAATGTTCATCATTCATTTGAACTACAGAAGTTAGTTGCTTAATTCTGCCATAAAAATGGATGCTCCTGGTAAATTGCGGCAGCTGCGATCTTTTAGAATTTGCTAGCATAATCCAACATGCATCTGTAAATGAAGTCTATGCCAACTTCCTGCAACAAGATTTGCACAAGAGCAAGAAGAGCAAGCAGTCAGAAGTTTTACCCTCATGCTATTCCAGGACCTGCTCAAGACTGAACATAACAAATAGAAACAGGAGTAGACCATACAAACCCTCAAGCCTGTTTCATCTTTCAATATTGTAGCTGATCCTCTTCCTCAACTTATCCTTATCCTTGATTTGTTATGAGACCATAAAATCTGTATGTTCCAATCATGCTAAATGGAACAGAACTCAAACAGATCCAGTAACTCAAAACTGGGCATACATGAAGCACTGGGTGCCATTAGCAGCAGTGGGATGGTATTCAACCACAATTTGTAATCTCTTGATCTAGCATATACCCTGCTCTACCATTACAACCAGGCCAAGAGACCATTCCTCATTCAACATTAAGTGCAGGAGAGCTTGCCAGGCATCTGCAAATATGAGGTATCAACCTGGTGAAGCTGCAATGCAGGACTACTTGAGTGCCAAGCAGTGGAAACAGCTTGAGAGAGAGGGCCAAGTCATGGCACAATCAATGGATCAGATCTAATCTGTGCAGCCTGACTACTTCCAATCGTGAATTGAAGTGGACAAACAACTAACAGAAGGTGAGACTCCACGTCCATGATGATGGGGAAGCCCAAACAGAGGTGAAAAGTAGGTTTTTCATCTTTTTCTACTCCCTGAAGTCTCTTGCATTATAGCAGTGTTCAACCAATTCACTTCACTTCACAACATATCAAACAACAGCTGAAGGCACTGATTCTATAAAGGCTATGGACTCTGACAATATTCTGGCAATAGTACTGAAGACTTGTTCTCTGGAATTAGCCTTGCTGAGCTGTTCCAGCACACTGACATCTAGTCTCATTTGTGGAAAATTGACTAGGAATGACCCACGCACAAATACCAAGACAAATCCAACCTAGCCAATTACTTCTATCTATCTACTCTTTCATCCACGTAAGTGAAGAGATGATCAACAGTGCTATCAAATGGAATTTGCAAAAGAATAACCTGCTCAGTGATGGTCTGTTTGTGTTCTGCCAGGGCGACATGGCTCCTGACCTCTACAGTGATGATCCAAAAGAGCTGAACTCCAGAGGTGAGGTAAGAGTGACGATCATTGACATGAAGGCAGTATTTGAGTCAGTCGCATCAAGAAATCCTAGTAAACTGGAGTCAATACGGGAAGTTAGGGGTCACATCTGGCATAATGTAAGATGGTTATCATTACTGAAGATCAATTACAGAGGAACCTCGATTATCCAAAGTCCATGGGCAGGCAGGTTTTGATTCGGATAATTGTTTATTTGGTTAATTGATTTGACCTTAAACAAAGGAAGCCACGCTGTCCATAATTGTGTTAAAAATCATGTTAACAGAGTTTTTATTTCACTCAGTCGGTAGAATTTGTACAAACACTGGATATCACTTAAAAAAAAACATGACATTTTCCAAATCAGATCACCTTTTCTGTACCTGTACAGTAAAAATAATAAATTGAGGTGGAGGTTGGTTATTATTTCCGAAGAAAATATCCAGCCACTGTTGCTTGAGGTGCTGCTGTCTTTTTTTTTTCGCGAACAGTAACATTTGGCGAAGATGCATCAACTGAACAGCATCAGCTTCATCTTGTGCTTCAAAGTACTCCATGAAACATCGCGAACTGTTATGAGCTTCGTTAACAGGGACTGGAGGTGGTGTCTGTATCAGACTTTCCTTACTATCCACGCCATCCATACATTCCTGCTTTTCTTCTGTGACTACGTTGACTATTTGATCATCAGTGTCTCTGCTCCAATGCCGTTGTCACGGTTCACCCAAGCATCGATCTCAGCCTCTACAAAGTCTCCTAAACCCAGTTGTCTGCAGTTTTCGGTGATGTCAGTGGTTAGCCTTTGAAGAGTATACCCGTCCTGAACACTGGCATGGCTCCCAACACGCAAGCCATTGTACCAACACTCTGCAATTGTACCAACACTCTGCAATTGTTGATGGCTTAATGCAGTCCCAAGATTCAGCAATCATGAACAAAGCACCCTTGACTGTAAATGCCTTCATAATTTCCTGCAATTTCAGTCTCTAGCCTTCCACAGTGCTACCATCTACAGACTTCTGCTCTCCAAGAACGCTGAGCTGCCTAATGCCGGGACTATGTTTGAAGCGCTGTAACCAGCCGAATGACACGCTGCGATCAGACTCACCGGTGGGGAGTCTTTCATGGAAACTGGCAGCTTTTTCTCGTATCATCCCTTTTCATGCTGCTGTAAAAACCACAAAAATACAGCTTGGTCGAGTTGCTCATCCATTGCTGGCTTCATGGATTTTCTTTTTAGAGCATTTACCGTGTCACTTTGGCTGATGAATTTCTCAATCTTGCTTTCCCAATGTCTGACACTGTCGCAATTCCAATGTTGTACTCCTGTGAAATCTTTGATGCCTTTTCACCACGGTCCCCAGACGCTTTAAAGTCTCACTTTTCTGTTCAATTGTCACTGTGGTCCACTTTCTCTTCACAGACATGGTAAGTACATACAACAAACTCGATCAGTTACACCAGATACGAACTCAGAAAAAAGTCGGAGAGGAATGAAGACACCACTGATTTTGTCATGCATTTTAAATCCTTCAGCATATCAGTCATTTTTATGTGTTAAAATTCTTTCAACACCGCAATAATTGAATGACTAAGATTGTTGCACCAGTGTCATTAACACCTCTTTGCTGCAATGCTTGCACATCATCTTTAGTGCAAGTACCCCCTGTATTCCTCTATTAAACTAAATACATGACCGTTGCACCATTGTCGGTTACAATTATTTTAACACTGCTACAATTGCCTGACTGAGATTGTTGCACCAGTGTCATTAACACCCCTTTTATGCAATGTTTGCAGATCATCTTCAGTGCAGGTAACCCTCATTTACCCTGTACTGTTAACAAAAGGTGCAATGGTGACACTATTGATGGTAACACCACCTTGTTATAACTATTTCACAGGACCTTCAGATTCTGTTCGGATAATCCAATTTTCGGATAATTGATATTTGGATAATCGAGTTTCCTCTGTACTTCATCCCAAGATATCATTGTAGGAGTTTCTCAGGTTAGTGTCCTAAATCTAACTATCTTCAGATGCTTCATCAATAATCTTTCTCCATCACATGGCTAGCTTTAGAGATGCTTGATGATTTGTACATTGTTCAGCATCACTTTTTTGGGACTCCACAGATACTGAAACAGTTCCAAGCAATATGTAGAACAAACGGGACAACAACCAGACTTGGGCTGTCAAGCTGTAAGTAATATTTGCACCACATGAATGCTAGGCAATGACCAGTACCAGCAAGAGAAAATCTAACCAATGCTCCTTAGTGTTAATAGGCATTACCATTGCTCAATCCACCACTGTCAATATCCAGGTACTGGGATGAGATACCATTGACTAGATACTGAACTAAGTCAGCCATACTGAAGGGAGAGGATGGCCTGGTGGTGCAATTGCTAGACTACTAATACAAGGATTCAGGTAATGTTTTTGGGGCCCTGTTCAAATCCTGCCATGGAGATTTTAGAATTGGAAATCAATAAAATTTTGAGATGAAGAGTCTAATAATTACCATGAAATCATGGTTGATTGTCCAAAAAAAATTGTTTCATTAATGTTCTTTTAGGGAAGGAAACTGCTATGTTAACCTGGTCTGGCCTACATATGACTCCAGCTGAAAATGTGTTGCTGGAAAAGCGCAGCAGGTCAGGCAGCATCCAAGGAACAGGAGAATCGACGTTTCGGGCATAAGCCCTTCTCCTGAAGAAGGGCTTATGCCCGAAACGTCGATTCTCCTGTTCCTTGGATACTGCCTGACCTGCTGCGCTTTTCCAGCAACACATTTTCAGCTCTGATCTCCAGCATCTGCAGCCCTCACTTTCTCCTCCTACATATGACTCCAGGCCCACAATGATATGGTTGACTCTTAATTGCACAAGGGGCAGATAAGGATGGGCAATAAATGTTGACCTGGCCAGCAATACCAACATTCTATGAATGAATGAATAAAAACTGCTTGAGTACCATCCTATCTACCGAGCTCAACATTCACTCCCTTCACCACCGAGACAAAGTGGCATCAATGCATACCATCTGCAAGATATATTGGAGCAACATACCAAGGTTTTTCTGACAGCACCTTCCACACCCATGACCTCCACCATCAAGAATGATGAGCAGCAGATGCAAGGCAACACCACCTGAGAGTTCCCTTCACAGCCACTCACACCCTGACTTGGAACTATAATCACCGTTCTTTTACTGCTGCTGGTCAAAATCCTGAAACCCCATTCATTATAGTATTCTGATCAACACTGTATTGTAAGTTCTGCAGGAACTTAAGAAGGCAGCTTGCCACCAACATCCTCAAAGCGATAAATACTGCCACATGAATGAATAAAAACAAACTTAATGTTCTGGGATTAACAATCCAAAGATTTCTTATTGTCTGAGTGAAGAAACTAATCTTTATCTCAGTCCTACACCACTTATCTTAAGACTATACACCAGTGTTCCAGGTTTTTCAGGTAGGACAAAGAACCTCTCAATATCAGCTTTGTGTGAGCCTCTTCAAAATCTTGATGACTTTTCATTCTACCAAACTTCAGAGTGTTGTCTTAATTTACTCAGTCTCCCACAACAGGGCAGCCCTCCCATGCCAGGGATCAATCTTGACGAAAGATCCAATAATACCTCAATTTTAAAATTCTCAGCAGTTTTCAATCCCTTATGTCCATACTGCCACGATTAGCCTCTACTTCTCCTCCGACCACAGTTGTCTCCTGCCTCGGGTTTCCCTTGTGGCCCCTGCTCTGGTTATGAATTTGAACAGTGCTCGGCATGAAATTATGGTAAGTTCAGCGAGGTCCCTGTCTCAAAGCTTACAACAATCTTTAGTTGAATTTGGCTTTCCCCATGCACAGAAATCTTAAAGCTACTGCTCGGAAGGAAACAAATTACCAAATAAGGCCAAAACCCAAAGTCAGAACTACAGAAGAGTTGAGAAATAAATTCCATAGGTGGGATGTCTCCTAAAGAGAATTTCTGCTGCATTTGAATGGAAAAAAATGTGATTATGAACTGTTGTTAGCATAACATTTCATTATCTAGTCTCCAGGCATTTCAAATAGACATTCTAAGTGCAGTATTATTTTTATTTGAGCAGTAGTGCCTATTTCAATTTATGCGACAGGTAAATGTATGGACTTTCTGTTACATTTTTGGACACAGTAAAACACACTGTGAAACCTTCAGTATAAAGAACGGATTTTGAGCTGACATTTTAATTAAAGTTTTCCTCTCACTTGCATAAATAAGAAAGCATGTAGAGCTCTGGGAACAAATAAGATCTGAAACCATAGTGATTCATGACAATGGCATACATGGCGCAATGTAAATCAGTACAGATTATCCTTGCTTTTGTATCCAAACTTAATGGAATAGCAGCACTTCTTACCTTAGGATCATGAATTCCTGAAAGCTCCTCATAGGTTTTCTCCCCTACCATTACCGCAGCTAGATTAGCAGTGTATGTGGATAGACAGAATAAACAGAATATAGCCCACAGGTTCATTAGGAACCGTCCTGTCCAACACTTGGGGGTTTTTATGGCAGCTGTCCGACCAAACAAAATGGCATAGCAGACATTGAGGGCTGAAGAGAAGGAGAAGACCTTCTTCCTGTTTCTCCCCTTGGGAGTCATCCCAAAAGGACTCTTCCATTCATACAGAGTTAGAAATAATGCTGTTACATGAAGAGCCACAAAGATCCCCACCCACATTGACCAATGCAGTGGCCACATGAAAGCTCCGATGGGGGCTGTCGTGTCTCTAGTCCGCACCAGGATGCCTAGGCTGGTGGAGAAGAAAGGGCTGGTGAAATCAATCACTTTGCTTCTTGCTGAGTTGATGCTGAAAGATGTGACGGCTAAGTGCGCTGCACGACTGAGCAAATCACCGACCAGCCCTGTCCAGCGACCATTTTTCCAGCCACCATACTTCCCATCGCCAACTATGTACAGGTCAAAATCAAAACTCATGTCATCTGCTAGCTTTTCGAGGAGATCGATACAATAGCCATAGCAGCACTTCTTGTATTCCATTGGCACAGAATCATTCCCTGACTTTAGGTTCTCAAAGAGGCTCTCGATGATGGTAGTATCATTTGTAAGAGCATCCAAGCACAACTGACCAGCAGGGCAATGGCCATCTGCATCTACGTTGCGAGTGAATACAAAGGGATGTTCAATAAGGGTAACTACTCTTAAATGCAGCCGGGTCGAGTGGCTGCCACCACTGTTTGGTTTCTGCACCTTGTTGGGCCAAATCCCATGGTCCATGACAATTTTACTCTCGTGCCATCTCCCAAGACGTGTCCACATAGGCTTCCCAACAGGGTCAAGCTGTAGGCTCCAGATGTAGTAATGGCTGTCTGAAGTGATAACAGATGGATCTGTTACTTTAATATAACCTGAGACGCCATCGAAGCTTGTGTTTGCTAAAAATCTGAGGGAAAGAAGGGAAAAAAATGTTTGGTTTTAATTCTATTATTCAAGAGTCACCCAGCAAAATTTCATGGACCTTGACGTAAATGTAAATTGAATATACCTCACTTGCCATCAATACTGAGGAAATACTTTCAACAATTTCTAGTTCAGTCATTTATGAAAAGGGACCAACCCAGGGAGGAGTATGAAAAATCTGTTATGACAGATTATTAGTTTCCTTGAAGGAATGCAACACCTCAAGTATACTGAGCAATTCTTTTCTTCGTGAAGCGGTCCAACAATTATACTTATTCATTATTTAGGACAAAAATGGTGCAGGATTGGGATGTGGGGAGTGGAATTAAGGCAAAGCACAACTACCAATTTGCTTCTCATTCTCCTTGCCATCCTCCATCACGCTGAACTCATTGTATTTGTCCTTGCTTCATTCTCTAATCTCGCTGCCTGCTATAGTCAGTTCAATGGTGTCAATATTATGCATTGAATTCACTCAAGCCTTCAGAGAGACAAAGCAAAGGAACACTGTTGGAATGCAGAATTAACCCATGCTCCATAGTGCAAATGAAAGTGCTGTTCTAGTGTTACGATCTGACTATAATTAATGGCATTGTTTTAAGTAGACTGTCTTGGGTCACAGTGTAATTGCTGTATTGCCTCGTAATTGTCTCATTGCTTCCGTATACTTTGCAACAACTGGAATGAATCTGTACTGAATTCAGTCAATGTGAACTGACAATGACATCCAGGTACACCAAAAGATGCAGGATATGCAGATCGTGAACTGGAAGCAAACAAACAATCTGTCAGGGCTTAAGGTGGTTGCTCATGCTGGGTGAAGGTGAAAAGGCCTTAGAGGGGTTGAGGAGCTGATTGCTATGTTTAAATTTTCCACAGATCAAAGACTTGTGTGATATGGAGAGATTGGAGAGGCTTGCAATGTTCTTAAGAGTCATAGAGTTATACAGCATGAAAATAAGACCCTTCAATCCAATCTGTTCATGCTGACCAGATATTCAAAACTAATCTAGTCCCATTTGCCAGCATTTGGCTTATATACCTCTTAAATCCTTCCTATTCATGTACCCATCCAGATGCCTTTTAATTATAGTTCTACCCACCTCCAGCACCACCTCCATACACTCACCATTCTCTGTATTAATAAGTTGCCCCGCAGGTCTCTTTGAAATCTTTCCCCTCTCATCTTAAACCTATGCCCTCTAATTCTGGACTCCCCCACCCGAGGAAAAATACTTTGGCTATTTACCCTATTCGTGCCACTCATTATTTTATAAACCTCTAAGGTCACCGTTTAATTTCATACACTTCAAGGAAACAAGCCTCTCCCGATAGCTGAAACCTTCCAAGCCCGGTAATATCTTTGTAAATCTTTTCTGAACCATCTCAAGTTTAACAACATTCTTCCTATAGCAGGGAGACCAGAATTGTATGCAATATTCTAAAAGTGGCCATGACAATTTTCCTCTCGTGCCATGTCCCAAGATGTGTCCGCCTAGGCTTTCCAACAGGGTTAAGCATCCCAATGAAGGCAAACATGCCAAACTTCATCTTCCCCACCCTATCTACCTACGACTCCACTTTCAAAGAACTATATATCTGCACCCCTACGTCTCTTTGTTGGACAACACTCCCTAGGGCTTTACCATTAAGTGTATAAGTCCTGCTTGTTTACCTTTCCAAAATGGAACACCTCACATTTATCTAAATTAAATGCCATCTGCCACTACTTGGCCCATTGGCCCATCTAGTCAAGGCCCCATTGTATTCTGAGATAAACTTCTTCAATGTCCAATACACCACCAATTTTGGTATCATCTACAAACTTACAAATCATGCCTCCTATATTCACATCTAAATCATTTATATAAATGACAAAAAGCAGTGGACTCAGCACTGATCTTTATGGCACTTTGCGCATCACAAGTCTCCAGTCCAATAAATAACTCTCTATCGCTGCCTTCTGTTTCCTACCTTCAAGCCAATTTTGCATCCAATTGGCTAGCTCAATCTGGATCCATGTGATCTAACCTTACTAAGCAGTCTACCATGTGGAATATTGTTGATTGCCTTACTGAAGTTCACATAGATAACGTCTACTGCTCTGTTTTCATTTGTCTTCATGATCACCTCTGCAAAAAAAAAACTCAATCAAGTTAGTGAGACTCCAATTTCCCATGCACAATGCTATGTTGACTGTTCCAATTTAGTCCTTGCCTTTGCTAATGCATGTTAATTCTGTCCCTTAGATTTCCCCTCAAAAATTTCTCCCGAGAGTGATTGAAGCTAAAAGGAGACTTGAGAGAGGTGTTTTAAATCATGAATGGTTTTAAGAAAGGAAATAAGGAGAATCCATTCCCACTGCCAGAAGAGTCTGTATCCAGAAGAGACCAATTTGAAGTGTTTAATTTTGCCAATCACGAGCAACATGAGGATTTTTGTCCCCCCACCCAAGCAAGCTGTTGTGACTTAGAATGGACTGTTTGAAAGGCTGGTAGAAACTGACTCAATAGGAATATTCAATAAAGAATTGGATAAGTAATTGAAGAAGAACAATGGCATTTTGTAGGTGACAGCAGATTAAGGGCTTTATTGGCCTTTTTAATGGCTTAAAGGTAGGCGATAGCCGAGTGATACTATTGCTAGCCTATTAATCCATAATGCACTAAGGACCCAGGTTCAAATCCCACCATGGCAGATGATGGAATTTGAATTCAATAAAAAAAATCTGGATCCAAGAGTTTAATGATAGCCATGAATCCATTGCTGACTGCTGGGGAAAAAACCCACCAGGTTCACTAATGTCCTTTAGGGAAGGAAACTGCTTTCATATGTATGACTCCAGACTCACGGCAATGTGGTTGACTCTTAAACTGCCCTCTGGCAATTAGTGATTGGCAAAAAATGTTGGCCTCTCAGCAATGCCCACATCCCACGGATGAATAAAAAGAAGTGGACAATTTTCACAACGATGTAGCACAAGCATGATGGGTCAAATGGACTCCTTCTGTGTGGTATAAATCAATGATGCAGAAAAAATACGCTTTTCATTTTATGATCTCAATATAAATAATGTCACTGATTTGAATAGATTATTCACAGTATAACTTTACAATACACATCCCAATAATAGTGAGATATGGGTTGGGTAAGGAGAGTCCAAGTGCACTAAAAATAGAATAATAGCAGGTCAAACTCAGAGAAACAGAAATGCAGGAGTCTGAGAAACAGAAGTTCCTGTACTAAAGTGCAGACACTAAAAAGACAGCGAAGACAAAAATCCTGCAAAATGTTGCAATGTTAGGAAGTCTACTGTTGAAAGTGGATGTTTCATGAATTCTCAATATCAATTAATATCACTATTGTTTTGTTATATTCCCCTCACAGCTGTAATTAAATTGCAAATGTTTCACTTGTTTATCATATGCCAGCTTTTATGAGCATAACCTGCCAATTAAAGGCAAGGATCATCTTTCTCTCCTTTTAAACAAGCACATTCTTTGTTGCTGTCCTTTTATGCTGGTGAAGGCAATTCTGTGTTAAATACAGCACTCCTTTTCAGGGAATAGTAGTAACTACTCATATCTTGTGTAATATTTTTTAGTCTTGTTTTCAGTTATGGACTTTTGAACAACAGTCAGGACAATGTTGAGGAACTTACTGTCAACCAATACTTCTGAGTAGCTCAAATTTCTTACAAGCATCACAACACTACTTTGTTTCCTTTTTAATGGTGTTTAATTAAAATTGCAACTTGCTTATGCAAAACAAGTCAGAAATAGATTAATTATCTCTTTTAAAAATGTTTGAAAATCTTTATCTTCCAAAGCTTGCAAAAATTAAGCCAAATTAGCCTATTCCCTTGACAATTCTCAAATTTTCCTTATTATATATAATATTTTAAAATATTTTGAATAATAAAAAATTTTGCAAAGTTCTTCACACAACATTGAGTTTAGGAACGAATGTTATGTGGCCAATACTAGGAATATCCTGCTAAATTCTCCATAAATGCTTACTCTCAAAAGGAGGAAACCTACTTATGTTCGCTTCTAAGTAATTTAAATTTCACTGTCCAAATGTAAGTGGAGGAAATTTAAGGAATACGTATTTCACAACAATATTATTAAAAATGTTTGACTTTTTATGATAAGTAATGCACCTGTTAAGGTAATTGCTTGAAGGTCTTTTAAGTTTAATGTTTAATTTTGTCCAGCACTGAGTCTGAATTAAAGTGAACCATGCAGTCTTCGTATTTGCACGTATACTTTATCCCTCTGGGTGGATTAGAATTGATCAATTAACTGCATTATTGGAATATTTTCCATCCCTCCTGCTGCTTTATGTTCAACAACAATTAAGTTTGAAAAATGAGAAAACAGATTTCAGAAGTATACTAAGTTGAATTATACTGAGCTTTACTTAAAACAAAGATGCTGAATTTGTATTAATAGGAAGAAATGGACAGTGCTTAGATTAAGACTTGTAAGGTAATGGTTCTGAAGCAGCGAATGTTCACATTAAATTAGAACTGCACATTCTATTGATGTCACTCAGAATCTGTAGGTGGAGACCAGGAGATCCAATCTAGGTTTCTAGAGAGAGCAGGCAAATCTGTACTAGCTCCCTGAGATTTGATTTAATTATGCTGGCCTAAATGTAGTTCTAATCATTGCTAAATGCAGTAAACTTTCTTGTTAGCCAAGAATGTTGCCTCTTCTGTAGATATTACACAATCATGTGTCCTCTACCACTACTCGTGAGACAAGCACCAGATAGTGGCACTGAATTACCTACCTTTGATGACCCAGAATCTCCGAATTGTTATTATGCAGAACAAGGTCATTTGACCCAGTTCTCTGAGCACTGTCACTTAGTGCCCTTCCCCTGCCTTTTGCCTGCTATCTTGCACATTGTTTTTATTTAAATAATCATACAATGCCTTCCTGAATGCTTCAATCAAACCTACCTCATTACACTTCCAGGTTACTCATACAGTTATCTGGCACAGAAACAGACCCTTCAGTCCAACCAGTCCACAATAGCCATAATCCCAAACTAAACTAGTCCCACCTCCCTGTACTTGTCCTATATCCCTCCAAACATTTCTTATTCATGTACTTATCTAAATATTGTTTAAATATTGTTACTGTACCTGCATCCATCACATCCTCTGGAAGTTCATACCATACACGAACCTGTGTAAAGTTTAGTGAATTGGTCACACAGCAGGTTAGAATTGCTGAGGGAGACAGTGAATGGGTGACCATTCACCCTCTGAAACAGGTATACTGTTTTGGATACTGTTGGGGAAATGGCTCACCAGGTGAGGGCAGCAGTTGCCAGGATCATGGCACTGCAGCGGGCACTGCTGTTCAGAAGGGTGGAAAAAAGACTCGTAGGGTCATAGTCATAGGGGATACTATTATAAATGGATTAGATAGGCAGTTCTGTGGCTGAAAATGAGACTCCTGGATGGCATAATGTTGCCTCCCATGTGCTCAGCTCAGAGATGTCACCGATCAGCTGCAGAGCATTCTGAATGGGGAGGGTGAACAGCCAGTTGTCGTGGTGCACATTGGCACCGATGATATAAGTAAAAAACAAGATGAGGTCCTGAAAGCAGAATTCAGGGAGCTAGGAGAGAAGTTAAAGAGGAGGACCTCAAAGGTAGTGATTTCAGGATTGCTACCAGTGCCACATGCTAGAACTGAAAGAATAGGCAGGATGAACATGTGGCTTGAGGGATGGTATAGGAGGAAGGAGTTCAGATTTGTGGGACATTGGGATGGGTTCTGGGGAAGGTGGGGCTATTACAAATTGGACGGTTTACACCTGAACCAGACTGAAACTAATGTCTATGGGTGAGTTTTTGCTACTGCTGTTGGAGGTTCTAAACTAACATGGCGGGGGGCTGGGAATCAGAAGAGAAGACTACTAGACAGTGAAGTGGAAATGAGACTGTGTAAGGATCACAAAGTTAGCATTGCCAAGGGGAAGAATAGGCAGAGCAGATGAACACAAAAGAACTGGCAGCCTGAAGTGCATATACTTTAATGCAAAGAGTATAGTGGGTAAGGCAGATGAACTGAGGGCTTGGATTGTGCTTGGGAGTATTTTTTTAAGATTAGATTAGATTCCCTACTGTGTTGAAACAGGCCCTTAAGCCCAACAAGTCCACACCGACCCTCCGAAGAGCAACCCACCCAGACCCATTCCCTTACATTTACCCCTGACTAATGCGCCTCACACTACTGGCAATTTAGTATGGCCAGTTCACCTAACCTGCAGATCTTCGGACTGTCGGGGGGGAAACTGGAGCACCCTAGAGGAAACCCATGCAGACACGGGGAGAATGTGCAAACTCCATACAGACAGTCACCCGAGGCAGGAATTGAACCCAGGTCCCTGGCGCTGTGAGGCAACAGTGCTAACCACTGAGCCACTGTGCCGCCCCAAATATGACATTATAGCATTCACAGAGACTTGGTTGAAGGCATGATTGGCAACTAAATGTTCCAGGATATAGATGCTTCAAACAGGACATGGAGGGAAGTAAAATTGGGGGGGGGGGGGGGGGGGGGGACAGATGAATTGCGTTGCTGGTCAGGGATGATATCATGGCTGCGCTAAAGGAGGTCACTGTGGAGAGCTTGAGCAGTGAGACGTAATGTGTGCCGATGAGAAAGAAGAAGGGTGCAGTTACATTGGTGGGGCTGTATTACAGGCCTCCAAACAGTGAGCGTGAGATAGAAAAACAAATAGGTAAACAGATAATGAAAAGATATAGAGGCAACACAGTTGTGGTGATGGGAGATGTTAATTTTCCCAACATTGACTGGGATACACTTCGTGTCAGAGGTCTGGGTGGGGCCGGGAATTCCTAGAGGCATGGCACTCATCCACAGATTCTATCAACAAACACATCGACCTGGACCCAATATACCGGCCACTGCAGCGGACAGCTGGAACTGACAACCGGAAGCGGCAGAGACAAACCACTATAAATGCCGGAGGAGACATCACAGAAGCGCTTCACAGGAGGCTCCCAAGCACTGAGGATGTCACCTAGACAGGGGACGAAACGTCTGCAACAGCTCGGCGAACAGAACCACAACAATGAGGTCTACAAAATTATGAAGGGTATAGACAGGGTAGATAGAGATAAGCTTTTTCCCAGGGTGAAGGATTCGATAACGAGAGGTTACGTGTTCAAGGTGAGAAGTGAAAAGCTTAAGGGGGATATACGCAGCAAGTACTTTACACAGATGGTGATAGGTGCCTAGAGTGCATTGCCAGCAGGGGTAGTAGAGGCAGGCATGGTAGATTCATTTAAGGTGCATCTGGACAGATGCATGAGTAGGTAGGGAGCAGGAGGATACAGATGCGTAGGAATTAGACGATAGGTTTAGAGAGTGGATTTGGATCGGCTTAGGCTTGGAGGCCTGAAAGGCCTGTTTCAGGGCTGTAAATTTTCTTTGTTCTTTGTTCTAAAACTCAATGCCCCCAGTGTCTTTTTTAAGTCTTTCTCCTCTCACCTTAAAAATATGCCCTATAGTCTTGAAATCCCTCACCCTAGGGAAAACACATCCACCATTACCTTATCTATGCATCTCATTATTTTATAGACCTCTATAAGGTCACCTCTCAACCTCATATATTCCAGTGAAAAAGTTGCATCCTATCCAGCCTCTCCAGATAACGCAAATCCTCCATTCTCGGCAAAATCCTGGTAAATCTCTTCTGAGCCCTCAAGCTTATCTGGGTGACCAGAACTGGACACAGTGCTCCAGAAGAGGTCTCACCAACGTCCTGTACAACATAACGTCCCAACTCCTTTACTCAAAGGTCTGTGCAATGAAGGCAAGCATGCTAAATGCCTTCTTAACCACCTTATCTAAGTGTGATGCAAACTTCAAAGAATTGTGTACCTGAACGCCTTGGTCTCTCTGTTCTACAACACTACCCAAGGCACTACTTTTAATTGTATGAAACTTGCCTTTGTTCGTTTCATCAAAATGCAAAACCTTGCATTTATCCAAATTAAACTTCATCTGCCACTCTTCAGCCCATTGGCCCAATTGATTACGTTCTCTTTGTAGTCTTAAATAACCTTCTTCACTATCCACTATGCCACCAATCTTAGTGTCATCTGCCAACTTACTAACCATGTGTTCTACATTCTTATCTAAATCATTTACTTAAATGACAAACAAATTTGAACCAGCACTGGTCTCTGTGGAACACCACTGGTCACCGGCCTCCACAGTGAAAAACAACTCTCCACCATCACTTTGTATTGTGTCGTTATGCCAATTTTGTATCCAATTGGCAAGCTCACCTTGAATCCCATGTGATCGAACCTTACTAATTAGTCTACCAGGTGTAACCTTGTCAAAGGCTTTATTAAAGTCCCAGTAAATAAAGGCTACTGCTCTGCCCTCATCGATCTTCTTGGTTACTTCCTCAAAAAACTCATTCAAATTTGTGTTTTTTTTTCTCACCTTGTATTTGCTTCTTTTGCAAAACACTTTAAAACTGTTCTCTAGTTATTGATCCTTTCATGAACAGGAACAGTTTATCCAGTTAACTCTTTGCTGTCTCCTTTCCAAGGAAAAGAGTCCTAATTTCTTCAATATCTTTCCTCCTAACTAAAATGTTTCATGCCTGGAACCATTCTTGTAAACCTCCTTTTATTGCACTTTCTCCAATAGATTCACATCCTTGCTTTAATGTGCCACCTGGAAGAGTACACACAGATCCAACAGTATCTTATATAAGTTCATAATAACTTTCTTCCTCTTCTATTCTCTTCCCCTTTTAATGAGGCCTCAAATATTGTATGCTTTATTAATAACTCTTTACCTGTCTGTCATCTTATGTGAAAACTACATCGATACACTCATGTCTCTTTGATCCTACACACCCTTCAGAAAAGTACTCTTCATTTTATACTGTCTCTCCAAGTTCTATGCCCCAAAGTGTATCACCCTTGTCTTCTCTGGGCTGACCTTCATCTGATAGTGCTCGAGGTCAAGCCTCACTATTCCTGGAGTCACCACTAAGGTGGAAAACTTTGATTACCACTGAATTGCCTAATTCTACCCAACTGCCTAACTCCGACTGAAATATATATGCCACCAGGCTTGTTCACTTAATTATTGTCTTTAACCAATGCTACCAAAGGAATATGAAATACTAACTTAAAACTCTATAACTTCTACCCTCATTAACTATCTGTACATACGTACACACAGGAACAAAGTTCTAGATTTTAAGGGTGGGGAAAGATGGATAATATAGTTCATTACAGGATTTGATGAGTTGGTTTGGTTCAATGTGTTCCTATTTCCGTCAATCTCTTTAACTTTTTGACAATACAAGTTTGCTTGCTCCGATGTTCAGTCTTTCCGTTATTGAGAATTGATCCTTACAATAATCTTAATGGCTTTCTTTATCCTTCCTTCAATAGGGGCATGCAATGAGAGTAGTTAAAGGAAAAATTCCTGAGAGCAATGAGTAGGTACATTTGTTGGTACATCTCTCCCACACAGTGAGACAGCGAGGTGTATCTTGGCGTATTCCCTTCAGAGGTTCGGTTCTCTCTGCTATATTAATGGAAAAGCCAACCAAATCAGAGGAGCTGGGAAAACACCCTGACCACAAACAAGTGGACACAATTTGTCTAGTTTCAATGTCTCCAAAGGATAACATAGAGCAGTATCTAATAGAGGCCTGAACACCCTGGGCTATGGCAAGATTTGTGGTGGAGTCACATGTGAAGCCCGGTGAGGTCAACCTTAACATCGGCCTTGACATCAGGAACAACTTGCTGTATCTTTTACTCGTCAGCTGGGACAGATGCAATCTTTTACACAGTGAGTTACCATTTGAGGAGGCTTACAGCTTGTTAAATGCCTCAGTTCCACACAATTCACCTAATTTAAAATTCCTCTCTTACCTAATGGATTGAACAAGCATGATGTTGAGGACTGCATGCTGAACACCAGTACCAACATTTCAGGGCATGCTACATGGGCACTGTATATATATATATATATATCACACACACACACACACACACACACACACACACACACACACACACACACACACACACACACACACACACACACACATATATATCAGTATTAAAGAACCCTCATGGCACATCTTCAATCCATTTACCATGCTTCTGCACTTCAAGGCTGCACCAGCAGATAACAACATTATTTCCCTCCTCCTTACTAATTTTAAATCTTTTGAGTAACTGAATTTCCTCCCCTGTCGCCATGGCCTTTGCAGCATCTGCCAAGTAGTTAAGGACAGATGCAAAGGATTTATTTAACACTTTAGCCACATCTCATAGCTCTGTGTAATTCTCCTTTTTTGGTAACTAATCACCCTACTCTTTCTATATCACCCTTTTCCTGTTGAGGTGCTAATTGAAGACTTTGGGATTTCCCTTTAGGTACCTGTCTTTTCTCATAATCCTTCTTTGTTTCTCAGATTTGCTTTTTAATTTCCCTTGTGAATTTTCTGCATTCAGCTTGGTTCTCAATTGTATTTACTCCTGACACCTGTCCTAAATACAGATTGTCTGCTTTTAACTTAATTTCTAACTCCTGTCATTCAGTGAATTCTGGGTTTGTTTGTCCTACCTTTCCCTTTGTGGGAATGAATCTTGACTCAACCAGAACCAACCGAGATGAAGGTTGCTCATTGCTCAGCCACTGCTTATCCCACTGCTCTTTGGTTCCAGTTTAACTGGGCCAACTCTGTTCTTGCCCCAGTGAAGTCCCATTGTCCACTGATTATTGTTACTTTAGTTTGACAATTGTCAATTTCCATCATCATCCTAAATCTCTTGTGGCCCAATGATAACTGCCCCCTAATTAGTCCCCCACGGTCATTTGTTCTACTTGGCTCACCTGAATCCCAAGAACCAGGTCTAGCAGTACCTCCTTTCTGGTTTATTCCTCACTGCCCCTTACATTACCAATATCCAAGTCTATATGTGGGTAACTCAAGTCCCTCACGATTCTGCCGTGTGCATATTTCTACAATTTCCTTGCAAACTTGTTCCTCCCTGACGTTCCCATTAGTTGGTGATCTATCGAACATGAACTGAGCGATGCTCTTAGACTCTTGTTATTCCTTCGCCTTTTCTCTTACCCATTACTTAGTATAACATTCTGGTGGAGGTTGCAGATACCACAGCATGCCAGGAATAGTCATCTGGGAAAATGCCATTCATGCCTGCTCTTTTCTGTCTTATAAATTTCAAAAGTATTTAAACTTCAAATCTGAGAGAGAAGGTAGAGATAGGACAGACAGATGGTCTGACCTCAGAAAGAGGCAAAGGAGGAAAAAGCAGCTAATTTCAGGGTAGGTTTACTTTGCATAATCTAATTGCTTAATTAGCAATGGAAGAATGGCACTCGCTTCTCACCACACATCCCCTTATCCACTGCTTTCCTGCAGGCTTCAACAGTTCACAGCAAACAACAGCATGTCTCCTCAACCAATGAGAACGAAGAATCTTTAATGAGACACTCAAGCTAAACTTTCCTGGCATTGTAAAAGGAGTTATAGATGAAGGGGCCAAGAAATTAGTACACAGCTCTCCAATGTATTTCCATCTCCAGGCGAACATTCCAAGGGCAGGCAAGGAAGTTGGGATCTTCCTGCTGAAGGATCTGCAAAACTCATTCCTTCTTTATCCCTACAGTATGTGGAATATATCAGCTCTAGAAGTAACCTCTCAGCAGCAGGCCAGGGGATTTCATCACCAGAGGATGTCATAACCAGAGGTCCTATGTCCCAATTCAAGTTCTGTCAGGACAAAAGACCAGCATGACTGACAAAGCAACCCTTAGAGGGTTCTTCTTCCTCACTGGTTCTACATGCTTTGAACTTATCAGAATGTTAATGCACTATTGAACTTGCCGACCTGTTTCAGCAGTGCCTCTCCAAGGATGGACTCCAGCTGAACACCACCCTCGGCCCGCTGGTTTGGATTCTCATTTTTGTGTATTACCCACTGTCCTTAATTAGAAGGGCATCTGAGCTGGCTTCTTAACAGGCTGCCTCCCCTGTAATTGCATCTAATATCCTGCTATGGTCTATTCTGTATTCCTGAATTGAGGCCAACATTGGAATCATGACCAAACGAGGAAATTCCAGGCCACAGAGTCTGAGCAAGAGTAACTTGAAAGACTTCAGTCAATGCAAGATCATGTGCATAAAACAAAATAAGGCAAAAGATGATGAGATACAGATTAAAAAGTGAAGAAATGCAAGATTATTCATGCTAAATCTCCAACAATTAAATTCTGAAGTGATCAGGCACCACTCATTAAAAAATACATTTTTCAGAACCACAGAGATGGATCATTATGAATTAAGACTGAGTATACCAGTAGAAGTTCATTTACACTTGAAGTAATTTCTGTAATTTTTTTGATGACTTAAGTACCCTACCCTTACATGGGGTTGATGGCTTTTTCAGTGACATTGATAGTGTAATAAAGCATATAGAGCAGTCAAATTGGACAGCAACTTCCTGATTTCCAAGTTTAACTCTGCACACGCAAAGACAGGAATGTGCAGTCCTATTTTTCTCAAAAATAAGTGTGAGTACAACTATCCCCATTGTTTTTCTTAGCACAAAATCCAGGCTATTATCTGTATCCATATTGTATCAGCAGCCAATGTCAATACTAATTGTTACGCCTGTTAGACTGAGATTTTAGTTTTAACACCTGAGACAGGAAGAAAGCAAGAACTGCAAAAGAATATAAAGCCATACGAGTTATCTCCCTCATTCTAACTGGAGCATCCTTTCAAAGAAAAAGGTAAATTTTAAATGCACATTTTTTTTATTGTGGAGAACAGATGGGAAGAGCACGGATGAGGTAATAAGTTTGAGGATGAAATATCTTCTGGTCCTTAAATCTCAAAGTAAATGTTAAGGGAGAGTGGCTGAAAGGTTAAGTGAGTGATAGGTGATAATGGAAAGGCATGAGGGTCAGCAAGGCAGTTATGATGATGGGGATGCGGTGAAGGTCACCCAGCATCATACAAACTCTGAGGAAATGGTTTTAAAAAAAGGGCAATTCTGAACTGTGATTTAGAGATTTACTGGTGTAGCTCAGGGGGCCACATAATTGATAAGAAGTGTACATAAAATTAATTTGACATTAGCTATTTGTAAGTGTTTTATTTTACATAAATCACTTCGATAAGTTGACATTTGTCAGATTTTTAAAAAAGCTTACATGGTTTGATTTATAGCGGTCTATCTATTGCATTTGACTTTGGTCTTGCAGTACTTTATCAATAAGGATGCAGCTTTCCCATTGTTGCTGCATTTGCAGGAAACCCAGAAGAACCAAGGGATTAGCTATTTATTTTGCTCTGAAAGAACAATGCTTATAATTGCCTGTGAGCTCAGAAAAATCCATCACTTTAAATATAATAAATGCAAAAAACTTCAAAGCTGCCTTATCTCCTGTTCAGTTGGGCACTGAAGCTGAAAAATTTGAGTTTCATTCTGGCTCATTTCTAAATTCCAACTTCGATTCTGTATACTCCAGATCAATCTTCTTACTTGAGCAATGATCTCATGTGACCAATCAGAAAATTCACTTTCTTGCCTCTGCACTCAATTCCAATGGTTTCCATTTGGTCAAGTGCCATTGCGCCCTTATATATCCGCATCCAACTGAATGAAGTGAATGCTGAGAGATCTGAATTTTAAGATAGCCAGGTGAACTTTCTCATCAGAGTTGAGAGCAAGAAAATCCACACATTATTCACCATAGATAGGACAGACTGAGTTAGAACCCAAAGGGCTAAATCCTAAAGAATGGGCTTTGGTGTGATATCATTGTACATGTATAGAAAACAAAAACTGTTATCTCACTTGTTTGCAATACCAAGTGATGTGATAACAGATCAGAATCCTGAAGGAATTATAGACATTATTAACTTTTAATTCCAAATGTATAATTTTTTTTTAAAATGTGGACTATTACAGAAAAACTGTGCATGTTAAAGTCAATAACAGTGTGGCTTCCTGTGTGAAACCAATTGAATGTTGCACATGTAAATTGTCAGGGAAACTTCAAACACAGACAGACCTAAAATGAAGAGATAAGGAGAGTGGACTATTCCGTCTCAGCAGAAAGTGATTTCTTGCAGACATGTCTATTTCATCCTCCAGGAATATACAAAGGAAAAGGTTAAAGGCCATTTCAACTAGTCATGCTTCACTGGGCTAGCAAGCTGGATATCAAGCCTCATTATTCCTAGCATCTTCATAAACGTTAAACTATCCCAAATCCCCAAATTACCTGTCAGATAGTCCTAGGCTAACAGACAATACAGATCAAGTTTCAGTACTTAACAAGAATGACGATTTGCTACAAATAAATAGATTTGACTATAGATAGGTTATGGACCACCAATTTATAACTCTACTAGCTAAATTTCTAATCCCCTTTCAAAATGCCTCCTACAGACTCATACAAAAAGATAAAACATCATTGTTATGGGTGAATCTGGAAGAAAACTGGGCAAGTAGTTCGACGGCACCAATTCAGAATTTGTTGAAATGATCTTTTTGCTAGCCAGGACTTTTTGTTCTTCTGTCTCATCTCCAAGTTCTTTCACGTCTTTGTAGGAGACGCAGACAATTGGTATTCTTACTGAAAAGTATTTTAATTACTTGTTTAAAGATCATAGCTTACAGCAACTGGTGAGTGGGAAAATTGGTTTTCTTTAGGATTTAGCTATCTTACTACACAGGCCATCATCTGCCCTTGAGTGTGCACGATATTGGCAGAAGCCATCAGACTACTGCAAGTTGTTCAGCTACCCAGAAGCCAATCAGATAGTTGTTATCAGGCTTAATGGCCTTTGTTGTCTACAATTGATCACACTCCACAAACCAATCAGCAAACTGTTGCTGGCTGAATCTCTCACCAACCACATCCTCTGGTGCCAGTCCACATACAACTGGCCTCCCCCACTGCTTGATCAATGCATAAGGATAAACATATTGTACAATGAGTTTCTGTAACCTGCTTTCTAAATGTGTAGCAAATAACTTTCACAATCTATGGATTTAAAGCAACCTTTCCTCCACTTCAGCCCACAGTCAAAAACACAGAAAATTAAAAAAGATATTGTCTTTAAAAACCCTACTGGTATTCTCAGGGGTATCTGCCTACATTTGAGCTTTAGTGTGGTGTGAAGGCACAGTTGAAGATTTATCCCCTAGTTTACCTATGTTGCAGGTAAAAACCCATTCTAACTCTGAATCCTGCAAACCAGTTAAAAAAGAAACCAGACAGCAGAACATTCTCTTTCACTCAGACTGCTAGAGTTCAATCATGATCAAGAGACATCAGAACTACAGCATCCCAACCAATTGGCAAAGTTAAAGATCATTAAAGCCAATTGTGCATGGAAAAACATCATCCATCCTGCTGAACCTCTAGCTATAATGGTCAAATATCCATTCTTTATGTAGAATTCATGGACTGATCCAGTTTATTTTTAAAGCTTTTATTTCTGATTTGTGTATGTGTTTTCCATTACTAATTCTCAAATTTAGTAATTAACAAGCTCAGTCTTTGCTAATTCAAGATATCCTGGTTAAATTGACTGCTATTAAAAACATAAAATCATTTGGGTCTGGAAGAAAGATAATCAGAAGGGAAGGGTTTTTAAAAAAATTAACGTTGTTGCAACCAACCAAAGCATGGGTGAATAAAGAGGGGAAACCAGTTCCTTACCTGGGAGTTTCACAGTTTAGACATGTAATAAAACAGGGAACCTCGCACAGAATCTGGCTGCAACACAAGGATATCCTACAACAAAACGTATATCTATTTTTTCTGTTCCAGAAAAGCTTTGTCTCACTTGCAACTATGTTACCCACAGCATAATGGGTTTGCTGCGACAGCCTCCAACAGCTTGAAACCAAACCTTACGAACACCTGCAACCTCTAAGTTATTTGCATGTATCTACAATTGCTGAATCTGAATAACTGGACGTTTTCCTCTTGACTCCAATTTCATACACATTCCCCATCCTAATTAGCACTGCAACTTTCAGAAGTTATTTTAAATTTATCAGAACTGTAGTTGGCTCTTGAATAGTCACATTTCCTCGAACATGGGATTATAGCATCCCAACAGTCTGGAAGCAGGCCATTCGGCCCATCGGGCTCCATTGCCCCTCCAAAGAGCATCTCATCCAGACCACTCTCACCTCCCTCCCTCCTTCCCTCCCTCCTTCCCGCCTCTTAACAACAACCCTGCATTTCCCAAAGCCAATCCACCTAACCTGCACACCATTGGACATTTAATGTATGATTATGTGAATGTTTGATCACTGCGATGTGTCTGAATGGGAATTCTTACGAGGGCTGCTGCAGATGCAATGGGCCAAATGACCTCTATCTGCACCGTAGGGAATCTATGAAGGTCATCAATGTCAATTTCCATTTCTTCTCTAGATGCAACACCTTGGATTTTAAAATATTTATTTTTTTAAGACAAAAATCCCTTCAATATAGGCTCATCTCTCCCTACTATTGTAACCTTTCCCAACCATCTGAGATGCCTACCCTCCTCCAATTTCCTGAGTTTCTTTTTCCAACATTCCATGACTGGTAGTGTACTTCCCAAAGGCCCAAACTTTGCAATTCCCTTCCAAAGCCTTGTTTCTCCAAACCTCCCTCCCCTCCTTTTAAAATGTTCCTTAAAAACTGCCTCTTTGACTACACCCTTAGTCACCAATCACAATATCTCCTCAAATACCTCAGTGTCAAATTCTCTTGTGGCGTGTCTCATGTTGTTTGGTTCTTTCAAAGCGCTGTATAAATTGTAATTACAAATTGTAAAATCATAATTTTCTTTGCAGCCTGGATGATACAAGTAAATACTTGTTTCATTTATTTATTTAGAGAGGTGCTTCACAGTTCTCATCTCTAAACAATAGTTACCACCCACTGTCTTTAACAGCTGTACCCAGAGAGCCAAATTTTCAGGGCTGGGAAGACTCTGCGACCTTTAAAAATGGCCGGTAGAATGTAGATGCCAAAATCCTGCCCAATTTTGATAATCCAGATTTTGCTGATGGAGAGAAAGGACTGTGATGTGAATCTCTCAGCCAGGAAATCAAAACTCAGGAGAGCTATCAAATGTTTACTGAATTCAAACTGACCGTATTTTGGCTGTCCCAATGCCTAACTCCTAGTTTAGAAGTAGCAGCTGTTGGAGTAGACATAAATACTTTTGAATGGTGAATAAGATCTGTTCATATGTGATAATCTGAAAGTTTTGTTTCAAATCCCCTATTCTTTACCCGTGCGAGAGAAAAATTGTTTGAAGTTGTCAGTCAAAATTTAAAAGCTGGATTGCATGATTGAGGGTTATCTGGTACAGATTAGGAAAACATTACCATCCGGTTCATATTCAGTGGAATTCTTTTGAGAAATGTTAACAGAGTTTTAAAAGTTATGATTATCTCAGCTAGTGGTATTGAGTTCACTATTTTATTTATAGTTTAAAGGGGCTATCAAAGGATTAGTTATCTTTTAACGTAAGGTCTTAATAGAGAGTGAGAAAGTGTGTCACTGGAAAAGCACAGCAGTTCAGGCAACATCTGAGGAGCAGGAGAGTCAACGTTTCAGGCATAAGCCCTTCATCAGGAATGCTTATGCCCAAAACATCAACTCTCCTGCTCCTCGGATGCTGCCTGACCTGCTGTGCTTTTCCATCGCTACACTTTTTGACTTTGATTTCCAGCATCTGTAGCCCTCACTTTCTCTTAATAGAGAGTGGCCAACTGAGATTTAAAACTTTGAATATATTTCATGAAAGGGAGGTTACCTCAATATAAACAGTATGTTGTTGAGAGCTGTATTTTTTTAAAATGTTCATGTGGTGCCTGAAGTCTGGCCAACTATGGGAGTCAGCATAGGGGGTTGCATGAGTGTATTAGTTGATGATGAGAGGACATGGGATTGAGTGTTACATGATCTGATTTCTAAACAACAGAAACCAGATCTAAAGTGATCCTTTAAACCGCATTACATCTACCAAGTTGTGACATTTCCTAACTCAACCAATTTCTCCTTTCATACTGAAGTGGATATTTTAAGTACACTTTCAGTCTGATTAGCTCCTTTCATCATAAATGTGATTATTTCAAAGAAGTGAGTTTTACTGCTTTTTTCATTAGAATAACTTTCAGCCTGAGGTAAAGTTCATGATAATCCAAGATATGAAAGTTATTGCCTATCGTATATTTTTATGAAAATGCGTCCCATTTCAAGCTCTATTCAAAAACTCAAATTTATCGTCTCATTGGGGACGTATTATTTACTTTAAATTTTCATCATTTATTGCTTCATCATCTTGTGAACGAGTTTGTTTATTTTATCACCATGGTGACACTTCCCTTTTGCTTGTTTCAAACTGCAAAAATTTTATTCCAATTCGTAAAGCTTTGTTCTTTATACTTGGGGTGTGGGTATCACTGGCAAGGCTTTAGTTACCCATTATTAACTGCTCTGAAGACAGTGGTAAGGTGTTTCCATGGGCCACAGCAGTCCACCCTATGATGTATCCACAGTCAATATGAACAGAGTCCCAAGATTTTGGTCCAGTGACAGTGAAGGAAGGGTGATATAGATCCAAATCAGGTTCATGTGTGGCTTAGAGAGGAACTTGCATGTGATGCTGCTCCCAGACATCTACTGTCATTGTCCTTCTAAGTGGGAGAGGTCATGCACCAGTTGAAGGAGCCTTGGTCAGTTGCTACGCTGCACTTTGTCGATAGTACAAATGCTTGCGTGCCTCCTGACAATCTCATACTACAAGATTCCATCTCTTAATTCATCTTTTCCCACATCAACAAACTTTTAAACCACCCTCAATCTTTAATTCCTTCTGCAATCCTAAGGATTTTAATAAAAATAAAACTGGAGGCACCTAATCACTGATTATTCCCTTATTCCCTTTTTCAGTCTTAACAGAGTCTCACATTAGAATTATTGTCCTTCATCCAACTCATCTCAATTTTTAAAAAAGTAGTGCTTATGGCAGATGATATACATAGACAGGGACAATTTTACAAGTTTCTGGTAGAATACCTACAGTCTGTTTGGAGCATACGTGGAGAAATAATGAGTCAATAGTCATGAATTTCTGTTCATTAAAATTAATGAATGGGACATTGTGGACATCTCGCCTGCCAATTCCTTAGATACATTGGTATCAGGTGTAGTTCCCTGTCGATGATGGTCACTTGAAACAGTTAGATGGTTTGCTGAACTAACCTGCTAATTATTGGTTTTGTTGACAATATTACTTATCATTGAAAATACAGCTTACTGTTTCATCAAAGTTTTAAAAATATAGAGCAACATCACAGGCCTGTTTAAATAAAGAAGATTTTACAAAATGGAAAAAAAAACATTCTGCTGCCCTAATTCCAAAATAAAACATGTTTTCCATTCATCCACTTTAAAAAGAACAGCATGAAAAATCAAGCCTTACTTAGCATTCTAACCATGTCAATGGGTGATGCAAGAAATAGGTTGACACAGCAAGCAATGATTTATGACTGATGTCGGAGATAATTAGGAATAGTGGCGATAGTGTAATTCCAATGAGCAGCAACACATACTGAATTCACCCTTACTTCACCGCCTTTAGAAGGAAATCTTCTTGATAGCATTCACAGTCCCAATTATTCCGAGCAAACATCTGTCTACCTAAGCTTTCTTTCGATGTTACTGAAAGCACACCAATTATTTGTTTGTTGAATTCAGCTGACAACACATCTGAAGTTGATTCTGATTCAGAGATTTACTCTGGTCACTTTTTAAGAGCTATTTTTCCATAGAGGATGGATATCACTTAAAATAATTCTCAATGCTTTACACAATCTTTGGTCATCCAAAGTGGTCTAAAACCAATCAAGTCTTTTTTTAAGGGTAGTCACTGTTGCAATGCAGAAACCGGGGAAGCCAACTTGTGCACTAAAAATGTTTCCACATATTGTAATGTATTGATTACCAGATTATCTGTTTTGGTTGAGGGGTACATGCTAAGCATGAATCCACACTCCTCTTCCAATAGTGCTATGGGATCTCTTCCAGGCCTTATGAGGCCTCAGCCGAAAATGTGTTGCTGGAAAAGCGCAGCAGGTCAGGCAGCATCCAAGGAGCAGGAGAATCGGCGTTTCGGGCATGAGCCCTTCTTCACTCCTGAAGAAGGGCTCATGCCCGAAACGTCGATTCTCCTGCTCCTTGGATGCTGCCTGACCTGCTGCGCTTTTCCAGCAACACATTTTCGGCTCTGATCTGCAGCATCTGCAGTCCTCACTTTCTCCTTATGAGGCCTTAGCCTAACATTTCATTCAAAGGCCAAGACCAGCAGCAGTGCAGCACTTCTTCAGTACTGTACATGGAGTGTTTGCATTAAGTCCTCAATATATATGTTTCCATTGGTCACACTACTGCTAACTCCACAGTAAATAAGAGCCCAAATTTTCCAGTATCCAGACTGTCAGAGTTGGAGCTCAAAATTTCAGATGTGTGTCAAGACTCTCTATGAAGGCTTGAGCGTGCGCGCGCACATGCACAGAAATTGCCCAGGATCTTTAAACTTCCAATGAACTGATACCGACTGCCAGACCCCTCTGAGAAAATCTCCAATGCTGATCTCAGGACTGGAGATTTAGGTCAGGATATGTGCGACCTACTGCAAGGAAACATGAGGCTAGCTAATACCTGGTCTAACTCAGATTAGGCATGATATCTCAGCTCAACTGAACACCAGCTTGGAGGCAGGTCGGGCATTTTAGTTAGTGAGATGGTATTGCGTCAGATCTCGACTGTGTTCCTGCCTCCTCCAGAATTAATCTCCTGAACGTTCCCACCCTGCTGCCAGTTGAGGGTCTTGAAAGACCCAGGCCATTCTGCCACTGGGATCAACCCAGCTGAACTGGCCCTGTCAATACACCATGAGCATGACAGAACAAACCAAACAACTATCTTGTCATATTGATTTGAATATGTCCCTCATTTAAAGGCAATCTATGCCTAACAGAGGCAGTGTACATTAGGTTAGATTGGGACTGATGAAAAGCATCTGATGCCATTGCTTCTGACTTCCCTGTCCTCTGTTCCCACCACTTGATCTCTCTACTTGTCTATGCTAGGACTCCAAGGAGTGGGTGCGGCTGAATATAGAACTGATGGCCTCTGGGTTCTAGCTTTAGCTAGACTGGGCTATTGCCCCAAGGTCTGGCATGGCTTCTTCACAACCGGATTATTGTGTGGTTCCCATACAGAGAAAGTGGGGACCGATTGTATTTGGCAGATCATAGGTGAGACCCTTTACCCGAGTGCCTCAACGACATTCCACTCACTCATCCGCATCCCTCAGTAGCTGAAAGACCTGGACCTTTCCAAATGTACCTGAACGTGGCACCTAGTGTTATGACATGGGTATGTAACCTTCCTTCCTTCCTCTTTTCCTTTTCCTTTCCCTTTCCCTTTCCTTCCCTCCCTTGTACCCGATGGTTCTTCCCTGGATAGGCTGCACTTGACCCTTCAATGCTTCAGCTGAGATCAGAAGTCCCTGCTGAAATATCAGAAAAGTTTGGATTGCAGAAACTCTCAAGGCAGTGTCACTGCACAAAGCATTTATCCTGTTAGAAATATCTGGGCCATTAGCTTTGCTGAACATGTGAATTTGACAGTGCAAAACATGAGTTTTGAAATTCTGAACAGCTGAGTCTCAATTCTAACTGAAAAACTTAAAAGTGATGATTTTGAAAAGCTCTATGATCCATTAAAAATTGAAGATGTTCTGCAGTTGAATCAACAAATATGAGAGGACATTAGAGAGCTTCACTGCACTATTCAGTTCTCTGTGGTTCTGTCCAATTCAAGGGAAGTCAAAAGCCTAAACTCAAAAGGACACAACTGAAAATGTATGAAACATCCACTAAAGCAAAAGTGACAGCAGACTAACCACAACAGCAGTAGTAAAAAAAATGCTTGCAAACATCCAATCATAGAATCACTAGAGTGTGGAAGCAGGCCGTTCAGCCCATCGTTTCCACACTGATCCTCTGAAGAGCATTCCATCCAGATACACACCCCTACCCTATCCCTGTAACCTTGTTTTTCCCGTGCTAATCCACTCACCCTACACATCCCTGGCACGATGGGCAATTTAGTATCGCTAATCCACCTAACCTACACATCTTTGCACTGTGGGAGGAAACTGGAGGAAACCCATGCAGACACCAAGAATGTGCAAATTCCACACAGACAGTCAGTCGAGGGTGGAATTGAACCCGGGTCCCTGGCATTGTGAGGCAGCAGTGCTTACCACTGAGCCACCATGTGCCCCAAAATACAGAACAATTGGAATCACTTGTTATTTCCTTGCAGTTTATGACAAAGCTCACCACGAAACACACCTACTATGCTCCACTGAATTCAATGGCTGCTGCATAGACTCGTCAAGAAATAGAAAATTGGACAAATGGACTTATGGGCAGATTTTATTTTTAAAATTTATTGGGGCAAATGCTAGCTTGACTCAATGATAGCACTCTGCCTCTGGGTCAGACAGTTGTGGGTTCAAACCCTATTTTATAATCCAAGTCAACACTGCATTGCAGCAATACAAGGCATGCAGCATTGTCAGAGGTCTTGCCCTTCATTCAAGATCTTCAAATGGAGGCTTATGTTGACTTATTCAGGTGAACATAAAAATTCCCATGGCACAATGTGAACAGGAGAAGGGGAATATCTCCTGACATTTTGGCCAACTACCCTTCTAGGTGACATGGGTGTAGCAACACAAACTTTCCTACGCCGACCTGTTTAAGTTGCCATGCAGTAAAATTTGAAAGGCCAACCCACTGCTGTCTGTATATTACACAAAAAAGAATGTATGTACATCTTGGCCAACAGTTGTTTGTCACAAAACAGATTGGAAATGTTTTTTCACCATTTAGACAAGAGACCAGGGAAAGAGAATACCTATCTTTTGTAGTATCTAGCCAATTCTTATCTCTGTTAGATTCAGTATTGAATGGATTTTACAATAACAGTGAGGAACTTTTTTGGATTTCCCTTGAGACAGTGAAAAGTTTCCCAACAACACGTCATTCAGCTTAATGCTGTTTGTGGCAACTTGTTGGGAATAATGGCTGCAGCCTTCCTTTCCTAACAATATTCTTCAAAAGAAACCTGCCAACTGTGAAGCATGCTGGGACATCCTGAGGTTGTCAAAAACCCTGTGTCAACACATATTATCTTCATTAGGTCAAAACAAAATCAAGTTAGCTCAAACAGGCTAATTCGGATCTATTTAAAGCTTTGACTTAGACTTAATCTACAGCAGCATGCTAATTATCTCGAAGCAATACTGTAGTCCAATACCAGTCTTCAATATAATTTTAATATACCTCATATTTCATCAATTCCCACTGAATTTCTTCATAACCACAAAACTACTCAAATGTAAAATTGTAATTAGCCTGCAATGATGAGTATTATGATTGATACCATCACCAATAATGTTCTTACCTTGAAAGAAACTGGCCTGATGTTATATTCATTTCTTCCCAATGCATACAGTTTGTTGTACTTGGAATAAGGGCCAGTTCTGGCCTCACATAAGTTGCAGTTGCCACAGCTCTGGCTATCAGCTCCACTGCGTCCTGCACATAATTCTGGAAAACCGGCTCTGTCGTTTTACCATGGGCCAAGAGACCCATGGGCAAGCCTTCAGTTCTCAACTCCTCCACATTCTGAGAGTCACCTAGAATCCAGTGATGTTCCGGCAGCATTAATCCATAGTTAGCTACTAGCTGAAAAATCTTTCGGAAATGTTCAATGCCGCAGCCAAAAGTGACAATGGACAATGGTGCCTCTTTGACTGTGTCCAAGTACTCTTGCAAATAATTTACAAAGTTAATGTCATCGCTGTCCGAAGCAATATTGAAAATGGTTCCGAGGTGAAATTTGGAGTTATTATATAAAAGACTGAGAAAGTTGGTTACATTCCATTCTTTGCACAAAACTAGGCTGACATCATACCACCTATTCATCGTCAGGAGGAAGATAAGTACATCTGCATGGGTAGGATGAGATGTTTCGAGGCTCATCTGCAGATGGAAGGGATTCTGTAACAATATACAAATAGAACTAATCAGTACAAAATCCGAAACAGAACAATATCAATTTCAGAAATGTCAATAGGATTTTTTTTTTAACAACCATCAACCTGGACTTCCATTGTGTTTATTTTGGTGGAATTCACGATGCAATACCCTTTCAAAAGTAACTGTATTCTTTTGGAATTCTTCATCGTGAATTGCATACACATGGTATTCACAATTCCTTTCCCTTCCAGAAGTCAGAACTCGTAAAATACATTTTTCTCAGAGAGAGACAATAGAAAGGATTTTTTCTAATGTAGAGAAATTATAGTTTCAAATACAGAAATTCGTCACTTGTGAACAGTGGGCAATATCCGACTACTTACTTTAGAACTGGTCTTTCCCAATTGATGTGTGCAAGTGGATAGCCAACCACTGAAATGGGACATGAAGGGAATAGAGAACAGTGCTCCTTATAGCTTACAGGTTTCATCACGGTTAGATAATCTTACTCAGCTTAACTTTTTCCTGCTCCAGGGTGAAGCAGATACTTTTGAGACCAGGTGAAACTATTGTACATAAAGCAGCAGTGCTCTGATGGTTGAGAGATTTGACCAATATCTCTCATTACTGGTTGGAAGGAACCAGGAGTGTAAATCATTTTGGACAGCACTCACCTTGATGGCCACTCTCTATCTTGTCGACAGAATGGTTTCAATGTTTGCCTGGGGGCGACAGCACAGTTCTGATGTAGCATCACTACTGAATCATTGGATTTTAAAATGACGTGCCCACCAGGAAAGCAAATGTATTGGATGCAAAGTTCCTTTTACATCTTGACATTTATTGTTCTCCAGATAATGATATTAGAACATAATACAGGACAGTGCAGGAATGAGCCCTTGGTCCCACAATGTTGTGCCCAAACGTGATACCAAATTAAACTAATCCCTTCTGCCTGCACTTGGTCCACATCCCTACATTCCTTTGGATATGGTATTGTGCCCAACCTTGTCTGGCTTGTAAATGCAGATTAGGTTAGAATTTTCCCCTACATCTTTACAAGCAGATTCCTTTGAATGGGATGAGCAATTTATATTATACACGTACACAATTTCACACTGTAGGTTTAACAGAAGCAGATTCTTTCTAGAGTACCAAAGGTGTTAATAAAATTGCCTTAAGTACATCCTTTGGTTCTTCTCCTCTTCCGTAACCTGTAGGGAGAATAGGGTGTTTGACAGGATGCTCAGAGCCCTATTTAGCTACTAGACTTGGGCAAATATGACAACTCATTAAGTTTCCTTTGATAGCACCTCTTAAACCTGCAACCACTACCACCTAGAAAAACGACAGTGGATGCATGGAAACACCACCTCTTCAAAACTTCCATCCAAATCATATACTATCTCATGGAAAATATATCACCTCACCTTCTCCATCACTAAATCAAAGTCCCAAAGTTTCTTTTGTACCAGCAGGAGTACCTTCACTACATGAACTTCCATTCAAGAAGGAAGCTCACAATGACCAGGGGACAATTCTGAATAAGAAACAAAGGCTTCCATTGGCAGCAATGCTCACATCACATCACATCACAAAGGAGATGCTGCATCTTTAAGGAGGTTCTGTTTAGGTTCGTCAAAGCTAAGGAAGTAGAAATTTGGTTGAAACTATATACAGTTGGGCGCTACAATCACCAACATACACTTAAAGGGGGCTGGGAATAGATGAAGGTTTTACCAGTGCACATGTTACATGAGTATGTTATAGATGCTATAAAAACTTAGGGATGATTAGCTAATCCTAATCATATTTGGAGATATTTTCTAATTAACATCTTTAGAGATATTATGATACATCTCTAGACAAGGTGGGACTTGAATCCAGGCCTCCTGGGTCAGAGATAGAGATACTATCACTATGCCACAACGGCATCCTAAATCACATTAAGGATTAATAATTCTAGCATATGTTAAGATCACTAAAAAACTTCTCATGATTGTGCTATTGATTCATGAAATGATCAATGCACAGTGGAACTCAGTACCTCGTTCTACAGTTGGCATAAACAGACATGCAACTTATTACAACCAATCCTTTCTACCAACTATTTAATCCTCACATATCCTCTGCCACAACAAATCATAATTGTGAACACTGAGCATTGACACATTAAAGCCATTTTGGAGGTTCCCTCACACTCTTGCCATAATTTTGGACTTGGGAAATTGACTCATTGGCTAAAAATTGACTGTTTAATCCAGGAAGACTGACACTTTCTGTGCAATTTCTTCCATAGACTGCTTGTTTGTTTTATTTTTTTTTAAAAGATCAGTAAGCAGCTAGTCCACTCCACTTAAGTTCCCAAGTTTTTCCTTTATTGTACTTTACTGCCGTAAATAAATTGGGTGCAAGGGAATAATCACACTCCTAGTTACGCTGCTCTGTCTTGCCCCCAGGGATAGATACGATATCATTTTATTTCCAGTAGTGCAAAAGATGCAATTACTTTTGAGATTCTCAGAATCTAGTTAGTAAGGTTGCTGATCAAGCGGCTGAAACAAAATTCTCAAACTAAGCAACTCCATAACAGAAACAAATTTGTTGATCAAATACAAGATTTAGTGCAAAATCTGTTGAACATAATTACTCTTAATAAATACATTGGTATTTACATGAAGTTGAAAAAAACAAACAAAGCCTCAATCTCAACATAACATCACTGCATTGAGCTATCAAGATGTTATAAGACTCCAACTGAAGAAATTCCAGTTAGTATTTTAATGGAGGTCTGGTAACCTGACTTGTATATTATTCTTCTAGTTGATAGACAGACAATGAAATTAATTATATGAATAAATTCTCTGCCATATTGCTACTTTTTTTATGTTTATGAGCTGGCAGAACAATTGTTTGCACATCTACAGTATGAAGAAACATTTGAATTTATATCATACCTTTGACCTTATAAACCATCCTGCAGACTTCACACAAGCAGTAATTAGTATAAACAAAACTGGACGCTGAGCCAAAAAGAGAGATTTCTGAAAGGTAGGTAATCAAAGTTTGTTCAAAGAGGTAGGTCTAAGGACTGACATAAAAGAAGAGAGAGGGAGAGGGATGGAGAGGTTTATGTGGGACCTCCAGAATTAGGACCCAGGTGTCTGAGGGTACGTCTGCCATTAATTCAGTGGTTAAAATCAAGGATGCAAAAACAAATTGGGAGGTGAACAACGATCTTGGAAAATTATAAAGGCGTAGTTTCCATAGTGGTGAATAATTCTGCTGTGGAGCAGCTTGCTAATAGTTGCTTCACAAATAGTTTTAAGGTAGAATCTATCTTAAGTCACACTGAGATCACATTTTAAAATGTGTAAATTGTCTTGCCTCCAGACTGGAGAGCGACAATAAAATCAAATCCAGTCACCCGCAGCAATGATGCTCCCATTATCAGTTAATTAGTTTTTCATTTGGTGCTACAATTAGCAACAGAATCCACAGAACAAAACCGAGCCTTGTCGCAGCAAACCTGTTAAGTTTTTCTAATGACTGTCCAGTAATACTATGTGAATTTTCTCAGAGAATCCAGGCTTACCAAAGATTGTAATTCTGTGAACAGAAACAGTATGCTCCAAACAGAACTGACAGCTACTAAGAATGCAGATCTTTCTTTAAAATTATGATGAAAACAACAACCTTTTTAATACAATAATCATTGACTATTACCAGCCCTCAAATAATCAACAACTGTTTAAAGATACATGTAGAAATAGAAATGTGACATTAATATTAAAATTAATTCTTTCAACAACAATTTTATGCTATACTCCTAATTAAGTTTTACACGCTTTGATAATAGTCATACAGTCTTGCCTAATTCCAATCACCCAAACATCATTTGCTACATTTTCATAATAGTCTAAACATTTGCTACATCTTCATAATAGGGATAAACATTGTCCCCTTCCACCCTGCACTGAAAATTACAAAGCCATATGTACTTTTAAAAAACTGCCTTGCCTGTACCTCACTCTTTCCAATTCTTCCTCAAACCAAGTAATTCTTTAACTTGACACTCCATATTTCAAAGCCATGAAAAAAGTAACTATTCAGCAGCATTTCAGATGACCAGCTGTCCTGTATTTTAAATGGATATTCTGTTGCGCAACTGTTTGTTCTCAACATGTTTTTAGTTGGTCCCTTATTTCAAGGACGACCTATGGGAACTTAGCCACAGGTCTCCTCCTGACTTTGTCTGTTTTATTGGCAGTGGTAGCTGACTACGAAGGGGCTGTTGATCCCACCCACCCCCCTTCTGACTGCTACTACCCCACAACTCCAGGTCCATAGGCCAAATGTTGGCCTCCCATTATATTCGCCCATTCCTGCACTTACACAAGTTTTATTCAGTCAGGTTAGTCCAAGAACATACCTCCTTCAGATGAGTCAGCTAACCGTAGGAGTCTATTAAAAGATACGTTTTAAAATATCTTACCCGTGCCTCATTCTTGCCTTCCATGACTGGCCTTCTGAGTTTGTTGATGCGTTTCACAGGTACCTTCATGATAAATGTTTGGCTAGCACCGAGATTTAGTAAAAGCTTAGCTCAGCAAGGCTATTTTCACAAGTAGGAAAGAAGGGTTTGTATTAATTGATTAACACATTTTGAAGTTGTAATTGCTGTTCTTTCTTTGAATTGCTTGTTTCAATGCCTGTACGGTTGTTTGAATAGGATAAGTGCTGTGAAGGGAGATAACGTGTACGTTGTTGATACCAAAGGAACTCGGTTTGATTGCTGTTCTTACAACTCTATAAAAAGATCAGTTCATTTAAAGCAGATTATTGAAATGCTTTTTTTTAAGTGCACATCAATTCCTGCCATTGTTATCATACAACTCATTGAATTTATGGTACATAGTTTGAGTGGGCATGCAATAGCAAAGGATGATGTAGAGCAGGCTATGGGAGAGAATTGGAGGGAGAATGGGGAGACCCTCACTGCTTTTAATACAACAAAGATGAAAACCCAAAGAATCGAGATGGACCTACTCAACCAGCTCAGCTTGACACTCATTTGCATCCGTGCCAGCATCCAGTTTGCTAGTGCACCAACTCAATCCCACCCTCTGCTGGAGACGGAATAGTCTGGAGAGGCTAATTCAATGGAGACAAATCTCCTGAAGTTGGAAATTCCTCAGCTGGAACTTAATGGTGAAAATCTGGACTCTAAACTCCTGTCACTAAGACAATTTCACAATCAGTAATTTCAAACAACAGCCTTCAATTTCTAGAGTTTAATTTCAATCTGTTTTTGCAGGTGTGGCCTAACCCTTGGATATTCTGCACTGGATTTCAAATCTGTGAAAATGTTCAAGGTGTTTTGTCCTCCAGACTCTATTACAAACTTGAGCAAGTTTCCTGACAAGTGTAATCAGGTTAATTGGTCTACACTTCCCTTGTTTCACCATCGCCCACCTGACCTGAATTATTGTCCAAAATTGTAGCTTAGGACCTAAAATAGACAAATGCCCCTTGTTTACATATGTAAATGAACCTTTTATTCCATGGTTTGATGCCGCACTGCGTTTGGGTTCTTTATGGAAACAATCTTTACAGATTAGTGTAAGAGAAGGCAAAATCAAGAAACTATCCTCAGGCTAAGCCTCAAATTAATATCATTTCATACACATTGCATGTACAGTGGCATTTCGTATTAGTCTGAGATTCTGGCCCTGACTTAGTTATATTAGGTAAGGACTAATCTACCTTTGTGTACTTGTGTCTATACAGTCTCTGTGTTTGCTGGACAGTTGAAATTTCCAACTTGAAGTTCATAGTTGCAGAAAGGAATAAAATGTTGTCCCTTACTATTGTCTGATATAGTGTTTTCCAATGTTCTTCTGGTGTACTATCTCTGCTCATTGTATCCATTTATACTAAAGGATGTGAGCTCTGTGACTTCATCATAAGGTTGCTCCAAGATCCCAATGCTCTTTCCCAACATGTTAGGAATACAAGAGAAAGGCTTGAAAAACAACCCAACTCAAGTTTTGATGATTATCTGATGTGCTTGCGACGCAGGGCAACGATTTCTGAGCATCAATCCCTTGGGACTGATTTCCAAATGGGAGAAATTCCTGCTATGATTTGTTTTGTTTTGAGGCTTCATTGTGCAGCGTTTAATTGTCTCACTATTATTTGTGGCTGAGGAAGATAGAGATATTTCGTGTTCATTGAATTAATTGATGCATTATGATATATCCAACCTTTAGTAACGCAAACTCTTTCCTCTTTATATTTGGTAGAATGTTAAGAATACTTTCAACCTGTTAGCTGCCTTTCCCAATCGAATGCAGTAATTTCAGAGTACCATCCACTACTGATGTCTTAAAGTTGTTTTGAGCAGTAGAAAAAGCAATCATTGTTCAATCATTCAAATTGAGCAGCAGAAATAAAGTGATATACTCAATACGTAAAACATTCCAATTGTCAGACAATTTAAATTAAGCTGTTTTGAATTAAATTCAAAAACTATTCAAAATCTTCATGTGTGTGTGTGTAGATTCCTAATTCTGGAAGAGAGACCAGCTATAATGGGCTGCAACCAATTGTGAAGTTATCCTGGTATTGAGTACATTTCTGTCATTGTTTCAGCCAATCAACTTCAGAGGGCAACAAATTGTGAGCCTGTTTGAACAGCGTTCCTCAGATCACTCATTTCACCATATTGTTCGTCTGCTACTCCTAATCAAGCAGTTATAATGCACCATTATTCCGGATCAATCCAACCTTAAACGTCACATGGAGTTTTATTTGTGGGATGTGAGCATCACAAGCTGGGCCAGCATTTATTACCCATCCCTACTTGCCTGTGAGAAGGAATTGCTACAGTCCATTTGGTGCAGGTACACTCACAATATTGTTAGGGAGTGTCTAGATTTTGACCCATCACCAGGAAGGGTGATAATGAAATGGCGATATAGTTCCAGGTCAGGATGGTGTGTATCTTGGAAGGGAACTTGTAAGTAAATTACCATTTGGGAGTTTCCAGTGGAGGAAGAGTTGATAAACAGCAGCCCTTGATTCACTTCATGATTTACCTTGAATGCATGAATTTACCACAAAGGTCACAGTTCTATAAGGCATCCGAGATCATCTTTAAAAGCTAAAGATCCCCAGTTCAATTTCTCAACCATGTAACTCATTGCTAAACATATCTGAAATGCATCTCCTCCCAATCCACTTCGCCTCTCCAGTTTAAACTGTTTATAACAATTGCCTCCATATTTCCATTGCCTTATGAATCTGAACTTTACCAAGAGAAAGGGTTGAAAGACAGGGGCGGGATACAATAACATTTCATAGGGCTACGTCAATTTGACTCTCTGACCCAGTCCTGTGGTCTCCAGAATCAGGGGGCATGGTATTAGAATAAAGGATAGATCATTTAGAATCGAGATCAAAAGGAATTTCTTTAAAGGACAGTGAATCTTTGGAATGTTCTGCTGCAGAGGGCTATGAGACCTTAGTCTTGAGTATGTTCAATACTGACTAATAGATTTTGACATTTCGAAACATTAACAGATAGTGTTATTGTAGGAAAATGATGCTGATGTACAAGATCAGCTATGATCTCACTGACACTCTACTGCCCCTATTCCTTGTGTTCTTGTGATGCGCATTTTTGAGCAAACGTCTGGTCACTGACTAAGTGAAGATCAGAAGATCTGTAACATTATCTCACAGTAAACTGTCTGTTCCACAACCCTGCAACAGAAACCATCACATGACACTGCAGTATATTTGCATTCAGGTGATTGAACTGCTGTACATTTTCCCTCCAATGTGATCTACCAGCATGACAACGTGTAGGACACATCACATACCAGTGCAGAGAGATGGAAGTAATGTGTTAAAGAAAGGAGTGGCAACTTTTAGATGGGCACATTTACCTTACAGATCACATTCTCTAAAGGTTATTGAAAAAGAAAGAACTACTGAAGATTATTCTCACTGACGGTAGCATCACATAGTAAGCAACTTAGGCCCAATAAAATGGTTAATCAAAATGTAGCAGAAGGATGCTTAAAGATTTGTTGAAAGGAACAATTAACCTCTGTTAAATAAAGGAGATATAATGAAATGTGATCACTGTATACATTTTACTTCAACATGCAAACAAGGATATGAACTCTGCAGGACAAGAATCGGTCAACAAAAAAAGCCAAGGAACAACCTATCATAAATCAGGACCAGATAGATCTTTAGGGTACATTAGCAATCTCAGTCAACAGAATATCTCCTGCTTGGGCAGGAAGGTTAAAACTGAATTTATTCTTTTACCCTGCAGCATGTATTGAAACTACATATGCAGGGTGAAACAACTAGGCAGTTCTCTTCAACCTATAGACGGGGGTGACTCTCCCAACATTCTCAGCATGTCATGGATCCATAACCTGTAATTTGCCATCCAGTAAAATGAGTGGGCAGAAATCACAGGCTGTAAAAGTACAATGTTGTGGAGTGCAATTTCTGCTCAGTCCATTACCAGGTCATTGAATCACTGCTATAATATTAACACGGAGTGCGACATCTCCAATGAATCACTGAGCAATGAAATGACATGCCATTGTTTTCAATGCTGCCTTAAATATTTACACCTTTCAAAAACAGATTTTGGGGAAAAAAAATTATGCCATCTGATGCTCTGTAACACTTTCTGTTGAGTCTGATGCTAAGGGATTCAACAACCAATCCAGAGACGTATGCACAAAAATCCAGGTGAGCAGGTCCAAGTGCAGGACCAGAAAATAGCATTGTAGCCTTCCTTTAGATGAGATATTAAATCCCATCTGCTCTCCCTCAAGTGGAAATAAAAGATCATATTGCAATATTTTAAAGGGGAGCAGGGTGTATCCTTGGTGTTCTGGGAAATTGTCAGATGTTATTAAATAGATTATAAGGGAGCACTTAGATTAGTTCAAGGTGATCAGGCAGAGTCAACATGTTTCTGTAAAAGGGAAATCATATTTGACCAATATACTGTAGTTCTTTGAGGAAGTAACACATGCTATGGATAAAGGGGAACCAGAGAATGGACTGTACTTTTTTTTTTGGAAGGATTTTGATAAAGTGTCCTCCCGAGGCTTATTGAGGAAAATAAAAGCTTATGGTGTACGGGCTAATGGTATGGACATTAGATTGGCTGGCTTCCAGGAAGCAGACAGTAGGCATAAATGGGTGTACTTCTGGTTGGCAGGATGTTAACAATGGTTTGTCAGAGGGATCAGTGCTGGAGGCATATTTACTTATAATTCATATAGATTATTTGGATGTTGGTACAGAAAGTATGGTTGTCAAGCTGACTGATGACACAAACATAGGTAGCAAAGTAAGTTGTGAAGAGGACATAAAGATGAAACAGAGGAATACAGACGGGTTAAGTGAGTGGACAAAAATCTGGCAAGTGGAGCATAATATGGGAGGAAATTAAATTGCCCATTTTTGTCAGGAAGAATGTAAGAGCATATTACCTAAATGGTTAGAGATCACAGAATATAATAAGCAAAGAAATCTTAGTGTACTAATGCATGAATCACTCAAGGTTAATGTGCAAATACAGCATGTAATTAGGAAATAGAATATCGTCATTTATTGTAAAATGAATTGAATACACAGGGAGGTTATGCTTGAGTAATGGAGGGTGAGAATAAATCTGGAGAATAGTGTACTGATCACATTATTTAAGGAAGAATGCAGATGTGTTGGAAGTGATTCAGAGAAAGTTTCAGACTAATAGCTGGAATTGCATGGGTTGTCTTATGAGGAAATCATGGAAAGGCTAGGTTTGGATCTGTTTGAGTTTGAATGTAAGAGGTGACTTGGTTGAAACATAGGATCCTGAGGGATCTTCACAGGGTAAATGTGGAGAGGACATTTCTTATTGGAGAATCTAGAATTGGGTCACCACTTAAAAAATCAGAGATCACCAATTTAAAATTGGGTTGAAGTGATCTTTTTTTCTCTGAGAAGATAATGAGTCTTTGGAACTCTGAAAAGGTGGTGGAACCAGACGAGAATATTTTGAAGGTAGCGGTGGATAGACTATGCTTTAGCAAGTGGGTGAGAGTTTATCAGGGGAAGGGGAAAGTCAGATATGAGTTTACATTCATATCAACAATAAACTTACTGAATGGCAGAGCAGGCTCAAGGGATTGAGTAACCTACTCCTTGTTCACATTCATCCCTCAATTAACTTCACTAAAGTAAATCATCATGATGCTGATGTGGGAGCTTGCCGAGCATAAATTGGTTGCTGCCTTTCAAGCTTAACAAGTGACTACAATTAAAAATGTTCTTCACTGGCTGTGAAGCATTTTGAGTATCCTGCAGTTGTGAAAGGTGCTATATAAATGCAGTTCTTTTGCCTTTACATGGAATTTGTAGTGATCAGTTACATGCACTAATTCCCACTTTGCGCAATCCATTGTCTGTTCGAGTGCTGAACTCAGCTTTACATTGTGAAAATCAGATTATGAAGGCTTATCTTTGGTGTTTTTTTGCCAGGCAAGAAAGGAAAACTTGTCAGCTCAGTGAACATAATTATTGCAGATAAATAATGTAAGAGTGCCAGTTAGGTCTGCACTGGCCCAATTTGATGTTAAGATGTGCTTTGTTGGTTTGTATCGTGACAAATTCCTTTTTTTCTCTATGTATTTTATGCTGTCAGAGCCAATGCTTGGTGAATGTTATATTCAGGTCACAAACATTTCTAAGGGATTGCTACGTTTGATTTCTATCACTGATTGCTATATTTTATAACAGTGAGTTTTGAGAAGATTTGTGACTCAAGTTGGGATTCCAGATGTACGCTTGCTTGCTGAGCTGGAAGGTTCATTTTCAGGCGTTTCATCACCATACTATTTAACATCATCAGTGAGCCTCTGGTGAAGTGCTGGTGTTATGTCCCGCTTTCTATTTATGTGTTTACATTTCCTTGGGTTGGTGATGTCATTTCCGGTTCTTTTCCTTAGAGGGTGGTAGATGGCATCCAAATTGGTGTGTTTGTTGATAGAGTTCCGGTTGGAATGTCATGCTTCAAGGAATTCTCATGCATGTCTCTGTTTGGCGTGACCTAGGATGGATGTGTTGTCCTAGTCGAAGTGGTGTCCTTCCTTATCCTTATATGTAAGGATACTAGTGATAGTGGGTCATGTCTTTTTGTGGCTAGTTTCTGCTTGTTTGTCCAATGTAGTGTTTGTTATAGTTCTTGCAAGGCATTTTGTAAATGACATTCGTTTTGCTTGTCTGTACGGTCTTTCAGGTTCATGAGCTGCTGTTTTAGTTTCCAACACAGGAAATGACATCACCAACCCAAGGAAACCTGAACACATTAAATAGAAAGTGGGATATAACACCAGCACTTCACTGATGATGTTACCTAGTATGGTGACAAAATGTCTGAAAACAAACCCTCCAGCTCAGCGAGCAAACTTACATCCAGATATTTGATAATTCCAAAATATTTGTTACATTCTATACCATCTGGAAACAAGGAAAGGGCATGTTGCAAGGGTTTCAATACAAGAAACTGATAGAAGTAAGCTGTGTGTGTGGAGAGCTGGACTGTTGAAAGGCAACTAAGCTACACAAGTCTATGTAGTTGGGGGAAACAGCAGTAAAGAGCTATGGGATGATTCTGTGTGGTTAAAACTCAAAAAGTTCCACAAATTAGCAGCTAAGTATTAGGGTTAGGGGGTCAGGAAGCATCCTGGGATTTGTGGAGGCTCAGAAGAAATCATGCTGCCAGTAATACTTCAGTGCAGCAGCAAGCACGGGTGAAGGAACCCGTAAGCAATACTGATTTTGTGCAACTGTAGATAAGAGCATCAGATGTAGGAACAGAAGAACATCATTTGCCCATCGAGTCTGCTCTGCCATTCAATAAGCTCGTGGCTGATCTGATTATCCTCAACCACACTTTCATGTCTTATTCTCTTACTGATTTAAAAATCTGCATCTCAACCTCAAATATTCTTCACCACCCACCCCTGACAGACCTCTGCACTCAAGGATTCCACAGATTCACTGCCATCAGAGAACAAATCCTTCTCATCCATCTGAAAGATTTTACTGAGATAATACCTTCTGGTTCTAGACTCTCACGCAATGGAGAATAACCTCTCTGCATTGATCATGTCAGGTCTGCAAACAATCTTGTGTTTCAATAACGGTCCATCTCATTCTTCTACACACCAATGAGTAAAAGTCCAACATTACTCAAACCATTTTCATAAGAAAATCCCTCCACACCCACGATCAACCTGGTGGTCCATCTCTGGATTGCTTCCAATGCCAGTAGATCTTTCCTTGGGCCACGGGAGCAATGTATTCCAGCTGTGGTCTCACGAGTGCCTTATAGTATTAGCAAGATCTCCCTTTATTTATTTTCATATTCTGTTCCCTTCAAAATAAAGTACAACATTCCATTTGCCCTCCCTATTACCCACTGAAATGACAAGGAGACAGATAGCCGAACCAAATTAGCCTTTCTACCTCTCTATTCACAACATAGTAAATTAAACCATCAAAAACCTAAATAGTCACTCCAACAGCTGCTAACCAGATTTTTAAAGAACAAATCCCAGACTTTGCAAATAATTACTTTCCAGACAGTGTCATTGTATCTTAAACAAAAGACTTAACTATTTATTAAATACACAATGAGAGAGATAAAAAAGATAAATATGATAATCTAATTAAACATTTGTTTTCAGGCTCTAGTCATACAAAAGATCATCAAATAGACGAATAAGGGATAAATGAAAGAACAAAAGTGGTCACATTACTTAAATAGTTTCCACAATATGTTGTTTCAGACATAGTTGCTCTTTTGGAACATTCAACAGGGTCACCTTCTCAGTTCAACTCGGCAAAGGCAGCAATACGGGGTAAAAACAATGACTGCAGATGCTGGAAACCAGATTCTGGATTAGTGGTGCTGGAAGAGCACAGCAGTTCAGGCAGCATCCAAAGAGCAGCGAAATCGACGTTTCGGGCAAAAGCCCTTCATCAGGAATAAAGGCAGTAAACCTGAAGCGTGGAGAGATAAGCTAGGGGAGGGTGGGGGTGGGGAGAAAGTAGCATAGAGTACATTGGGTGAGTGGGGGAGGGGATGAAGGTGATAGGTCAAGGAGGAGAGGGTGAAGTGGACAGGTGGAAAAGGAGATAGGCAGGTAGGACAAGTCCGGACAAGTCATGGGGACAGTGCTGAGCTGGAAGTTTGGAACTAGGGTGAGGTAGGGGAAGGGGAAATGAGGAAACTTTTGAAGTCCACATTGATGCCCTGGGGTTGAAGTGTCCCGAGGCAGATGATGAGGCGTTCTTCCTCCAGGCGTGTGGTGGTGAGGGATCGGCGGTGAAGGAGGCCCAGGACCTCCATGTCCCCGGCAGAGTGGGAGGGGGAGTTGAAATGTTGGGCCATGGGGTGGTGTGGTTGATTGGTGCGGGTGTCCCGGAAATGTTCCCTAAAGCGCTCTGCTAGGAGGCGCCTAGTCTCCCCAATGTAGAGGAGACCGCATCGGGAGCAACGGATACAATAAATGATATTAGTGGATTTGCAAGTAAAACTTTGATGGATGTGGAAGGCTCCTTTAGGGCCTTGGATAGAGGTGAGGGAGGAGGTGTGGGCGCAGGTTTTACAGTTCCTGCGGTGGCAGGGGAGGGTGGGTTGCAGGGGGGTGTGGACCTGACCAGGTAGTCACGGAGGGAAAGGTCTTTGCGGAAGGCGGAAAGGGGTGGGGAGGGAAATATATCCCTGGATCTTTTTGGAGGTGGCAGAAATGTCGGCGGATGATTTGGTTTATGCGAAGGTTGGTAGGGTGGAAGGGGAGCACCAGGGGCGTTCTGTCCTTGTTACGGTTGGAGGGGTGGGGTCTGAGGGCGGAGTTGCGGGATGTGGACGAGATGCCTTGGAGGGCATCTTTAACCACGTGGGAAGGGAAATTGCGGTCTCTAAAGAAGGAGGCCATCTGGTGTGTTCTGTGGTAGAACTGGTCCTCCTGGGAGCAGATACGGTGGATGCGGAGGAGTTGGGAATACGGGATGGCATTTTTGCAAGAGGTAGGGTGGGAAGAGGTGTAATCCAGATAGCTGTGGGAGTCGGTGGGTTTGTAAAAAATGTCAGTGTCAAGTCGGTCGTCATTAATGGAGGTGGAGAGGTCCAGGAAGGGAAGGGAGGTGTCGAAGATGGTCCAGGTAAATTTAAGGTCAGGGTGGAATGTGTTGGTGAAGTTGATGAATTGCTCAACCTCCTCACGGGAGCACGAGGTGGCATCAATGTAGCGGAGGAAGAGGTGGGGAGTGGTGCCAGTGTAATTACGGAAGATCAACTGCTCTATGTAGCCAACAAAGAGACAAGCATAGCTGGGGCCCATACGTGTGCCCATGGCTACCCCTTTGGTCTGGAGGAAGTGGGAGGATTCAAAGGAGAAATTGTTAAGGGTGAGGACCAGTTCGGCCAAATGAATGAGTGTCGGTGGAAGGGTACTGTTGGGGACGTCTGGAGAGGAAAAAAACGGAGGACTTCGAGGCCCTGGTCATGGCGGATGGAGGTGTAGAGGGATTGGATATCCATGGTGAAGATGAGGCGTTGGGGGCCGGGGAAACGGAAGTCTTGGAGGAGGTGGAGGGCGTGGGTGGTGTCTCGAATGTATGTGGGGAGTTCCTGGACTAGGGGGATAGGACAATATTGAGGTAGGTAGAGATGAGTTCAGTGGGGCAGGAGCATGCTGAGACAATGGGTCGGCCAGAGTGGTCAGGCTTGTGGATCTTGGGAAGGAGGTAGAACCGTGCGTTCGAGACACCACCCACGCCCTCCACCTCCTCCAAGACTTCCGTTTCCCCGGCCCCCAATGCCTCATCTTCACCATGGATATCTCTGCCACCGCAGGAACTGTAAAACCTGCGCCCATACCTCCTCCCTCACCTCTATCCAAGGCCCTAAAGGAGCCTTCCACATCCATCAAAGTTTTACTTGCTCATCCACTAATATCATTTATTGTATCCATTGCTCCCGATGCGGTCTCCTCTACATTGGGGAGATTGGGCATCTCCTAGCAGAGCGCTTTAAGGAACATCTCTGGGACACCCGCACCAATCAACCACACCGCCCCGTGGCCCAACATTTCAACTCCCCCTCCCACTCTGCCGAGGACATGGAGGTCCTGGGCCTCCTTCACCGCCGCTCCCTCACCCCCAGACGCCTGGAGGAAAAACGCCTCATCTTCCACCTCGGAACACTTCAACCCCAGGGCATCAATGTGGACTTCAACAGTTTCCTCATTTCCCCTTCCCCCACCTCACCCTAGTTCCAACTTCCAGCTCAGCACTGTCCCCATGACTTGTCTGGGCTTGTCCTAACTGCCTATCTCCTTTTCCACCTATCCACTCCTCCCTGACCTATCACCTTCATCCCCTCCCCCACTCACCCAATGTACTCTATGTTACTTTCTCCCCACCTCCACCCTCCTCTAGCTTATCTCTCCACGCTCCAGGTTCACTGCCTTTATTCCTGATGAAGGGCTTTTGCCCGAAACGTCGATTTCGCTGCTCCTTGGATGCTGCCTGAAAGGCAGCAATACTTCTAACTCATCTTTCTACTCAGGAAGCTGGTGAGAGAGACTAGGCAGGGAGCTTTCACATCTTCATGCTGTCTTGTCAGCAGCCAAGCTCACCTGCCCCCAGTAAACACATTTCAAAGAGACAGCTTCAATTCTGGTTGTGCTCTGATAGACTGAACATATCTTCCACCTCCCCATTTCCAAATTCTATTCAAGATTTGCCATCTGCTCAAACGTATCCTTTTAATCAAGACTCAAGCTGCAATTAGCCTCCAGGCCTGACCTCAGAATCGAACAAAGTTTGTTTAGTCTGTTCTTTTCTTTTCCTTTTAACGCAAGGTGTCACAAAGTCATCATCCACTTTCAATTAACAGTTCACAGTTCCAAACCAAAATTGAAAAAATAACAATAAGTAAAAGGTAAAAATAATGAAAAATCAGTGAGGGTTGTAACAAATGGATGCTAGCTTTTCATCGTTCCAGCGAAGAGGATCACCCCAAATCCCTCTGTGCTACAGCTTTCTGCAGTCTTTTTCCATTGAAAACATATCTAACACTATTCTTCTAGTCAAAGCACATGATCTCATTTTGCCACGTAATAGTCTAACTGCCAAGTTTTTGCCTACTCACTTTACCTGTCTCTACCTCTCTGCAGATTCTTCCAGACATCTTCAATACCTTCCCTTCTATGTTTTTGTGCTATTCCAAACTCAGTGATAATACATTCATTTCCATCATCTTAGCCTTTACCATACATGATTTGATTAGGCAAGATTTAGGATGGGGAAGGAAACTGCAGGGTATGGGCACAATTAAAATGTGGAACTTATTCAAGGTACAGCTACTGCGTGTCCTTGATAAGTACCTACCTGTCAGCCAGGGAGGAAGTGGTTAAGCAAGGGAGCCGTGGTTTACTAAAGAAGTTGAATCACTTGTCAAGAGGAAGAAGAAGGCTCATTTAGGGTGTTTGACAGTTATAAGTTAGCCAGGAAATGTCTAAAGAGAGAGCTAAGAAGATCCAGGAGGGGCATGAGAAGTCGTTGGCAGATAAGATCAAGGAAAACCCTAAAGCTTTCTATAGGTATGTCAGGAATAAAATAAGACTAGAGTAAGATTAGGACAGTAGTGGGAATTTGTTCATGGAGTCTGAGGAGAGAGGAGAAGTGCTACATAAACATTTTTCTCAGTATTCACATTGGAAAAAGACAATGTTGATGATGAAAATACTGAGATACAGGCTACTAAACTAGACAGGATTGAGGTTCACAAGGAGGAGGTGTTAGCAATTTTGGAACATATGAAAATAGCTCCTCTGAGCCAGATGGGATTTATCCTAGGATTCTCTGGGAAGCCAGGGAGGAGATTGCAGAGCCTTTGGCTTTGATCTTTATATCGTTATTGTCTCCAGGAATAATGCCAGATGACTGGAGGATAGCAAATGTTGTCCATTTGTTCAAGAAGGGGAATAGAGACAACCCTGGTAAATATAGACTAGTAAGCCTTACTTCGTTTGTGGGTAATGTGTTGGAAAAGGCTATAAGAGAGAGGATTTATAATCATCTAGAGAGGAATAATTTGATTAGGGATAGTCAACATGGTTTTGTGAAGGGTAGGTCATGCCTCACAAACCTTATTGAGTTCTTTGAGAAGGTGACCAAACAGGTGGATGAGGGTAAAGTGTTTGATGTGGTGTATATGGATTTTAGTAAGGCATTTGATAAGGTTCCCTATGGTAGGCAATTGCTGAAAATACAGAGGCATGGGATTGAGGATAATTTGGCCATTTGGATCAGAAATTGGCTAGCTGAGAGAAGACAGAGGTTGGTGGTTGATGGGAAGTGTTCATCCTGGAGGTAAATTACTAGTGGTGTACCACAAGGATCTGTTTTGGAGTCACTGCTGTTTGTCATTTTTACAAATGATCTGGATGAGGGCGTAGAAGGATGAGTTGGTAAATTTGCAGATGACACTAATGTCAGTGGATAGTGCCGAAGGATTTTGTAGATTACAGAGGGACATAGATAAGCTGCAGAGCTGGGCTGAGAGCTGGAAAATATAGTTTAATGCAGAAAAGTATGAGGTGATTCACTTTGGAAGGAACAATAGGAACACAGAGTATTGGGCTAATGGTAAGATTCTTGGTAGTGTAGATGAGCAGAAAGATCTGGGTTTCCATGTGCATAGATCCCTAAAAGTTGCTACCTAGGTTGATAGGGTTGTTAAGAAGGCATATGGTATGTTAGCTTTTATTGGTAGAGGGATTGGGTTTTGGAGGCATGCGATCATGTTGAATCTGTACAAAACTCTGGTGCAGCCACACTTGGAGTATTGCGTACAGTTCTGGTCACCACATTATAGGAAGGATTGAAAGCTTTGGAAAGGGTTCAGAGGAGATTTACTAGGATGTTCCCTGGCATGGGGGGAAGGTCTTATGAGGAAAGGCTGAGGGACTTGAGGCTGTTTCTGTTAGAAGAAGGTGAGAGGTGACTTAATTGAGACACAAGATAATCAGAGGGTTAGATAAGATGGACAGGGAAAGCCTTTTCCCTCAAATAGTGATGGCTAGCACGAGGGGACACAGCTTTAAATTGAAGGGTGATAGATATAGGTCAGATGTCAGGCATAGTTTCTTTACTCAGAGTAGTCGGTGCAACATCGAGGGCTGAAGGTCCAGTACTGCACTGTAATGTTCTATGTTCTATATTATAAATAATTGTGGTCCCAGCACTGATCCTTGTGGTACTCCACTGATTATAGGTTGATGACTTGAAAATACCTCTTTATCCCAACTCTGCCTTCTATTAGCTAGCCAAATCTCCATCTATGCTAATGTACTACATCTAATATCACAGGCTTCTGAGTAGCCTCACATGCATTACCTTATCAAAAGCTTTTTTTGGAAATACAGACATATTACATCTACTGGTTCCCCTTTATCCATGCTACTGGTCAACCCATGATTTCCCCTTTGTCAGAATACGGTGATCTGTAGGAACACAAACAGATTATTCTTTATACCTATGACAATTTAATTTGATATATCACCTTTAATAAAATGCTCCAAGACTCTTCACAAAGTTTGATGCCAAATCACTTTAGGCCAATTTCGGAGAGATGAGCAAAATGTAAGGAGAGTTTTGTAGTTAGTGGTTGTGAGGCAAAAAAGTTTCAGGGAAGGAATTCCAAATCTTGGTATGCTATAATAAAAAATAAACAATTGACAAAACACACTGAAAAAAAAGGTATCCAGAACTTACCACAAGTGCTGGCACCAACCAGCATGAATGTGCATTCTCTTCTGGATTTGACTACACTGCCAACAATGTGAAGGAATCATCATCAGATTGTGAGGGGGCGATGGCGATGGGGATTTAAGAAGAGACAGCTAAGCAAAATGACAAGTTGAACTGTTCCTTCAAAAAGACAGTACAGATACAGTGGCTGAATGACTTGTTTGTGCTGCTATTTGTTAGATAAAATGGATTGTCCGATTGCTTCCACTGATTTATCTTTTTCAGCAAGAAAACCAGTAGTCCACCACGATGATTTCTCGTAATTGACAATAAACCAATTGTGACATTGATTTTCGATCTGTCCTAATATTACATACCCCAATTTTTTTCACCTCAGCATTCCAAGGGGGAATCGTGCTGCATGTCTAAGCTATTTGAAATGCATTTGATTCTGTTTAAACAATGACTAGTCCAGGAATGGCATTAACGCAAAGTGGCAGTAATTGAAGATTGGCGTGAACTGATTTTGTTTAAAGTTATCTAATGTTGCATTCCTGTACCTCCAGGTCAGTTTAACTGTACCTTTGCATCTGTTATTTAAGATAGCATCATTATATAAAGATACACCAATAATCCTAAACATACTGACCAAGAGCTGGATAATTTTTTCTTCAGCCAGCACTGATTCAACATGCTGACTACTTTTCATGAGCAGAAGTTTCTATGCTTCTTCTACAACCTCAGACAACTCTGTAGAGAATATATTACATCCTAGCATGCAATTTGTATAAACAAATTGCATTTGGAAAAACTCACATGTGCAAAAACAAAGTAATATGTAAAAATATATAAATTAGCAAGAAATATTTTTCAGTGATTTGATAGAATACTTCACATCCTATCATTAACCTTATTTAGATTGTTGATGGATAGTAATTGTAGATGGCAGCTGATAAAATGGGTAGCTGACTGCACTATAATGATGATGTATTAATAGCTGAAGCTGAATTAAAAATCACAAATGAGAAAAAGTTACTAAAACCGGAACAAGTACTTCACATAATCCCAAAACAAGGATGCTCTTAAGTTGGCATTAGTGGCTTAGGTGCAAATAATGATGGGTGACTAAAGTCACAAATACATCATTCATATTGAGGACACTATAAAATAATTAGCAATGGCACAGTGAATGTTGTTCAGTTAAAAAACAGAAAAGTTATCAGTTGCTTCAAATAAAAAGTGACATTTCTTTAATTCAAGAGATCAAAAAGCTTGGTGTTTTCTCTCTGTACCCTCTTGACTACATATATCTGAATCATGCACTGTGTTCCAGCTGGACTAACTGACAATAATATGTATTTATGCAGTTCTTCTTATATTGTGAAAATATGTCAAGGTGCTTCACAGTAACAATATCGAAGAAAATTTATCACTGAGCCACACAAAGATATTGGGGCAGATGATCAAAAGCTTGGTCAAAGAGGGTCGATTTTAAGGTACATCTTTAAGGAAAACAGGTAGAGAGATGAAATGGTTAAGGAGTAAATTGCAGAGCAATAAATGGTGGAGGAATTAAAATCTGCAAAGCATAAGTGGCAAGAATGAGAGGTGCCAGAAAGATTTGCATAGTTTCAGATCTGCAGTAAATTATAGAGGGTTTGAGGCTTCAGATTGTAAACACAAGGATAAAAACTCAACTTCATCATCAACACTCCCATAACAGCCATCCAGCTAGCTGCATCAACCAGTTTCTTAATGACCAATCCTTCTAGCTACCTACTGAATTCATCCCCTCCAGCCCATTGACCAACCAGGTTATACCCACCACCTGTGATTACCTATCACTATCTGTCCATTCTGCCCTCTCTCTTTATCTGCAGCTCCCTCTACACCCCACCATTTCCTGAAGAAGGGTTATACCCGAAACACTGACTTCTCCACCTGATGCTGCCTGGCTTGCAGCGTGCTTTCAGCCTCCTGCTTGTGTCCTAGCATTTGCGTTTTTTTGTCTCCAGCTTCCTAAGGATGTCAGAGTTGCTAAAGCAATATACACTCTTGTGTGCATGTTGTAATCTGGAGCTGTGGATAGTGATAGTAGCAGCTTCAATTTCTTTCAATCACATGAATGGCCCTAAATCTCTGCCACTTTTTCCTTTGACCAAGCTTTTGATCATCTGCCCCAATATCTTTGTGTGGCTCAGTGATAAATTTTTTTTGATATTGTTACTGTGAAGCACCTTGAGATATTTTCACAATATCAGGAAGAACTTGGTACCTGCCATTGATGTATGTTGAAAGGATTTGCAAATTAATGTTAAACCTGTTTGGCCCTGTTATTAATGTGCATTCCTTGACTGTCAAGTTCTGGGGTGAGACTTAAACCTGGAGATTCAGGCGACGAGGCTGGGTCATTGCCCAGCGCACCACAAGACTTTCTAAGTAGATCCTCAGATTTAATAGCAATATTGTTGTATGATCTTGATGCAAGATGTAGAATTGGCAAAACATACCACAAGATTTAAATAGGAAAATCCTAGAAAAGTCATAACCTTGAAGTGCCAAAAAATTCCAGCTGACCTGAAATTGGCTTTAATTAGCCATCAACTTGCTCTAATTATCGAGCTAGGTATTGCCTGTAATTTTAATTAATGGAAAATAGATTTAATGGTGGTGGGCAGGATAAACATTCAGTTGTTTATATTAACACGTCTGGATATGGGAAAATTATTAACCTGCTTGCGGATGGTAGCCCATAGGTCTTTTGTGGTACAGTTGTAGTTACCATACCCCTGGACAAGGGGGTCAGGAATCAAATCCCACCTACTCCACAGGTGTGTCATTGCATCTCTAAACAGGTTGATTTAAAGATATTGCAAGCGGTGGGCCTTCAGGAAAATTATGACTACCCACTTCCAGGTGAAAACCTTGTTCTATGTTTGTGTTGACTTATTTTAAGTCTATAAATGTATTGGACAAATATCTTGCAGCTTAATTTAGAACATAGTGAATTGCTAATTGCATAAGCAGCATGCAGAAGAAACTGCCAAATTATTTGTTCTAAATTCCCATGATCCAGTTGATTTTAAGTTCAATTCAAACAGGGATGTGCAAATGCAACACAAAACTCTAAGAGCTGTTAATGGTAAGTCAGAGAATAGTACATAAGCTCACGTGTGACAGAACTACCTCAGTACCAGCTGATAGAGTTCAGAGGCACTGACTTGGAGAGATGAGGTTGGCAGAAAAGTAGAATTGTTGTGGTGACAGCTCCGCCTATCAAGAACCTAACTTGTGCATAATCAAAAACGCTGTTAAAGCAGTGATCATTAAGGTGAGAAATCACATGATCTGTGTTCTTACCACCAAAATGTATTGTGATTTGGAGATGCCAGTGTTAGACTGGGGTGTACAAAGTTAAAAATCGCACAACACCAGGTTATAGTCCAACAGATTTAATTGCAAGCACACTAGATTTCAGAGCGCCGCTCCTTCATCAGGTGGTTGTGGAAGACACAATTGTAAGGCACAGAATTTATAGCAAAAGTTTTAAGTGTGATGTATGTGAAATTATACATTGAAAAATACTTTAATTGTCTGTTGAATCTTTCAACTGTGCGAATACCATGATAGTTTCACTTCTTTCATGTGTAAATCACAAAACTTTTTTTTAAAGCATTCTCAGGTTAACTGTAATAATTGGTGTGAGCTAGACAATATGTTGAAGGTGTTAGCCCCCTGTGTTCTCTGTCTATGTCATGATGTTTAGATTGATTCTAATCTAGAAAGTGAGATAACAGAGTTTTACATGAATTCATGCAGTTTTTGAGCAATGTACAATGTAACTCTGCAAGCACAAATTCATCCTACAAACGTATATGTATGCATATGGGTCTGTGTGTGTGTGTGTCTGTCTGTCTGGGTTGAGTGTGAGAGAGAGTGAATATGTGAGTATAGAATGACTTAAGTCTGTGTGAGTGTGGGAGTGTGTATGTGTGTCTGGGGTGGGGGGTTGTGAGTGTCTGTGAGAGTGTATATGTGTGTGCGTGAGTGTAGAGTGGTCTAAGTCTCTGAGAGGGTGTGTGTGGGAGGATGTGTGTCTGTAAGGGTGTGTGTGAGTGTCTGTGTGCGTGTCCATGTATCTGTGTGTCCGTGTGTAGGAGTGCCTGTGTGTGTGTGTGTACATAGTGAAATGGTGGTCACCTGTAGTGTGACATGAACCCAAGGTCCCGGTTGAGGCCCTCTCTATGGGTATGGAACTTAGCTATCAGCCTCTGCTCAACCACTTTTCACTGCTACCTGTCCCGAAGTCCACCCTGGAGGATGGTCACCCAATGGTCCAAAGGTTTTGTGATTTACACATGAAAGAAGGGAAACTATCATGGTATTCGAACAGATGAAAGACTCAACAGACAATCAAGGTATTTTTCAATGTATAATTTCAGTTACATCACACTGTAAACTTTTGCTATAAATTCTGTGCCTTACAATTGTGTCTTCCACAACCACCTGATGAAGTAGCGGTGTTCCGAAAGCTAGTGCTTCCAATTAAACCCTGTTGGACTATAACCTGGTGTTGTGTGAATTTTAAAGATGTATTGTGATCTGTTAACTTGTAGCTCATGTTAGCGAATTGCTTTCAGCCAAGGACTGACTTGCTTAGTGGGTGTTGTACTGAGAGCCAATGATGTTGCATTTATTTGGCATATCAATTTCAACCCAGGAGATACTTCGTGACATTAGGCTGCTATAGGTTCCCATTTTGTTATGAATGATGCCACCCCTTGCATTGTGAAGATAATCCTTCAATTGGTATTTTACATTGATAAAGCACCTTTTAATTGAGCAAAATGCCCTAAAGCATCTCTTAGCAGTAGTACTGATCACGTTTTTATAAGTTATATAAGATGATATTTGGACAATGACAAAAGCTTAGTCACATTGGTGCGGTTTAAGAAGGCCATTAAAGGGAGAGGGGTTGAAGAGGCTTAATGATGACTTTCTAAAGCTGAAAGTCTGGCCACCTGTAAAACTGGGGTTGCAGAAGAGATAATTTCCCAAAACTTTCTGAATAATGAACTAGTAAAGAAATATATTATGCTTATGGAATGGTGCATACTTAGTGTAGTAATGAATGGAGATGGTTGGATCTAAATAGGTCGAGTAAAGCCTCAGAAGGGAGAAAATCAGAAAATATTGCCTTCAAAATTGAAGAAATATGATTGCATTTTTCAGATGGGTTTTAGCAGATATTGATGTATCAAAGAGAGGCTAACTCATTTCCTTTCCTTTCCCGTTCTCATTTAGAATTATATTAATGTTAGAAATATTCAAGCACAAACAATTGTTCTTTTTTTCCAAATGATTGCAAACACCCATTGTTAATAAGAAAGAAAATCGGAAACAGTCCACATTGCACATTTGTGTGAAGACTGACATCTGACAATACGCGTTTCTTTCCAAAAATAAATTTGTTTTACCTTTCCCTTGTAAGATCATACTGCTCAAAATGTGACTTTGATTTGCTGTAACTTTAACAGGTCACATATCTTAAAATAGCTTAGATTTAATAAAAAAAATCAAACAAACAAATGTGATAAATTTGGCAAAATGTTATCCTTTCAGATAAGCTTGTCAAGTTTATTGAAACAACCCTGTTAAATTTCCATTATGCAAGAAGCAAATCTTCCTGGTCTGAGCAAATCCAGCATAAAACTGCAGCAAGTGAATGATTGGATTGAGGCAGTATGCGTATCAAAACTGACATCTTCCTCCTGAGTAGTTTCAGTGGAAAACAGAGCATCTTAAAATTTGCTCATTCTCCTTTAAGCTTTGAGCTCTGCTGGGCTAGGTCCCCAGATATTAATACAGTAAATAAAACAATGGAACATTTGAACATGCATAGTAATGCATTTTTTGTCAGCATGCTGATTTGCCATCTTACATCTTTCTGCTGGTCAACTCTGTGTCTAGTCTAATACAGGCCAGCAGTTTGCCTGCAAACTTCAGTTGTATTGAATGCAGCAAACATTGAATAGTCAGCATTTAGATTAAGTTACAGGTGTAAAATCCATAGTGTCCTGATCCTGTATTTTATGGATGAAGGATTCATTTTGTTTTTAATGATAATAACAAAATTACTGCCATCTATTACTGCTGATATGCTGAAAACATTTATAGGGATCTATCATTGCCTCTGCAGTGTTCAAGTGAAATATATATCCGGCAAGATCATAGGGGAGTGACTTGATCAAGAATGTCCAACTGGAAGGAACCTATTAGCGAGCAGATGGTATATAGTGTGTATAAAGAAGGATAGATGAGAGAAGGGAAGAGTAAGGGGATAGAGGATGGGAAATGATGGGGGAGTGGGGGGAATGGAAGGACGACAGGATGGGAAGAAGGAAATAGGGAAAGTGTAGGAGCAAGAAATGCTGGCAGGAGATTGGGGGAGCTCTTCTGCGCGAATCTGAGGTCCATGCATTGCAGCGACTTCTGGAGCTGGAAGGCAATGATGTCATTCATGTCTGCCGCAGATGCTATGCAATGAACGTTGGAGTGACTGCACACACATGCGCCATACAACTTAGAGGGAACATTATTTTTCCAGAAGATTGCAAAGTCCCATTATTAATAAGAAGGACAGTCAGACATAGTCCATTGTGTACATCAGTTGGAAGACTGACATCCAGAAATAAATGAACAATCCTTGAAAAGCCTTTGCTTTGTAAGATCACACTTCTCAAAGTCATTACAACATGAGAATTGACTGGGAGGCCAATGGGAAGGGTGCAGAATTTGGCATCATGATGTTGGCCAACTGTCAGTAAAAAGGGACTTTTGTTGAAAATTCAGTTCAGCAGGAGAGGTGAGAGGTCACTGGTCCAGTGCTATGTTGCTATCACTTGAGTGAGGTGTAGAAACTTCCATTGAATCAAAGTTACAAACTCTAGTTTACAGCTTTGAAACTCAAAACACCTGAAATACATTTGAACTTAAGTTAGGAGCAAAAGTAGGCAGATTTGCCATTCAATTAAAGCATGGCTGATCAATTTGTGCTCCAAATACCACATGGGGCAGATAATGGTGTACTGGTCTTGTCATGGAACTAGTAATTCAGAAATCTATATCCTCAAAATATTAGCCTAGGTTCAGTCCCACCATGGCAGACAGTGAAATCTGGCCTCGTGGTGGTTATGGAGCCACTGTCTATTGTTGTAAAAATTCATCAGTTCACTAATGCCCTTTAGGGAAGGAGATCTGTCATCTTTACTTTGGCCTATATATAATTCCAGATTCTTGTCTCTTAAATACTCTCTGCGTATTTAGGAATGGAAGATAAGTGCTGGACTAGCCAATGTTGCCCACATCCTGCAAATGAGTAAAAATAAAACTTCCTCCAATAACGTTTGATTCCCTTGCTTAACAAGAATCTACCTTCACCATTTATAGTATTTAATAAGCACACCTCCACCACCTTCTGAAGTGGAAAATTTCAAAGTCATACAATCCTCTGAGAAATATATCCCCTTGCCTCTGTCCTAAACGTTCAACTACTTACTTTACAAGTATCCCCCAAGTCTGGACTCTCACTCAATGTGATATTTTTCCACATCCACTTTAAGACTGCACACTTCAATATGCGATTCATTGCTGTAAACTCCAATGAGAAAAATGCCCAGCCTGTCCAATCCTTTCTCAAGACAACTTGCTCATTCCAGGTACTGCTACCAACATATTTCCATCCTTAATTGAAAGGGGAGACAAAACTGCCCATAATATTTGAGATGAAGAGCTAATGCTTGAAATGTCGACCCTCCTGCTCCACGGATGCTGCCTGACTGGGCTGTGTTTTTCCAGCACCACACTCTTCGACTCTGACCTCTAGCATTTGTGGTCTCAGCAATGTGGAGTCTGAGGCATATTCAATCAAATGCAAATGCTTAAAAAGGAAACTGGAAATTAGTGGGGTGAGGGCTTATGAACAAAGAGAAATTAAAAATGAGTGGGATAGATGCAGTTAGTTTTGTTTGCATTATTTTGATAAATGATCTAGGGATCATCATCCAAGCCAAAGACATTGGTTTTAAAGTTTAAGAATTGTCACCAGAGCAGCAAGAATGCATGGAGAAACCTTATCCTCCTATAAATTATTATATTCTATTCACCCTCTACTATTCTGTATGGATATTGAGTTCAACATCATCATGACTGTCTGTCTGAAGTATTGCCAATGAGAAAGGACATAGAATCTATTATTCTAACTGTAGTCAGGAAGACACTTCAAAATGACACAGAATTGGTTGGTGAGATTGTCTGATTGCCATTTACAATCCAAACTGCAGTGTTATTTAACCGACCTGAGATACCAGTCCTTTACACTGCTTGCTCTTTATCAGTAATTAAGGTTCTTCCAATCTTTATGTGCTGTAGTGCTTCTTTATTTGCATCTGTACATAAGTTCTCAAACAGAGCTTTCCAGTGTAGTGTGTAAGACCTCTCTCTCCACATGCTCATTCTGCACTAGCATCTTCTCTAACTGATATCAGATCTGATATATGATCAGTTCCTTCATGATTTAGTTGAATTTCATTGCCATAACTGGAGGCAACAATGAACAATTATTTCTGAAAAGGAGATTTGCATTGTGTATAACTATATAACAAAATTATCACACTTCCATCTCATTATTGCTTTTGAGAGCCTATTTCTCTGGGTTACCATCCAATATCTTTCAGAGATAAAATAAGTTGAGACTTGGGGCCAAATCAGCAACAGAACCTTGAACAACATACAGATCAATTAAAGGCCCATAGGTATAATAGGTACTGCAAGTTAATGGTGATTTAAAAATAAAGGATTTTGCTATAGACAGAGTTTGACATGGAAATTTGCCAAATATTTGGAAACGGAGTGTCACATTGCCTGAGAATCTCTAAAACTCAAGAAGATGAAATCACATTGGTTGGGGTAAGAGGAAATATCTTGACAAAGTTACCAAGAGGCAAGTAAGGCTAATGGCAGAATGTGCAGTACTCTTAAACCAGTGCTTGATAGGTGGGGCGGTGGAAATGTAGGAAGATGTCAAGAAGGCCACCTTGCCTATCATACAAAATGCCTTCCCCTAGGAAGCAGCATGCCCAGAGGTGGTGCAACTCAACCTCAAATCTTGTTCAATCTCTGCAAGATCTGGGAATAAATGTAGGTGAAGATGACACACCTGAATACATAGTTTCACTTACGTACACCACAAAATTGCTGCAGGGAATCTAGTGGTCCATTTAATGAGGATCTGTTCTAAAGCATGATGCAATATTCTGACCAAATGCATCTCTAGGAACCTACAATTACAAGTCTTGATATAAATATGAACACAATACTCATTAAATAGTATGTGTAAATGTCTGTGACAATCTACAATGTGTGTGCCTCACATTTTGATATTGTTAAGACTGTTCTTTTGTGTAAAAGTGACTTCTAATACTGGAGATGAAAACTGTAGAAAGAGCAAGAATGCCTTGCTTTGGATGGATTTGATGGCTTCTCATAAAAGCTAAAAGAGACCCATTGGACAATCTGGGGTGGGAGGGGTGTGAGGTGAAATGAAGAACAATAATTATTTGTTCTCCAACCAAATGGCTTGGCACGATTTGATGAACAAGCGAAAGAGATTCAAGAATTAGCAGTTGGAAAGTTTTAAAACTTCATTTTGGAGCTGTTAAGCCAAGAAAAATATGATTAATTTATTAATGTAAGTATAAACTTTGTTGAGAAAAGATTTTAAAATTAGCTGATTAATAATGTATCTTTCAAATAATAAAAAAAAATGCCTTGTTTCCTCCTTTATTTGATTTGGAACTTAAAATATCTTCCCTTAAGATCACATTCTGTGAGAGAGATCCATTTCTAGGATGTGGTGTTTTGTAGATTAAAATGGCAACTGACATGCAAAAGCAACAATGGGGAAAGAACAAGAAAGTGGTACACTGTGAAATGCAGCTCTGTTTGAGTACAGCACATATACAGTAGGAGCACATTCAGATGAGATGTAGGGTTAGCATCAACTCTAATTAAATGGCCAGAATTTCATTGATATTTTAAAAATATCCAGAATCATATTAAATAGTGGAGTAAGGTCAAAAGACAAATTTACTCCTGCTCCCCTTATATATGTAATATTTATGCTGTATATTTTAGCATACAGTGAAACTTCACTTCCTCCATCTTTCTGTTATTGTTTAAAAATCACACTCTTGCCTCCCTTTACATGGTAGCCTGACCCCCATGGACAATAATTAAGGTACTATACACTCTTGTAAAAGTAAGCTATTGGAAATGCTGGAGAAATTTAGCATGTCTGGCATCATCTGTGGAGAGAGAAAGTTAACTTTGAGTCCAGTGACTCTTCAGAACTGAAGAGGTTAAAAAAAAGTCATTGGAATCAATGTTTACTCCGTTTCTCTCTCCACAGATGCTTCCAAACCCTCTGAGGTTCTCCAGCACTTTGCTTTTGTTGCACCTTGGTTGCCAACCTCCTATTTTACTTCAGCACCAGTAACATTACTGAAAAGTGAAAAGGTTCAAGCTTTGTCAAATTATCCTTAAATTCAGCTTTTTATTTGATTGGAGCATAGCATACACATAGTATGAGCATATACAAATAAGATTAATAGTTAGCATCAACTCTAATGAACAAAATAGATAGAATTTCATTGTATTTTGAAAACATCAGACACTATTTGCAATATAGAGGATGGTGATCAGGTTGTGAGGTGAATATACCTGGATTAATTTGAGAATGTGAAAAACTAAAACATGGTATTTTTCACAAAAAAAAAAGAAATCAGTGTTAACATGCAATACCTTAAATTAGCAGAAAAAAAGTGAATTTGAAAATCAATAACAGCAAACATTATCAATGATCTCTTTAAAAATAAGTCAGGCTAAATCCAGTAAAAGTAGCTTGGGGCAGGCAATTGCAGCATGACCTTCATAACTTGTGTAAAATTATCAATAAATTCTAGAGCTAAAGGGTTAGAACTTGAGAGGAAGCAACTAAAGTTAGGTCTTGGAGCAACAGTTGGATCATGAAGGTGTACAGCCTTGGATGCTGTGTGTCAAGTTAATTGCACACAGGATTACCTCGTGAATCCATGGGTATAAGCAAGAGGCCATTGAGCTTTGCTACGTGTCTGAGACAAGAGTTCAATATCCTTTACGTCAAAAAGAAACAGAGTTTATTTTAAAAGAAAGGAATAACCTGATGAAAATTATTAATATTTACTTTGAAATAAGGCATCATATTAATGGACTTAAGTGCATATTTTGATGGAAGTAAGGTGTTTTGATTTTAACTCTAAATTCTCCACTGTGCATCTTTTAAAGATAGGTTTTGAAATTGACTGCAATTTTTTTTTGACAAAAAGAACAATTTGGGGTTGTGAGAAAGCTAACAATTCAAAGCTCTATTTTTTTTTAGAAACCATTCATGGATATCAGTATTGCTGGTACTTACTGCCCATCCCTAATTATTCTTGAAGGTGGTGGTGAGCTGCATTTTTGAAAACTGCTTACCCTGTGAGGGCATTTGAGTAAACCGCATTTCTGCATGTCTGGAGTAACATGTAGGCTAGATCAGATATGAACAGTAAACATCATGAACCAAATGAGTTTTTATGATAGTTTCACAGTTACTAGCTTTCAATTCCAGATTTTAGTTTTAGATTTATTTAAAGTTTTGTTTAAATTGTGCCACCTAAGTTTGCTGGGACTTGAACTTGTGTCCGAGGACGATTGGATATTGCCTCTCCCTCACCAATCCACTTTCAGATCTATGAGATGTTTAAATGCATACAATACTTGGTGATTATTTAGGGCTGTTCCTAAAGTCAGGCCATCTAATATGAAAGTCATGTTAAAAGTAAATAGTATGAACAGAGAGCCAAAAAAGTGTTGTACACCGTTTGTATAGTTACTTGCTGAACTGGTATGTTTGTTCTCAGATGTTTCGTCACCATGCGAGGTAACATCATGAGTGAGCCTCCGGTGGAGCGCTAGTGTTCTGTCCCACATTTTATTTACATATCCGTCCTAGAACAGGCTAAACAAAGAATTGCATGGGAATTCCTAGAGGCCTGGCATTCAAATTGGAACTCCATCAGTAAACACATCGATTTGTATTCCATTTACCAGCCTCTGAGAAAAAGAACCAGAAATGATATCACCCACCATAACCAACGCAGACAATAAATAGAAAGTGGGACAGAACAATGTTACCCAGCATGGTGATGAAATGTCTGAGAATGTGCCTGCCAGCTCAGTGAACAAACCTACAACCTGAATCTCAACCTGAGCTACAAATCTTCTCAAAAATCGTAGTGTTGTATACACACTAAAAGCTCAACAGTAGAATTGATGAATAATATAATTACCTACCTAATTGGAGAGGATTACTTTCTGCATCGCTAACCTGAAGGATTAACATGCCTCAGATTTCACTTGCTCAGTATAGTCTGCATGGCATTTACAGTCACAGGCAGATTTTGAGGCAGGAATTTTGCCTCCTCTGAACATGTATCACAGTTGAAAGTTTATAAAAGCAATTTTTTCCATAAGTTGTACTTACTGTAAACAATATATAAAACCTATGCTGTGAAAAATATGTAGAGAGTACAGACGCTGGAAGTGTTCTCTCAGGACCAGGAAAGGTGATTTAAAAGGTTATCAAAAAGTTGCTATACATTTGGAATGAGTAAAGAGAGATAAAAACAGTACTCCTGGCAGGAACGTCTGTTACCAAAGGGCCTAGAGTGAAGGTTATTGTCAAAAGGGTCAATTTTACACACCTAGCATGAATGTTGAAGATCATTCTTGCATTTTTATTTGACGCTTAATACTAAATAATTTGCTGCATCAATGCCAGGTATAAAACAGATATAATTCCAGTGGCCATAGATAATACAGGACTTTCAATTCTTAAAAACAAAATCATTCTTGGGGTCTGGGTGTTGCTAGCTAGGCCAGCATATTGTCCAACTGTTTTTGCCCTCACGGTAAAGTTGGTGAGCTGCCTTCTTCAAACACTGCAATTCATGCAACAAAGACACTGAAGTACTGTTTGGAAGAGACTTCCATGATTTGCCCAGCGGCAATGAAGAAATGGCAATATAGTTCCAAGACCGGATAGACACTTGCAGATGGTGGTGTACCCAGGCAACTATTGCCCTTGTCCTTCAAGATGGTAGAGGTCAAGGGTTTGGAAGATGCCAAAGAAAGTGTGTTGAGTTCATTTTTAAGCAGATACTGATAACTGGGTATGTGTGTGGACCAAACAGAATTACAGCATCAAACAATATCTGATCTGAAACTTGAATGCAGAGCAAATAGCCCAAGCCCTACTGACAACACCAAAATTGGGTGCAAGGCTATTCTGCAAGGTAATGGCTAATTCAATCAAGTCTTGCTTGCTATGTATTGCAATAATTTACAAATGGACTTAAGTCTGCCACTTTTGGTCCTGAATGCTTCCTCCTCCACCTCAAATTGCCCTGGAAGGCTCGGGGGTTGCACAAGATTGCACAACGGATAAAGCTAGCTGTTTCACAGTGCGACTAGGCAGTAGCAACTCAAGTAGTATTACCCACTAATTGGATGTTGTTATCAAGCTACATTGTATTCCTGCCTTAAAAATACAAATGAGTAAGAAAATACAGTGCCAGTATGATGCCAGGTATATAAAGCCTAAATTCCAATCACTGGTAGATTGTATCAAACAGCATTCCCGTTTCAAACAGTTGAAGGTGTGGAATGTTTACTGTACTCTATTAGCTTGTGCTTACAAAACTCCCCCGAAAGAATGCTTAACATTTGACGTGTATCAGGAATTGTACGGGCAACAAATTTAAGATGATCAACTGGGGTCATGCATGGCACGCTCATGTGCTAGAAGCCACTTGATTTCTTAGTGACATCTGTCCTCTGCAAGCAGAAAACACACATCCCACCATTATACTTTCTTTTAGTTAGCAAAATCATGGAAGACAATAGCTTCCTTAGTGTATTATGAATGGCAAACAATCCAATAGCCACCTTATCATACAGTACAAATTCTTTCTCCCTTTGAATTTAGTTAAAAATCACACATCAGGTTTATTTGGAGCTTTCGGAGCGCTGCTCCTTCATCAGGTAGCTGTGGAGCAGGATCATAAGGCACAGAACTTGGAGCATAAGATTACAGTGTCATACAGCTGAAATGATATACTGAATAAACCTCGGTTGCTGTTAAGTCTTTCGTCTTTAAGAATGGATTGCAGGTTTCGGTTCACGAGTATATAAATCCCAGAACTACAGTTAAGTCATATTCTCAAGATAATTTAAAGTTTTACAAAAAAAAATGACATCTCAGCCAAAACAGTGCATTAATGGTGTGAGGTTAGAGTCTGTCTGTATCCCAACCTTGACTCAGATTGGCTTTATTTCTAAAGTAGCTGAAAAATGTGTTGCTGGAAAAGCGCAGCAGGTCAGGCAGCATCCAAGGAGCAGGAGAATCGACGTTTTGGGCATAAGCCCTTCAGGAATACTTATTTCTAAAGTAGGAATTTATAAAATTTTAAATGGATTGACTGCCTGCAGATTGTATGCTTTTTGAGCAAAATAGAATGTGTCTCCAAACGCAATTTTGCAAATGCAAAATCACTCCATTGACTTATGTACGTGTGTGTGCATGAGAGAGAGAGAGAGAGAGAGAGAGAGAAAGAAAATGAGAGTGTGAGTGTGCATGAGCGTGACAGAGTGGGTGTGATGGAGTGTAAGCCTGTGAGAGGATGTGTGCGTGGATGTGAATGTGGAGGTTATACATGTGTGTGAGAGAGAGAGAGAACGTGAATATAAGAGGGTGTGCATGAGTGTGCGAGTATGTAAAAATGTGTGTGTGTGTGTATATAGTGTAGTGGGGCCACCTGTAGTGTGACATGAACCCAACGTCCAGGTTGAGGCCATCGTCATAGGTACTGAACTTGACTATCGGCCACTGCTCGTTGTGTATACCAAAGTTCGCCTCAGAGGATGGTCATCTTTGAGGAGAAAGTGAGGTCTGCAGATGCTGGAGATCAGAGCTGAAAATGTGGTGCTGGAAAAGCGCAGCAGGTCAGGCAGCATCCAGGGAACAGGAGAATCGACGTTTTGGGCATAAGCCCTTCTTCAGGAATGAGGAAGCCCTCATTCCTGAAGAAGGGCTTATGCCCAAAACGTCGATTCTCCTGTTCCCTGGATGCTGCCTGACCTGCTGCGCTTTTCCAGCAACACATTTTCAGCTCAGAGGATGGTCACCCAAACATCTGAGGCCGAATGTCCCAGACCGCTGAAGTGTTCCCCAACTGGGAATGAAATCCCTGTCTGGTGATTGTTGCACGGTGTCCATTTATCTGTTGTCATAGCGTTTGCTTGTTCTCACCAATGTACCATACCTCAGGGCATCTTTGCCTGCAGCTCGTGAGGTAGACAATGTTGGCCGAGTCACGAGTACCTGCCGCATACATGGTGGGTGGTGTCCCCACTGGTAATGGTGGTATCCGTGTCGACACTCTGACATGTCTTGCAGTGGTTGCCATGACAGGTTGTATGGTGTTGTGTTCGATGTTGTCCTGAAGGCTGGGCAATCTGCTGCGAACAATGGTCTGTTAAGATTTAATATTTGTTTAAAGGTGGTTGTTTAAAGGTGAGAAGTGGAGGCATAGGGAAGGTCTTGCCGAGAAGCTCACCCTCATTAAAAACGTGTTGCAGACTGCGACGAACATGGCGTAGTTTCTCCACTCCTAAGTAGTACTGGACAATGAAGGGTACCCTATCGGTTGCATTGTGTGTCTATCTCCTGAGAAGGTCATTATGTTTTTCTGGCTATGGCACATCGGAACTGGCAGTTGATGAGTTGAGCATTGTACCCTGTTCTAACGAGGGCATGCTTCAGCACCTTCAGATGTCCATCCTATTCCTCCTCATCTGAACAGATCCTGTGTATGCGTAAGGCTTGTCCGTGTTTTATTATGTTCCAGGTGGAAGCTAGAGAAGTGCAGCATCGTGAGGTTATCCATGTGTTTGCGGTAGAGTGAGGTACTGGAGTGACTTTCCTTGATGGAGATGTATGTATCCAAGAATGCGAGATACTAAAAGGGTAGTCCATGGTAAGTCTGATAGTGGATGAAACTTGTTGCTATCACTCTGTAGTTGTTTGTGACTCCTTGTCATGGGTCCAAGTAAATATTGTCAATATATCTGGTGTACAGTGCAGGTTGGTGGCCCTGTGCAGCAAAGAAGTCTTGTTTGAACTTGTGCATGAAAATATTGGCATGTTGAGGTGTGAATATGGTCCCTGTGGCTGTTCTGTGTGTCTGGATGTAGAACTGGTTGTCAAAAGGTGAAAATGTTGTGGTTGAGGATGATGTGGATAAGTTGTAGGATGGTGCTCAGAGATTGGCAGTTGTTGGCATTGAATGCTGAAGCTGTTCCAGCGATGCTGTCATCATCGGGGATGATTGTATAGAGTGCTAAGACGTCCATTGTGATGAGGAAAGTTCCTGGTTCTGGGCGCTGAGTTTCTGTAAGAAATCTGTAGTGTCGCAACAGAAGCTGGGGGTCCACTGTACAATGGGTTTCAAGGTGCCCTCGACATAGCTAGAAAGATTCTCAGACATGGTTCCATTGCCTGACACGATGGGAGACCAGGTGTGTTGGTTTTGTGTATCTTCAAAGGTGTTAGAAGTCCCCTACGCAAGAAGTACGTGGGATGTGAGTGCATAGGGTACTCTGAAAGACTGGATCAAAAGTCTTGATCAATCTATTTCATTCATGGGTGTGTTCCTTGGTTGGATTGGCCAGTAGTTGCCTGTAATGTTCCTGGTTGTTCAGTTGTCGGTACACTTCCTTGCAGTAATCCATTCTATTCTGAATAATGATGGTTCCTCCTTCATCTGCTGGTTTGATGACACTGTTGCGATTGGTTTTCAGAGTATGGATGCTGTTGCATTGTGATCAGGTGATGTTTTGCCCTACCTCATGGGTGTGGCTGATGAATCTGGTATTTACACATTTCCAGACTGTTTGAGTACACATCAAGCCCAGGGCATCTCTCACTCTCACATGCGCGCGCGCGCGCACACACACGTCTATGTGGTGAAATTGAATTTGCATATTTGTATTTGCAGACATATTGTATTTTGCTCAAAAATGATACAATCTGCAGGCAGTCAATCCGTGCAACATTTTATAAATTCCTACTTTAGAAGTAGAGCCAATCTGAGTCAAGATTGGGATACAGACAGACTCTCATCTCACACCTTTACTGCATTGTCTGTACTGAGATGTCACCTTTTTGTATAAAACCTTAAGTTGTCTTAAGAATGTGGCTTAAAAGAAGTTCTGGGATTTACATATTAATATTTTACATATTAACAGAAACCTGAAACCCATTCTAAAAAAATGAAAGACTTAACAGCAATCTAGGTTTGTTCAATGTATTTCAGTTAGGAGAAAGTGAGGACTGCAGATGCTGGAGATCAGAATCGAAACATGTGGTGCTGGAAAAGCACAGCCGATCAGGCAGCATCCGAGGAGCAGGAGAGTCAATGTTTTGAGCGTGCGCTCTTCATCAGAATTCCAGCACCACACTTTTCGTTATCGTTTAAGTTGCGTGACACTGTAATCTTTTGCTGAAAATTCTGTGTCTTATGGTCCTGCTCCAACTCTACCTTAATGAAGGAGCAGAGCTCTTAAAGCTAGTACCTCCAAATAAACCTGTTGGACTATAACCTGGTGTTGTGTGATTTTTAACTTTGTCCACCCCAGTCTAACACTGGCACCTCCATATCCTTTGAATTTAGGCATTAAGATAACTTAAGACTTTTCCAGTACCACAGGTTTCAAGATTCTTTTGTGTCAATGATTAGAAATGGGTTGTGGTGTCTGAAAGAATTCTACTTGAAACCCATTTCTGTTTCCTAATTTGGATACAGGCCCCAACTTGCAAAATAACATTATAGAAGACAGTAAGTAATTCCGAGGATTGTAGGAAAATGTGTTTGTATTGGAGGACTGTTGAATGGGACAAAATTGAGAGATTACAAAGACTCAAGGGATTGTGGGTTCAGGTTCATGACATTAAAACAGCTACTGAAGTGGACTGGGGTCACTAAGATTTAGATCAAACACAGATTTTATGACAAGATCTTTTAGAATAAAAAAGTTGAATTTATTTAGTATCTTGTTTACATTACAGTTGAGTACTACAAACAATTGTAGACAGTGCAGAAAGGATATCAAGAAGGGGTTTAAAACATAAATTAATCATAACTGTGAGGTCTGAAAACATAAAACATGTAGAAGTGAAAAAAAATCTGAAGTTATTTAGGGATAAAAAAGGGAGTACACAAAAACGGCTTTTTCCAGATAAATTACACAGTCTCAAAAGAGAGGACAGGGTTCGAAGATTAAATCAAAACAGAGGGCAAGGAGCTTTTTGTGTTCTATGGTTGTGGAATCTACTACAAGATTTGAGAGATTGTAGTTGAGATAATTTCAGTTTAAATTAGATAAGGGGTTGAAGGGAAAGATAAAGAAGAGAACTGGATTAGGAATAAAAACAGAACTTTAGGAACAGTGATTTCTTTCGATAAGTTTTTTTCCCTAGCTTGTCATTTTCTGCAGAGAAATCAGTAGGCAAATTTTCCATTACCATTTTAGACCCACTTTTAGCATCAACATGAGACCTCAAAGGATGTATTTTGTACAATATTGGATAGGGAGTTACAAATATAGTACCATCCAATGGGCAGAAGACCTTCTTTCAAACAGCACATCTGGAAAGAAATGTAATGCAGGATAATTTGGGAATTCTTTCCAATCCATCCCTTGCTGACACCAACATTTGCATTTTAAAAAGGGCATGACTTTCTCAAATCTCATTGTTAGACTCGGCATGTTCTCAGTGGGAGGAGGGGAAAAAGAAGAATAATCCTAACTGGGGACACCATTACATCATAGGACGTCTGACGGTCAAGAAGCAGCCTGTTTAATCACATGACTCAAGACAGAAACTCTAACCAAATAGATGTCATCCTTGAAGGTACCGCACCGCTCATTCTCTCTCATCCGTGGCCACTCCTGGATGTTTTCTTCATGTTCCCTACAATGCAAGGCCCATCTTTATTTCCCTGATATCCAGATAAATAATTCCAAAGAGCTAGGGATTGTAACAGAAAACACATTACTTCTGCAATGCATCATAACCTGCCAAGTGATTTTCCTCTCTTTTGAAAGTGGTTTTATTTAAGCACGGAAAATAAACAAACAGTAAAGGGTACACCAGTGAAATGCATTTTATTCAATATATTAACCAAATATTCTAAGCCCAGCTCTGAAACATGGGTTTGCTTATTTTCACAAGCCAAAAACAATAACTAAAGGGTCAACAACATGTTTTTTCAATTAAATGCCTGCAGCTTAGACCAGAAGGTTTGGCAGCAGATGCTTTACAACATGAAACACATAGGATAATCTGAATGGTTTACTTACTCTGTATTGTTTTATTCTGAATGCCTTTATTGTCAAAGGATTGTCAACCATTTAATATTCATAACTGCATCTCAATTCCATTGCATCAAACAGCTGTTATCTGCCATTTGTTTTGGCACAGTTTCCTTTACTAAGGTTTTCAAGTCAGATACATGCTGGGGGTGAGACTGACAACTGAAGAGACCTTTCAGAAAGTGACAGTGTCATTGTCAGTGATCATCTGATTGACAGCTTGGAGATCAGTTCTCCAATTTTACTGGGCCACATATGTTGCTTAATAGTCACATTACCATCACTGTTGAGTTATGCAGTTGGACCTTGAGGGTTTCATGTTCATACAGCGCTGAGCCACGAAACCAAATGGATAAGGCAGTTTTTCAAATGATAGTCTTTTCTATAGGATAAGAGAAAATAACTTGCAATGGTAAAGTATGTTTGATGTCAAACGTTTGAATCCAACATTACTGAAGTCTGTAATGCAGGTACTGCATTCACTGGAGTCAGAGTTGAATATAAAATCTAGGTGAAATTCCAGTGCAGAAGTGACAAAGTGCTACACTATTGATCGGTGTTGCCTTTTCATCAAGACGCTATATCAAGGCTAGCTACCCACAATCAAGAACTCACAGCAACATCTTGAACAGAAGAAGTAAAAAAAATCACGCAACACCAGGTTATAAAGTTCAACTAGTTTATTTGGAAGCACTAACTTTTGAAATGCTGCTCCTTTCTCAGGTAGCTATGGAGCATAAGACACAGAAATTATAGTAAAAGATTAGTGTCATGCAACTGAAATGATATATTGAACAAACCTAGTTTGCTGTTATTTCAGTTGCATGATACTGTAATAAATTTGTTATAAATTCTGTGTCTTATGGTTTTGCTCCACAGCTACCTGATGAAGGAGCAGCGCTCTGAAAGCTAGTGCTTCCAAATAAACCTGTTGAACTATAACCTGGCGTTGTGTGATTTTTAACTCTGTCCACCCCAGTTCAACACCGGCACCCCCACATCTTGAACATAAGAAGCAAATCTTCACTCGTGTCTTGATTAACATTTATTCCTCACCAACATTACTAAAACAGATTTTCTGGTAATTGTTCGATTACCATTTAGAGCAGCTTGTTGTGTCCAAACCGAATGCTGTGTTTCCCACATTACAACAGTAACAACACTTTCATTTGGGATGAGCTGAGATAAAGGTCTAACAGAAATGCAAGGCTTTCTTTCATAAACCTAGATAGGTTCCAAAGAGAGCCACTAGACTGATAAAACAATCTATCTTCTTTTAGAAGATTGACAATCTTTATTCAGCTCAATGATAATCATTCATAGGACCAACAACAGGTAGTTCTTCTATAATGCGGTAGTCATCTTTCACTGCAACACTATTATAGAAAATCTCTCAATATAAATAATAGGGGTTGTGGGCAAAACAAGGTTGGCGCGAACTGCTAAAAATACCAGTAAAAATCAAAACCAAAATAATAGTTTGCCTAACACAAATGATAGTACAGTCTAAGTAAATCTTTTAATCATAACTTTTCTGTATTATTTCATTAAAATATAACACTTTAACACTAAAATCACTGACTGCAGCACTGTACCTTTCACAAAGCTCTCACCAGAAAAAGCTTGAGCCAATTGACCACGTGATGACGACGGGGAAATTCAGTTCTACTCAAGATTCTCCCCCTAGCTTGAAACAAAGTTCCTTCTAAATGTGCACTACAACTCCCAGTTTCAAGCTAGGTTTCAGGGCTTGCAGAGCTGATTGCATTCCTGTTTTGGCTGAATACACTGAATTTGCATTTTCCAGTCAAAGGGTCTTGAGGCTGCTTTTTGCTATTCAGGTAAGTGCCAAGAATGGAATAGCATAACAGCAAATGGGAGTTCGCTTTCTAGAAAAAAGGCTTGCAATTTACATGTTACAGCCAAATCACGTTTAATAAACATGCATTATAGGAGAACTACCAGTGTTGGATAGTTAGCACATCTTATATTGATATGGTTCAAATGGTTTTCACATGGCTGATATTATAACAATTAGATGGAGAATCTCTCCTTTTTGGGAATAGTATTTTTCCTCAACACTTTTATCTCTGGTACAAAAAGGATGAGGAAGTGAACTTCATTAAAAATATTACTGATCCTTAACAGTACACTTCCCATTTAGTCAGGGACTTCAGTACCAGCATTGTGTTTAATGAGAAAGAATCTTCAAGTTTAAGAAAAAAAAAATTACTTCACTACTGGAGACAAGATGTCAAATACTGAGGTATAACCTAATTAAAGAGAGACACTATTTCACTGTCTGCACTATGCCCTATTTTCAAGAAAACTAGATCTTCATTTATGTGAATGTATTCATGTATTTCCCCAGCACAATTCTGGCATTTATAAACTTCACTGAACAATTCACTATCTCTTTCTTTAGTGCCTCTTGCACAATCAATTTCATTAGACCACTGAAAATAATTTTAGAAAAAAACTACACATTTTGAAGCTTTATCAAAGTACAGCCTTTTTCTTTAACTCTTCCACAACATACTAATGACTCAAAACTGCTAAATTATCCACTGGTGGTGAAAGTTATGTCATCACTATTATGGTTGGGTTGCATCACCACATAGTTCTTCACATGGACTCAAGATATTTAATGAAGTTTTGCTCAATGGATTATCAAAAATGAACAGAGAACCTTGTAACGAGTATTGGTAATTTGGTGTATAATTCTCAATACTGTAGTCAAAATTCCCAGAAAAGGTCCCTGTTGAACTCTACTGTTTACCTTTTGACACTTGCTTTTGCTCTTTAATAGTATTGCTACATTTTGTGATCTTTGACTATTTAATCTAGGAAGGCCTTGGGGTAATTTATATTAAAATATTGCTGCTCAGTTAAACTTAGTTCAATGAAGGTCAGAGGTACAACATACTTCCTTTGTGGGTGTGTATCAGAATTCAACACATAGAAGCTTGGCCCATTTGGTAGTCTCTATAGCTTGCATACTATATTAGTTTGAGCCAATGCAGATCACGAGCAATCACAGAGAGGAAATTGAGAGGGAATGCAAGATGCTGCCAGGCTTGTCATACCTGAAAATATGGTTTGACTGACAGTTTGTTCAGTAACATCATATCTGCTTGCACAATGTGTCAGATCCCTAAACATTCCCAGCAACATAAACACAAAATCCCTCTACTGGTATGGACAACTTTATTCCTACTCGACAATTATAACACCAGACTGTTATAATTAGTCAGTGCAATTCTACAACTTACAGTGACAAAAATGGAATTTTTGGATTTTAAAGAAAACAGGTCTGGTGTAAGTAAAACAACGTTCTTCAAACTCATACTTTCAATAGGTTGTCTCTAATTACTGAAGAGTTTAAAGTATTTATATATGTAATTGCACCTTGCAAATCTTCATGATGTTCCAAAGCATTTCAGAACTATTGAAAGGTACTTAGCCTGTAGATAAATGTACTGTCAATTTGCACAGACAGACATTGCAAATGGTACAGAGATAATTGATCAAACAATCTAGTCTGATGGAGGTTCAGGGAGAAACAAAATGTTAGCCAGAAAACCAGAGAAGCTTTTTTTCTGCTCTTCAGACAGTATCATGTGATAGTTTATTTCTAAGATAGAGTTTTAGTTTTATGTCTTAACCAAAAGAAAGCATCTGTAATACTGGTATTGCACTGAGCTGCCAGGTTAAATTTATTGCTCAACACTCTTGAATCGTTGACCTTCTGACTCTAAAGGCTAAGATACTGTCTGAGCCAAGACTAACAATAAATGTAATAAGTTATGCTGTCTGAACTTAGCAATTGGGCTAGAGTCTTGGGAACCCATCCAAGCTATCATTCTGTAGTCTATGCAAGTCTCAAAGGGAATTCCCACAATCTGATTCGTGGACTGCATGTGTGTTAGCTGGTTGTATTGAGATGATGCAACTGCTATGATTTCTCCATGTCAGGCTGGGAAGGAAGGGTAAAAGGTAGGCAGTGTTTGTTTTTCAGTTGATTGATATTCAATAGCTGAAAAATACCCAATACATGGAGCAGGAATAGCCTCACTCAATACCTCTTGAATCAGTTAACCTTTAAAAACATTGTATCAGATTCATACATGAATAGGAAAAATGCTAGATGATGAATCTCAGATCTCTTCACAATGATTTAAAGATATATCCATTGGGGTGAATTGTCATCTTGAATTCTTGAAGTGCAAGTGAAATATTCAGGAATGATGAAAAATGAAGAATACTAATTCATTTAGGCAACTATCTGAAATTTGTGCAGGTGGATTACCTTTATATCTTTGAGTCATTTCAAAAACAATGTTCCTAAATTAGCAATATACAATGAAAAGATTTTTATCTTTGAATATTTAACAAAATGAGGATCTTATTAATCTTTAAACCTAGTCCTACCAACTGATCACCTAAATGTTCTCACTTCCCAAGTCAGTCAATATTGTTAATAGCCCCCCTCTGTCAGGTACTGTCCAGTTGGCCTGCAAATATGGCAACACCAACCCATTGTCCAAAAACACACCATGCTCTCCTGCCATTACAAACATATTATCTCCAACCCAAAGTACATTAGCATGTTGTTGGCTTTAAAATAATATTTTCCTTAAGTCCATATCAGAATCTTTCCTCCCTGCCACAGCACTGAAATGACATTCAAAATTGCAATTGATACATAGGCAACTATGATTGGAAAACATCTCAAGCTTCATTGTATGCTGTTTACAACAACCCTGCTACAGTACCATCTCTCACTGCCTTCACTGTTACCAAGTTATCAAACTGCAATCTTAAGTACTGAATGAACACAAATTTCCTCCAATTAATTATCAGGATGACTGAAGCCATTTCCTTCACTCTCCACCACAAAGTCCTTTCCTTAGTTCTCAACTCCATCCCACATCTCAATCAATTATGAATGACTACACCACTCTTTGAAAGTTCAGGCCACATATTCACTCTACTACTGATGTTATTCAACTGATGCATTTGCAAGCATTTCAGACAGAAGTGCCAAATGGACAATCAACTCAGCCTCCTCCTGACCTTCCCAACATGTTAGATTTCAGCCTTCAGCCAATTTGATTGGTTCATATTAGAAAACCACTAAAGACGCTGGATACTGAAAACATTTTGGTGACTTGTGCTCCAGAACTCACTGTGCCCTAACCAAGCTGTTCCAATGAAATTGCAACACTGATATCTACTTGACAGTCTGGAGAATTGAGTCAAGATTAGAGTAGTGCTGAAAATGCTCATCTGGTCAGGCAGCATCCGAGGAACAGGAAAATCGATGTTTCGGTCCTGACTTGCATTTGCATTTCCAGCACCACTCTAATCTTGACGCTAATCTCCAGCATCTGCAGTCCTCACTTTCGCCTAGTCTGGAGAATTATCCTGTCCATAAAATTGAGGTAAAATCCTACCCAGTCAATTACCATTTGAGTCTACTCGTGATCTTCAACAGTCACAGATGTCATCAATAGTGCTATAAAGTGGCACTTACTCATTAATAAGCTGTTCATTGATGCTCAGTCTGCCAGATCCACTCGGTTCCGGATCTCATTATTGTCTTGGTCCAAAGAGGGACAAAAGAACTGAACTCGAGGGAATTGAGAATGGCAGCCCTTGACATGAAGGCAACATTTGACAAAGTGTGACATCAAAGGAACCGTAACAAAACTGGAGATCATGGGAAGTGGGAGAAAGCTCTCCAAGGAAGATAGTTGTGGCTGTTACAGGTCACTTAACATCACTGCAGGATTTCCTCAGCACAGTGTCAGAGGCCCAACACCTTCAGATGCAACATTAATAATTTTTCCCCCATCATGAGGTCAGAAGTGGGAATGTTCACTGTTAATTGCACAATGTTCAATACTACTCATGGGTCCACAGATACTGAAATAGTCCACGTCCAATATCCAGGCTTGGGCAGAGAAATGCCAAGTAACACATGCCATGCAAGTGCTGGCCAATGATCGTTTATAACAAGAGTGAATCCGACCATCATCCTACAGTCATAGAGATGTATAGCATGGAAACAGACCCTCTGGTCCAACTTGTCCATGATAACCAGATATTCTAAATTAATCTAGTCCCATTTGGCCCAGCTCTGAACCCTTCCCATTCATTTATCCATCCAAATTCCTTTTAAATGTTGCAATTGTAACAGCCTCCATCACTTCCTCTGGCAGCTCATTCCATACATGCACCACCCTCTGCGTGAAAAAATTGCCCCTTAGGTCCCTTTTTAACTCTTTCCCCTCTCAAACTAAACCTATCCCCTGCAGTTGTGGACTCCTCCCACCCCAAAGAAAACACCATGTATATTTTCCCTATCTATGTCCGTCATGATTTTATAAATCTTTATCCTTCTGGCTTCGATGCTCCAGGGAAATTAGCACCAGCCTATTCAGCCTCTCCCAATAGCTCAAACCCTCCAACTCTAGCAATATTCTTACAAATCTTTTTGGAACCCTTTCAAGTTTCACAACATCGTTTCTGTTGTAGAGAGACTAGAATTACACATAGTATTCCAAAAGTGGCCAAACCAATGTCCTACAGCCGCAACATGACCTCCCAACTCCCATACTCAATGCATTGACCAATAATGGCAAGCATACCAAACATCATCTTCATTATCCTAACTACCTGTGACTCCACTTTCAAGGAACTATAAAGCTGCACTCTAACGTGTCTTTGTATAAATCCGGCCCTGATTTGCCTATCCAAAATGCAGCATCTCACGTTTATTTAAATTAAACTCCATCTGTCACTTCTCGGCCCATTGGTCCATCTGATCAAGATCCTGTTGAACTCTGAGGTAACCTTGCTACACCACCTTTTTTGGTGTTATCTGCAAACAGACTAACCGTATCTCCTATGTTCACATGTAAATAATTTATAAAAAGCATTGGACCCAGCATCAATTCTTGTGGCACATCACTAGTCGCAGACCTCCAGTCTGAAAAGCAACCCTCAACCACCACCCTCTGTCTTCTACCTTCGAGCCAGTTTTGTCTCCAATGGGCTATTTCTTCCTGTATTCTGTGTAATCTAACCTTGCTAACCAATCTACCATGAGGAACCTTGTTGAAGGCCTTACTGAAGTCTATGTAGATCACGTCCACTGCTCTGTCCTCATCAATCCTCTTTGTTGCTTCTTCAAAAAACTCAATCAATTTAGTAAGAGTTCCCACACACAATGCCATGTTGATTATCCCTAATCAGTCTTTACCTTTCCAAATATAATAAATCTTGTCCCTCAGGATTCCCTCAGGTTCACTAGTCAATAGTTCTCTGCCCTTGGTGTTCAGTGGAATTACCACCACTGAGTCCCCCACTAACAAGATCCTTGGAGTTATCATTGACAAGACCTGAAATGGATCAATCATCTATGCACTATTGCTTCCAGCACGCATTAGAGGCGAGAAACCGTGCAGCGAGTAACACCTTCTGATTCCCAAAACCTGTTCACCATCTGCAAGGAACAGGTCAGGAGTGTGAGTATTCCCTCCTTTCCTGAATGAGCAGCTCTGACAATACTCAAGAAGCTCAATATATCCAGGCACAGCACCCACCAGTACTAACACTAGCACTCACTCTAAACTGTGCAGCCACGCAGAGGCTTTGCACATACTAAATCAGTATGCCAACAGTAACTTCTGGTTCTGGAAGTCACTGCCAGTGGGTAAAGAAATTAGGGGACTGTACACCCAAACCTGTGACACTCACTGGCTGCAGTGTAGATGCATTGCAGAGATTCACTAATGCTCCTTCCACTGCAACTTCTCAACCAATACTGCCAGCCACAAGGGCAAGGGCAAAAGATACAGGGGAATTGCAAGCTCCCCTCCAAGCCATTCATCATCCTGACTTGGAAATATGTCTTCATTCATTCACCTTTTCAAGAATAATTAGGGATAGGCAACACATGCTGGACTAGCCAGTGACACCCACATCCTGTGAATGAATGAAAAAATTGTACATTAATTGTATGGAAATGGTGACCATTAACTTGTGTCCTATGAATAGCTACAGACTTAAACACCTATTTGTTGGGTGTGGAAACGTTAAGAAGTGTATGGTTGTAAGATGCAACTGTAAATAGTTGGAAGAAAATAAAGTGTTAAGTTTGGATCCAGTTCTAGCCTTCACCACTGGCTTTCTGCAGAACTCTACTATTTCTCTCCAACATTGTCTATTGCCTCAGCCCATCTGCTACTGTATTCTACACCTCTGGACTTGACTATTGATATACTCTTGGCCAGTTTCCACTTTCCGTGAACCCGGGCTCACCAAATTCACTCCAAATCAAATTCACCCATCCCTTTGTATATGCCGACCTGTACTGATTCTCCATCCAACAACACTTCTGTGGGTAAACTGGGATTGTTTGTAATGTTTGAGAGATTTTGTGACCACACTTTTGCACACTTTCATCTCCGAAACATTGCTCAGCTCATGTGCTGTTGAAATCCTCATTTGTGTCTTCATCTTTTAAGACAGGGAGGCACAGTGGCTCAGTGGTTAGCAGTGCTGCCTTGGGCACATGTCTGTGTGGAGTTTGCACATTCTCCCCATGTCTGCGTGGGTTTCCTCTGGGTACTCTGGTTTCCTCCCACAATCCAAAGATGTGCAGGTCAGGCCATGCTATATTGCCCATAATGTTAGGTGCATTAGTTCGGGAATAAAAGTAGGGGAATGGCCTGGATGGATTACTGTTCGGAGGATTGGTGTGGACTTGTTGGGCCAATTGGCATGATTCCACACTGTGGGGAATCTAATCTAAAAAAAAGATAGAATCTTCTGATGCATTCTGGCTAACTTCCCACAAAAAGATTCTTGGTACATTTGAGGTCATGAGCAGGAGAATCGACGTTTCGGGCATAAGCCCTTCCTCATTCCTGCCCGAAACATTGATTCTCCTGCTCCTTTGATGCTGCCTGACCTGCTGCACTTTTCCAGCAACACATTTTTCAGCTCTGATCTCCAGCATCTGCAGTCCTCACTTTCTCCCCACTTGAGGTCATCCGAAACTCAGCTGCCAAGGTTTTAACTCACAAGAAGTCAAGCAACATTTTTAATTTTCCAATCCCTTACTTGTCTAATCTCTGCAGCCCCTTGGGCATTCTCAGTTTTCATCATTAGTATTGGACCTTGTCTCAGAGCTCCAAATACCCTCTCTCCCTCACTTTCCTCCATTAAGATGATCATTAGTCATATGCTTTGGCCCAAAATCTAGTCTTCCTCCTCCCACAGCCTGATGTCATGCTTTGGTCATGCTGGTTTCTAATGTTCTTGGGAAGTGCCTCGGCATATTTTATTTTGCAGAAGCCCCTTGATGTTTTTCAAATTCTCATCCCCGTCTTTAGTTCATTCACAGTCTTGTCTAACCCCAGATCTGTAACCTTCTCCAGTCTATTGACTCTTTGATGGTCTTTGCATTCCTCTAATCCCAGCCTCTTGCACAAACCCCATTTTGAATTGCTACACACTGCTGCTATACTGGACCCCGAGCTTTGGAATTCCCTCCCTAAGCCTCTCCATTGTGCTCTGTTTTGGTCACCTTTGCTCATATAGTCATGTGTCTTGGTGTCAAGTTACGCAGCTGTGCACTTTAATGTTAAAAAAATCTTGGTGACTTCTACGTTGCTGTAGTACCGGTAACTTGTTGAGACGTGTTTACAGTTTCTGCTTCACAGTTATCAGTCTTGCAATCATTTCATTCATATCATTTATGTATTGTTTTCCACAGTACCACGAATACTAGGACAGATGTTTAAAATACACTGCAGGGCCAATCAGCAGATTGTGCTGTTAGTCACTCATTCTACTCCCTGTTTATCAGATTACTCGACAACACAGCTTCTAGCTAAAATATAGACTGCACAATAAAATATGTAGCAAATGTCTGACAGCATGTTTCAAGTAGAAAGCCAACCTTAAAAATGCTGCTTAATTTAAGCTGTAACATTAAAGCTCTGGTGATTTGATGTTATCTGTATTGCTGAATTAAATCCCTGTTGTAAATCACTACGAGACACTTAACCTCCTTTTATTCTTATTGGTTAGGATTGTAGTCTTCCAAATCTTTCAAAGGTAACCATTATTACGTGATTTCACAATCACTTTTTAAGTTTTTTTTTCAAATAGCGTTACAACACAAATAGCCTGGAATAGACTGGAAAAAAATATACAGATTTTACCTGCAACTTTTTAAACGGCTTTGTCTTTATCAGTTTCTAAAAGACTAGCAACTTTTGATCATTTTACAAGATAAAAGTAAATATTGAATAAATGCAAATAACGACAGCAAATGCTGGGAATCGGAACACCGTTGAGTTATTGTTTCAGGATCAGGAGCTATCAAGCTGAAATGTTGATTCTGCAGATGCCACCAGACCTAAAGGGTGTTTCCAGTAGATACACTTCTGATTAACCTGTTTCTATCGAAGAGTGCTTTCCATGAGATGGCGCTCTGAATCTTTACTAGCTGAGCTCGAAATGAACGAAATGAAAGCACTAAACGTTTAAGAACAGCGAAACCGGTTCGCTCCAAGGTTCTGCTGTCAGTTTGCCAGGAGTAGATAATGAATCCATCCCAGACTAATGGCAGCCCCAATTTATGTCGTAAAAGGACTCGGATAACTCCGTGAACGTTAGGCATCCAGTGGAAATTTAACTTTCATTGATGTTCATACAATGTCGCTGAACAGCGGTCAATCACCGTCACGGGACTGTAAGCAAACCCATCACACAAGAGGTTTTTTTTTAAAAAAAGGCGACTAACAATAATCGCCTGGGATACTCGAGGTGATGAAAACGTTACCTAGTGAAAATCAAGAAGCTAATAAAATGGGACATGGAAGTAAATACACAAAACAGACTCCCCTCCGGGGTCCAAAGGGTAAAATCTGATTGATATTTAAGCCTTGATGGGTGGTGGTTATAAACTCAAACGCCCGAGAGGGAGAAAGAAATAATGTCAATTTCGGTGTGAACACATTTCCCCATTCGGTATCGAGTTAGTAATGTTTAAACGTTCGGTTTTATATGTTGACTTAAGAGTCAAATGGAGACACGACCAACGAGCTCAAAACCCAACAATGGGTTCATGGGGTCATTTACAGTGCATCGTGTTCAGTCTACACCTCCCATCTTTCCCCCATTGAACCCTGGCCGCTGGAGACGGTAGGTGTCTCTCGAGCTGCTCTCATCCTTGCTACACAATAACACCGAGGAAAGTTGCAGGCCCTTCCTGGTCCGCGCCAGCATTGCTGTCAGGGGAATGGCGTACAATCGCTGGCTGCACTGTGCAGACCGCCGCTTCATGCTGCAAAATCCGTGGCAAGGTCGCTTCGGCTGGGCCACAGGAACTTTGGAGGGTCCTCTCCAAATCGGTGGGAGGGGAGCAGGAAGCTGCAGTCATTGCTGCTCAGCTCTGGAATCAATCGCTGACCAATTCATTCATTTTTTTTGAGGGGGAGACAATGTTGTGACAAAGATACAAGCAGCTTTCTCGTCTCCTTTCCAAATTAGTGAGCTGACTGTATTTGGTGTTGATGAGAGAGGAGCTTTCCAACTTCACTGTTCACAGATCCTCCTCACTGCTGCTACCACAGAGCTTATCCCGCCTCAATAACATGACAGAAGTCACTCGGAGGTCATTTTAACGCTCAGGTTTCTCGCAGACACGAAACTTCCTTCCGAAGATGCGGCGACTACCGGGTTAATTCTCGCCCCCCACCCCCCCATAGTCAGGGTCACGGGGATAACTACCCAACACACACAAAGGTGGTTTCCTATGTTAGTCAACGGAATTGAAAGAGTCCGCTTAATCAATGCTGCAAAAATAGTTGTCCATTTGAGCAAATGTTTCTCGAGAGACACCTTCCAGCTCCGTTTATCAGCAGCTGTTTAAACATCGTGTTGAAATAGTTAATGAAGGCGCCCTTGTTTCATTTTCAGAGGGGGCGAACCGAGTTTTGCTGCAGAGCTAATGATGTCTAAGTTGAATCAGAAATGAACAAACGTTTGGAGCTGCTACAAGGCTCCTGTTTTTGGTTTTGCATCAATTGCGAACAGGGGAATAAAAAGGTTTCCCGTTTTATTTCGGAGCGAGCTTAATAAACAAATAGTGATGGGGGAAGGAGTGTGTGTGGGGGCGGAAGAGTGGGCTGATGTGCCCGTCTCTCCAACTACACACGGCGCCAAGTTATCAGTGACTGAGACTTCACCGGATTGATTCGCTCTCGGAGTTTTGATTTCTCTTGCTCGACCAGCAAGCTGAAGCCAATATTTGACCTTGCCACTGCTCAGTGTTCACTCCAGCTCCACTGTTGTTCTTGTAGAAAGATACATTTCTGGCCAAGAAATAATCGAATCTTAGTCGTGAAATCTTATCATTTTCACCTTGTCCTTTAATACCTGCGCTGAGATTTTGCGAAGTGTTCAGATCCACCATGTAGTTTAATCAAACACCCATTTTGATGTTTAACATCAAATTTCTCGTCTCCCGAATCCCGTTTCGAGTTTATATTTCATAGCAATAATGTTTTGTTTTACTGTTTGAGGCACGTTTGGCATCAGTTCCATTCTGTCCTTTAAACAGGACCCTCTTCCGCCAGAGTATTTAAGTTCCTGCAAGCTACGAAAGTTACTACAAGAAGAAACATTCTGAATCCCCTTCCCCCTCCACTCAAAAGCGACAATTGCTGAATTATCAAGGAAAATGCTAAGGCTTGGCGCTGGGAAATGCCATCTCAAACTGCAAAAGCTCCCGCTGCCTCATCCTCACTCAACTTTCACTTCAGCCGCGAGCAATCACTGGTTCCGGAATTATTCGACAGCGAATGCAGTAATCGAATAAATGCCATTGTTTAAAATAAAAAGCTGCAAATATGCATTTCAAATCCCACTCGGCGAATATACGAGTGGTAAGATTCAAGTTGCTCGGACTTCTCTTCCCCACTAACTGTACAAATACTATTTTAAAAAGTCATTTTTATCACTTTTCTCTGCAAATAGTCTTTATATATTTCTCTGGTTTTATTAAAGTGCGCAATCTCTATCGAGTCTCCATATCTAACAATTACCGTAGTGTAGACCTCTCATTGGACAGCAAATAACTACAGTCTAAAACAGAGGAGCTGCAACCAAACTATGTCTTAACCCTGATCAGCTGAACTCCAGCCACCATTCGTTTTGATGTGCCAATCTAGATTCCTGCACCACTTCCATTCCCACCACTATCATGCAAGCTCGGACTGTCCATTCGCCCCAAATCACAATTAAATGCGAATAAACACAGCGAAATTTCTTTTGCAGATGTGTGGATATTCAAAATAATGAAACTTCATTTGAGCTCTTTGCTCCTTCAGACTCCTGTAGCTCTCCAATAAAGAGCAGGATGGGAAAAGGCCATGCGCCCTCCACCTCTCCATGAGGGAGCTGTCCAACACCGTTCCTGCTGTCCGGAACAGAACTCGTCAGTGTGCGGGCACGGGAGAGCAGCCACCATTTCCACATCGCGTCCCGCCTCACCTTTACCGGTTAGCACGTTCGGCCCATCCACCCGCTTCTGGCTCTTTTGGGAACGAAAGGGGGCTATCCTTGAAATCACCAGCACCGTTTGCCCTTGCCTGCAAAGTTGCTCTCCCTCGAAACTGCTTTCCTCTGGAGTTGCTCAGCTCCCCGCGATTGCACATTGAAAGTCTCGGGGTGCCTTACCTTGGACTGCCTGGGGTACTGCTTGCCCACGATGCTGACCACGGGGATCTGGATGGTGGACGAGAGGAACTCCAGCTGCAGCAGCTCCCCGGTGCTCTGGGGGAAGGCCAGCAGGGCGCTGACCCCTTGCACCACCACCGTGCGACAGACACTCTCCAGGAAGGATTGCGGGTCGCGGCGAGAGGCCGGCGGCACGCCGAACGCCGGCAGCTCCCCCAGGCCCGTCTCCATGCCCATGACCAACTCGACCGACAAGTTGTAAGGCAGCAGCTCCGCCGCCCGGGCGTTGAGGCGCCGCACGGCCCGGAGCAGTGCATCGCGGGCGGCCCCTGACCTGACGGGACCGGACAGCGGCGGGGCTCCGGGATGCTGCTGCGGCAGCAGTAGCACCGCGCCCAGGCGCACCGTGCGCCCGATGCGCTTGAGGATCTGGCAGGGCAGCTCAGCGTCGCTCCGGGAAGCGGGAGTGCCGCTCAGCAGCAGCAGCAGGGCGCAGAACGGCCGCAGCAAAACCCCCGGGAGCAAGCGGCTACTCTGCAACACTCTCATCACCTCGCAACAACCTTGGGCTCGAGGGAGGTGTGTGTCTGTGTGCGCGTGATGGGGGGGGAGAAAGTAACAATTAATTAAAAGAGAGCGAGCAATCAAATACTGCAAAACAAAAAAAAGACACAACTTCAGCTTCAACCCCCACCTTACCACTTCCTCCCAGAACACAAATAAACAATGCAATAAGCAAAATAAACGAGACTGCAAAATGCGAGGGAAAAGGCTGTTTCGGGGTGTGCAAAGAGAGTGCAGAGGAGAAGAACTAGCTTTGCTGGTGATTATTTTGCACGAGAGGCTGCGGGAGGACGAAACTTGTTGCCGCTTTGGAGCGCAGTGTGTAGCGTCTCCCTCTGCCCAGCGCCACATTCCACGTTCCATCCATTGTCCGACAGCGAGGGGGCGGGGCCGCGGGCTCGCCAGCTATTGCGCCTGCGCCGTAAGCTCCACCTACTCCACTGGTGTAGGTGCAAGTTTGGATTGGCATTTTAACCTCCTCGCGGGCGAGACGTGTTTTTCTGGAGGGAGGAATGACAGGCTGTTTTGTCTGGAGATGTTTTCTCTTTCCACCCCTGCTTAGATGGCAGTGGTTAGACTCAAGCATCACCCATTTTCTTAATCCAAAATAAATCAGGCACGCAACCTCCAAAAACTGGATGCAGGTGGTCAAATTCTTAGGGGATTTCTTTAGGGCATCAGCACCCAGTCCCCACAGGTGGCAGAAAGCTTTCAGCATTACCATCAGATCATGTCTTGTGCATGGTCCTTCTCCATGGAGGTGGACACAACTGTGAAAGAGAGAAATTGGGAAAAGAGAGAAAGGCAATTGATTGGTATGCTTGCCTTTGAATGCATTGAGTATAGGAGTTGGGAGGTCATGTTGCGACTGCACAGGACATTGGTTAGGCCACTTTTGGAATACCGTGTGCATTTCTGACCTTCCTACTGTAGGAATGATGTTATGAAACTTGAAAGGATTCAGAAAAGATTTACAAGGATGTTGCCAGAGTTGGACAGTTTGTGCTATCGGGAAAGGCTGTATAAGTTGGAGATATTTTCTCTGGAGTGTCGGAGGCTGAGGGGTGACTTTATAAAGGTTTATAAATCATGACAGACATTGAATTGCCAAGGTCTTTTCCCTGGGGTGGGGGAGTCCAAAACTAGAGGGCATAGGTTTAAGTTGAGAGGGGAAAGATTTAAAAGGGACCTAAAGGGCAACATTTTCATGCAGAGGATGACGTGTGTATGGAATGAACTGCAAGATGAAATGGTGGAGGCTGGTACAATTACAACATTTAAAAGGCATCTGGATGGGTAGAGGACAGGAAGAATTGAGAGGGATATATGCCAAGTGCTGTCAAATAGGATTATAGATTTATTTAGGATATCTGATCAGCATGGACGAGTTGGACTGAAGGGTGTGTTTCCATGCTGTACAGCTCTATGATTCCGCCCCCACCCCCTCTCCGGCCTATCACCCTCACCTTAACCTCCTTCCACCTATCGCATTCCCAATGCCCCTCCCCCAAGTCCCTCCTCCCTACCTTTTATCTTAGCCTGCTTGGCACATCTTCCTCATTCCTGAAGAAGGGCTTATGCCCGAAATGTCGATTCTCCTGCTCCTTGGATGCTGCCTGACCTGCTGCACTTTTCCAGCAACACATTTTTCAGTTAAAACCTTTCAAGAGTTGATGGATTTATTTAAGGAATTTTATGACCCCCAAGCCTTCTCAAATTCAGAGATGCTAGTGGTTTCCCTCGGCAATTCAAGAACCTAGGGAAACCGTATTGAGATTTTTGACTAGGTTAGGATTACTGACAGGAATGTGTTTTGGTTTAACCCTTAATGAGATGCTGAGAGACCATTCAGTATGTGGGATTAATGATGTAACCATGCACAAGCACCCACCAGCTAAAGCCCAACTCGACTTCGAACAAGCACTACAAGTGGCTTTGTCATTGGAAAGTGCAGCATATGAGTTGAAAGGTAATCCTATCAAAGTTGACACCCTCGCCAGTCTGACTGAACTTGGAAAACACCACTTGAGTGAAGGCAATTGCATAGCCTCACTCAGGACATATCCTGAAAAGAGGGGATTCAGGTCAACCCACAGCAAAACCTCAAAACAAAGCCAAGTCTGGCCAATGGTTAAAGTTTTCTTCAGAATCTAGCCTGGCAAGCCATTGTACTTGCTGCTGGTATGGACTCGAGACAACAAAAGAATCCCACGAGACATAAATGGAGGAAGGGAACTTATAGACGAGGAGCATGCACACTCTGGGAAGTCCACCTACGTCTGCTTTGGAACAATTAAATTGCTTAGTACATCCAACAGAAGCAATCAAAATAAATGTCTGGTTAAATGGTCACCCAGTTCTAATAGAGGTCGATGCTAGTGTGGGTGTTTTTGTGATTGCAGAACCGTTCTTTAAGAAAATTTGCTCTGAACTCCAACCCTTACATTTGTGAAAGACCTCAGCTAGAATGAGAACCTATGCCAGGGAACATTTACAGATTAAGGAAATAGTTGTGTTTCCGGTCTGTTACAGGAAGCATCTGATTCATTTACCACTGATTGTAGTAAAAGGCTCAGGCTTGATAGGGCGAAATTGTCAAGAAAAACTTACCAAGATTGGCTCAACATCTTTTGATTAGAAAATGGCTGCCTGAGTGAAGACCTAATTAAATATCTGGAAATCTTTCATGAAGGTCTGGGGGCTACCAAAGGAGTCAAGGCAACCTTGAATGTTGACCAGGAAGCAATTTCATACTTTTACAAGGCCTACCCAGTGCGATTTGCTTTACAAGCAAAAATTAGAGGCAGAAATCAGAAGGCTGGAAAGCAAAGGAATCATCAAACCAGTCCAGTTTGCAGAATGGGCAGAATCAGTCATACCAATTGCGAAACCAGGTAGGTTGGTTTATCTTTGTGAGGATTTTAAACAAATGGTAAACCGCTTTTCACAGCTGAATAAATTCTAAATCCCTCGCATAGAGGACTTGTACACAAAACTGGCAAGGGATCTGTCATTCACAAAGCTAGACATGAACCATGCGTTCTTGCATTTGAGGTTAGATGAGGCTTCCCAGAAGTACCCATTAATACCCATAAGTGCACACCAAAATACAAAACTGCCATTTGGGTTTTCGTCAGCATGTACCGTTTTCAGTGGACGATGGGAACATTTTATAAGGTCTACCCCAGGTCGCCATTTATCTAGATGACGTGCTAATAATAGGGATGATCAATAAGGAGCACTTAGAGAACTTGGACATTTTTCCCACGCAAACGTATGCTTTAGAAGGGAAAAATGTGAGTTCCAGGCACCCCAAGTGAACTACCTGGGTTACAGAGTCAACAAGACTGGGTTACACCTGTTGGAAGATAAAGTGAGGGCGATCAAAGATGCCTAAGCTCCCACATGTGTTCCGTAGCTAAGGTCATCCCTTGGGCTGGTGAATTTAATAATAATTTATGAATTATAATAATTTAATAATAAAGTTCATATATAGTCTTGGCCTCTATCCTGGAACCTTTGCATCAATTCTTAAAAAAAGGTCAGCATTGGAAATGGTCGCATAGCCAAGCAATAGCTTTCAGGGAAGTAAAGAAACAGCTATCATCCTCTCAGGTGTTAGCACACTATGATCGCAAGCAAGATCTGGTATTGATATGCGATGCCTCCCCATATGGCATCGGGGTAATGTTAGCTCATAGGTGGCCCAATGGAGAGGAACGCCCAATAGTGTATGCATCCAGGACTTTTGCAAATGTAGAGTGTAAGTTCACCCAGATAGAGAAGGAAGGTTTGATGGTCATATTTGGAGTCAGGCAGTTCCACGAATACCATTACGGACATAAATTTGTAAAAAATAATGGACCAGAAACCCCTGCTTGTTCTAGTTAAAGAGGACAAGGTGCTGCCACCCACAACCTCAGGTCAAAATCAACAGTGGGCTCTAATATAAGTGTGTTTAATTACAAGTTGGAATACCGTCTGGTAGGTCAAGGAGCAATTGTGGATGTATTGACCCACCTCTTGCTGGCAGATACACCACTGGAGATACTGCCATTTGAAGAATCCATAATGGTTTTAAATTTTCTGGACACACAGTCACAGCCAGATAATATCAGACTTTGGATACAGAAAGATCCTGACCAACCTGAAACAGCTGGGAGTGATGGGCCAAGCCAAAGAGCCGCCTGAAACAGAATTGAAACCTTTTTTGGACCTGGAGAGACCAGATCATAGGAGAGGATGGCATATTATTATGGGGAGCAAATGTGATCATCTCAAGTAAAGGTTGCTGCCAAATACTGGCTGAACTTCATCAGGGTCATCAGGGGCTTCCAAAATGAAGACATTTTTGAGAAGTTAGGCCTGGTGGCTGGATTGAATGCAGACATAGCTGTGTCAGCAGGCCAGAGTACCAACAAGGAAAAGAAATTACTACCGACAGCTCCTGCACATTTGTAGGAATGGCTGGGTAAACCTCCAACTCAGTTACATGTCAACTATGCAAGTCCTGTCATGGGCTGAATGTTCTTAGTCATTGTGGACCCACTCAAAGTAGCTGGAAGTGCATAGAGTTCATTCATCGACCACAGGGATAACAGTAGCAAAACAGCACACATCATTTACCATACAGACTTCCAGAAGTGTTGCTCACTGACAACAGGCCATTGTTTTCCAACAGCCACAAGTCGAATGGCATTGAACATACAAGGACAGTTCCATACCATCCATCATCCAATGGTATGGCAAAAAGAGCAGTCTAAACTTTGGCAGGCTTAAAGTAACAGCCTACAGCTTCATTAGATACCACACTGTCTTAGTTCCTAATTGAGTACAGGACTACCCCTAGTATAACTGCAGAGATAGCTCCAACAGAGTTACTAATAGGGAGAAGATTTTGTAGCAGTTTAAATGTGATCTTCCCGGCCCTGGGGGATAAGGTGAAATGGCATCAGGAGCACCAACACTGGACACAAGACTCCGCTAAGTGAGAGAGAGAGTTTATTTCAGGGATCAAGTTTAGTATTAGAACCATGAGAATGGCCCTGCATAGGTAACAGGCATGGCCAAAATGAAGTCCGGTCCAATGACATATAAAGTTTGGGTAGGTGCAATGGTCCTGAACAAGCGCGTGAACCACATGAAAGCTGCAAACATACAAATGGTACGGGAGCAAAACGTGCCTGGCCCCTCTATAGCCTTTCTGACTCTTACTACCTTATCTATCTGCACTGCCACCTTCATTGGTTTGTGGACCTGCACAGCCAGATCCCTCTGCAAATCCATACTCCTCAGGGTTCTACCATTCACTGTGTAATTTCTACCTGTACTTGACCTTCCAAAATGTATCACCTCGCATTTATCTGTATTAAACTCCATTTCAGTTGAAGAGTGTAGTGCTGGAAAAGCACATCCGGTCAGGCAGTATCTGAGGAGCAAGAGAACTGAGCATAAGCCCTTCATCAGGAATGAGCTCACAGTGGAAGGGTGGTGGTTGGGTTGGCGGGAGAGGAAGAAATGGAGAGCTTGGAGGCCTTCATCATGATGACTGTATGTGTACAGGGACTGGATGTCCATGGTGAAGATGAAGTGTTGGCGCCAGGGAAAAGGCGTGGAGGGTATGTGTGGTGTCCTGAACGTAGGTGGGGAGTTCCTGGACAAAGGGGGACAGGGCAGTGTCAGGATATGCAGAGATAAGTTCAGTGGGGCAGGAGCAGGCTGAGACAATGGGTCGACCGGGGCAGTCAGGTTTGTTGAATTTTGGGTAGGAGGTAGAACCAGGTGGTGCAGGGTTCCTGGATTATGAGGTTGGAAGCTGTGTGTGGAAGATCCCCTGAGGTTATGAGGTTGTGGATGGTCTGGGAGATGATGGTTTGGTAATGGGAGTTGAAGTCAAAGTTGAGGGGTCAGTAGGAGGAGGTGTCCGCAAGTTGGCGCCTGGCTTCAACGGTGTAGAGATCGGTGTGCCACACTACCACTGTGTTCCCTTGTCTGCAGGTTTGATAGTAGTGTTGGGGTTGGAGCGGAGAGAGTTGTGGGCTGCAGGTTGGATGGGTGTAGACAGTTTGAGGCGGTCAATGTTGCAGTAGCAGTTGGAGATGAGATCAAGGGTGGGAACAGAGCAGCACGAAGTGTCCAGGTGGATGTAGTGTGTTGGAGGCAGGAGAAGGGGTCCTTGGAGGGTGGGCAGAAGTCCTGATGGAAAAAGTAAGCACGGAGGTGGAAGCGGTGGAAGAAGTGTTTGATGTCGCAATGCATGGCGAATTCATTGATCTGGAAGTGTAAGGGGATGAAGTTGATGCCTTTACTGTGACTGATCGTTCATCCTCAGTGAGGGGGAGGTTTGGGGAAATGGTAAAAACACGACTGGGCTGGAGGCTAGGACCTGGTGCTGGGCTGGAGTTGAGAATCGGGTGGGAGACTGTCCCTAGAGTGGGTGTGGTTATGGGAACCAATGGAAGTGATGCTCACCCTGGCGGGTCAGTGGAGGGGTGCGGACGTGATGCCTTCAGTGGCGCCTGCATGGGCGAAAGTGATGTAACGCATGATGTAGTGATGTCAGCGATGTTCCGGTGAACGACATCGATGGGGGCGAATGTGGCTGCAGCGGCGGTAACTGTGTGGGCAGAAATGACGTTCTGGGTAGACTTTGTGTTGGTTTCAGCAGCGGTGGATCTTGCAGCAGTCACAGAGACAGTTCTCGTGCCGGCGATCTCGGGCCGTCCCTGGCTGCAGTCTTTGGGCGGTGGGAGCAGAGGTGATGTCATCGTTCACCATAGTGGTGGTGGCTAAAGCCGTATGGCTAATGGCGTCTGAGTGGTTCCGGAAGCTGGGAGAAGCTTCTAGGATGATTGAGGAATCCCGAGTATTGAGTTAAGTTCATTAAGGTTTGGTGTCCTTACACTCTGTGATGTCTGTTCTGGTGGAGAAAAATCGTTTGTGTAGTGTGATTCTAAGGATGAAGAGCATCAGAGGTCCTTTGCAGGTCTGGGAGAGTGTGGCCATGAGCTTTGGCAGGGCTGACTCAGGGAGAGTAGTTGGCGGCGCATGGCTGCAAGTGTGGAGTGGAGGATCCGGAGGGAGAACCATTTCTGGAGGCTTTGGATTTGTTGTAGGTACTGGTTGTCCTGGTGAGGTCCAAATTGTGATGGTCTGAATGTAGTCCGGAGTCCATGCAGGATCAGTTGATTCCATAGGTAGGCACTGAGGAAGGAGATGTGATTGTGGTAGCGGGTCTGCTTCAAGACGTGGCAGAAGAGCTTCAGGGCAGAGGAGATGACCTGAAGGGTGCAGTGAGAGAGAGACTCACTGAGATCCTTGTAGAGGGAGAAGAGAACTTCTTCAAGGTAGGCATCCTTGGAAGAGGCTTTACAGTAAGGTTATAATCAACAAGGAGAAAGTGAGGACTTCAGATGCTGGAGATCAGAGTCGAAGAATGTGGTGCTGAAAAAGCACAGCAGGCCAGGCAGCATCTGAGGAGCAGGAAAATCAACTTTGAGCATAAGCCCTGGATCAGGATTGAACCATCAGAATAAATTCCATCTGCCATTTTGCTGCCCATGCCTCCAACTGATCAATATTCTGCTGTATCCACTGACAACCCTCCTCACTAACCGCAACTCCACCTATCTTTGTATCATTTTTAAACTTACTAATTAGACCAGCCGTACTTTCCTCCAAATCATTTGTGGAGACCACAAACAGCAGAGGTCCCAGCATTGATCTGTGTGGAACATCACTAGTCAAAACCCTCCATTCTGAAAAGCATCCTTCCACCATTACCCTCTGCCTCCTATGACTAAGCCATTTGACAGCTCACCCCTGATACCAATGTGACTTCACCTTTTGTCCCAGTCTGCCATAAAGGACCTTGTCAAATGCTTTATTGAATTCCATGTATACAACATCAACCGCTTTTCCCTCATCAATCGTCTTCATTACCTCCTCAAAAAAACTCAATCAAAGGGGTGGCATGGTGGCTCAGTGGTTAGCACTGTTGCCTCAGAGTGCCAGAGACCCGGGTTCGATTCCAACCTCGGGTGACTGTCTGTGTGGAGTTTGCACATTCTCCCCGTGTCTGCGTGTGTTTCCTCCGGGTGCCCCTGTTTCCTCCCACAGTCCAAAGATGTGCAGGTTAGGTGAATTGGCCATGCTAAATTGCCCATAGTGTTCAGAGATGTGCAGGTTAGGTACATTACTCGGGGCTAAATATAGAGTAATAGGGTAGGGGAATGGGTCTGGGTGGGTTACTCTTTGGAGGGTCAGTGTGGACTTGTTGGACCAAAGGGCCTGTTTCCGCAGTGGAGAGATTCTAATTCTCGTGAGGCACTACCTCCCCTGCACAAAACCATGCTGTCTATTGCAAGTAAGTCCATTTGATTCTAAATGCATATAGATCTTATCCCTGAGAATCTTTTTCAATAATTTCCATACCACCAATGTGAGCCTCTCAGGCATGTAATTTCCTGCATTATCCCTGCTACCCTTCTTAAACAATGGAACCACATGGGCTATTCTCCAGTCAGATTTTAATGCCTGAAGAAAAGTATAAATTTCTTCCAAGACGCTCCAGGCACAAGAGGTGAATCTCTGAGTGATACAAGCTGTCCATTATCAGAGCAGAGTTAAAGGAACTTGACCCGGTGCTAAAGAAGCTACAAAAAAATGAACTACCCTGTGTTCTCGGACTCCTGGGGGAGGGATGTAGTGATTGTAATGAAGTCAATCAGGTGGACCTTATAGAATATGATTTCCCTGATTGGGTTTGTTAATCTGGTCCAATCAGGGAACCCTGGCTGACAGATGCACCTTGTGTCTCTCACTGTGTCTCACACCTGCACGCACACAAAAAGAGAAAAAAAAGAAGAAAAAAATTTTAAAAATAAAAAAAATAAAACAGTAGTGTCAGATATCGTGCTCACTCTGAGAGCTGGCTCTGAGGGAGCTGGACCAGTGACAAGCACTCTCCAGATGTAAATAAAGGATGACTGTGATGGGATACCAGTCTCTGTGGAGTTCTCCTCTACCACACTCTCCATTTTTTAAAAGTTTTTTTTGAGAGATCAAATATGAGTGTTTGCTTTTTTCTCCTGCCATTGCAGAAATGAGTTTCCCTCCTCCATTTGCTTCATGATTGTTCAATGTGTCTCAAAAGGACCTCAAAGTTGTGCATATATCTTTTCTCCTGTAAAAAAGAGACTGAACTTCATTAATAATGGCGTGATTTATTTTTAGCAGAGTTATAAAGTTTTAGAAACTATTTTCAGTTGTATGTCAGTCAACAAGACGTGACCTAGGACTGATTAGCAAATTTTTGTATTCACAATCTATTTTAAATCCACTGCTGGTCCCCCAAATGATTGCTCACAATTGAGTGAATGATTATCCCTTTACAAAAGGATTGATTGACTGCGGGCTTGATCAACCGAGAATTTCAGGTTGGTGTATTCTGTAAAGCTGAAGCATTAATAGTTTGGAACGAAGGCAGCTACATCATGTTCAGAACCAGATCAGAAAAGAATTAATTGCATAGAGTGGAAATGACTCATGAATGGCATGCCCTGTTCCTATGTGCCCATCTGAATAGATTTGACTAAGGCTCTAGGTAGACAACCTTTTTAAAAAAAAGTCATAGATTTTCTTGGAAGTACGATCAATTTTTTTGTTGTTCTTGATTTATGCTGTAGGAATCAATAAATAAAGACCATTTCTTTTCTGAAGGGAAAAGATATTATTGGAATCCAGTCTGCAACTTTCTGTCATTGTGCTGTGAGCAAGTGACATTCCACAGCTGAGAGTTCACGTTTCAAAAGTCAATCCAATATATTACAAGGATCGCAGGATGAAGGAGGGCATTAAACTAATAATTCTTTCGGGGCTTACAGGCTACCACATTGCAGCGTTCAGGTGTCGATGAGCGCATTCAGATTGTTAATTTTCACCATCCAGAAGGAAGACTATCCAGGTGTTTCTGTGGAAAAATATTTCCTGAAATCAATTTTTTACTTTCCCTTGCCCTGTGTTTTTGTGTGGTAGAAAGTGAGGATTGTTTTGTGTGACCTTGTCCATGGATTGCTTTAATTTGTAGTAATGCTCAAAATAACATTTCTACTGACCTTGGTAGTTTGCATACATTCATAAGATAATTTCTCACCCATCTCCTTTCAGAGAGAGAAAAAAGTGATAATGGTTGGGGATTGTATATTTAGGGGTACCGATAGCATGATCCAGAGTCTCGTGTAGTGAGACTAAGTAAAGGACATCTCGAGTTAGCTTGAAAGGATACTAGAGATGGATGGGGAGGGTGCAGTTATGATGGTCCATGTTGTCACCAACAATATAGGCAAGAGGTCCAGTTTGGAGAACATCAGGAATAAGAAACAAAATTAAAAAAACAGGACCTCAAAGGTTCTAATCTTTGTTTTACTAATTGAGCCACGGGCAAATCGGCAAAGAGATAAGATTAGGGAAGTAAACATATGTCCAAAGGAGTGGTATTGGAAAGAGGAATTACTGTTCATAGGGCACTAACATTAGTATTGGGAGAGGAGGAAACTCTACAATCAGGACAGGTTCTACCTGAATCAATCTGGGACTACAATCATAGCATGAGGCTAAATATGGTGGTCACAAAGACTTTAAACTAGTTAAGGGGGCTAAGACTCAGGAGTGGTTATTAAAGTTTCCAGGATGACTAATAAAGCAGACCATGGAAAGGGTCAGGAATATAACTTAAGGCATAGCAGATAAGGGGACATCTGAGAAGGAGGACTCAGGGTGTTGTGTTTAAATGCTCACAATACACAAAACAAAGTAAATGAGTTTTTAGCATAGATGGAAATTGGTGGATATGATGTAGTGGGCATCATAGAAGTGGCTGCAAGGGAATCAGGGCCGTGAAGTAAATTTCCATGTTCTATCAGAAGGACAGGTAGGTGGGCAGAGGGGGTAGGTTGCCTTGTTAGTAATGTGTTGCTGGAAAAGCGCAGCAGGTCAGGCAGTATCCAAGGATGCTGCCTGACCTGCTGCACTTTTCCAGCAACACATTTTCAGCTCTGATCTCCAGCATCTGCAGTCCTCACTTTCTCCTGCATTGTTAGTAAGAAATGAAATAAAACCCATAGCAAGAAATGACATGGGGTTAGAAGGCATAGAATCTGTGTAGGTAAAGTTAAGGAACAGCAAAGGAAGTAAGATCCTGATGGGGATTATGTCTAGGCCCCATAGCAATAGTCTACACGTAGAGTAGAAAAAAGGAGACATGTAAGAAAGCATTGTTAAAATAATCATGGGGGACATCAATATGCAGGTGGTCTGGGAAAATCAGGTAAGTAGTGAATCTCAAGAAAAGGAATTCATATAATATGTACGAGATGGTTTTTTTAAAAATAGCTTATAGTACAGCCCACTAGGGAACAGGCAGTTCAGGATTTGGGTAGTGTGCAATGAGGTAAACTTAATTTGGGAGCTTAAGGTGAAAGAAATCCTAGGGGGCACTGACCATAATATGATACAATTCACCTTGCAGTTTGAGAGCGAGAACCCTGAATCAGATGTAGCAGTATAATAATTAAGTGAAGGTAACATGAGGGAGAAGCTGGCCAGTATTGATTGGGAGGGGAGCAGCAATGGCAAAGGTTTCTGCGGATAATTCAGGAGACACAGCAGAAGTACATCTCAACGGAAGAAGAAGCGTCCTAAGGGGAGGACAAGGCAACCATGGCAGACAGGGAAGTCAGGGACAGCATAAATGCAAAAGAGAAAAGCAATAAATGTTGTGGAAAACCAGAAGATTGGGAAGCCTTTAAAAAAACAGCAGAATACAGCTAAAAAAGCAACGGAGGGGGGGTGGGGGGTTGGGGGGGAGGTGTTGGTGCGGGGGCAGAAGATAAAATATGTGGGTAAACTAGCTACTATCTGAAAGAAGATTGCAAGAATTCTTTTTAGATACATGAAAGGTGAGAGGCAAAAGGGGACATTAGATCACTGGAAAATGAGGCTGGAGAAATTGTAAAGGATGAACACAGAAATGATAGAAGAACTGAATAGGTACTTTGCATCAGTCTTCAGGAAGACTTCAGTAGCACACTAGAACTTCAAGAGAGTCAGGGTGTAGAATTGCGTGTAGTGGCCATCACTAGGGTGCTGACGAAGCTGAAAGGTCTGAAAGTGGATAAATCCTGGACCAGATGGACTATACCCCCCGGTTCTGAAGGAGATAGCTGTGGAGATTGTGGAGGCATTGGTGGTGATCTTTCAGGATTACTAGAGTCAGGGATGGTCCCAGGAAAATGGCTAGTGTTAAGAATCCTGTTTAAGAAGGGAGGGGGGCAGAAGCTGGGAAATTGTAGGCCAGTGATCTGACATCAGTTGTTAATAAGATTTTACAGTCCATTATTAAAGACCAAGAGGTGCTAGTGTATGTGATCTTAATGGATTTCCAGAAGGCCTTTGACAAGGTGTCACACAGGAAGCTGCTAAATAAGTATCTATGGTGTTAGGGTGAGGTACTAGCATGGATAGAAGATTGGCTAACTGGCAGAGGGCAGAGAATGGGGATAAAGGGATCTTTTTCATGATGGCAGCTGGTGACTATTAGAGTGAGAACAATTGTTCTTGTTATACTTAATGATTTGGATGACGGAATGGAGGACACTTTTGCTAAATTTGCTGATGGCACAAAGTGGAGGGACAAGTAATACTGAGGAAGCAGGGAGGCTGCAGAAGGATTTGGACAGGCTAGGAGAGTGGGCAAAGAAGGAATATAATGGCAGATGGAACATATTGTTGGAAAATGTGAAGTTATGCAATTTGGCAGAAAGAGTAGAGGTATACCCTATTTTTCAACAGGGAAAGACTTTGAAAATTAGCAAGAAAAGAATTTATTATTCCTAGCCCAAGATTCTCTTAAGGTTATATTGTGCCAGACAGGAAGGAACAATCATTGCAGCTCCTCCACATGGTATTTAAATATTAAAACATTTTAGACATTAAGAGTGTGCAGGAAAATGGCATTGAGATGGAAGAGTGCCCATGACCTAATTGAATGGTGGAGCAGCCTTGAAGTGACAAATGTCAACTCCTGCTCTAATTTCCTCTGTACCTATGTCCCATTCAACTATCAGCCCTGCACTCAGAAACTTAACTTTGACATCCAGTTAAAGAACACCGCAATCTAAAATGCTTATCATTGTTTCCAAATCTTGCTATAGTCTAAGTCCTCCCTATCTTTTAATCTTCTCCAGCCCTATAATCCTCTAATATTCCTGATTCTCTAATTCTGACCTGTTGAGCATCCCCAAATTAAGTTGCTCCCCCTTTGGTGCCCATGCCCTCAGCTGTTTATTTTCCTCTATAAATCTCTCTGTCTCTCTCTCTCTCTCTCTATCTATCTTCTTTTTTCCCTTTAAGACAATCCTTAAAACGTACCTAATTGACCAAGTTTTTTGACCATTTGCCTTAATGAATAGAATAGAATCCTTATAGTGTGGAAACAGGCCATTCAGCCCAACAAGTCCATACTGACACTTTGGAAACCATCCCACCCCTACTCCCTACCCTATTCCTGCATTTCCTAAGGCTAACACACCTAACCTAGGCATCCCTGAAAAATATGAATAATTTAGCATGGCTAATCCACCTATCCTGCACATCTTTAGACTGTGGGAGGAAATGAGAGCAGCTGGGGGAAACCCACCACAGACACAGGGAGAATGTGCAAACTACACACAGACCCAAAAATGGAATCAAACCCAGGGCCTGGCGCTGTGAAGCAGCATTACTGACCACTGAGCCACTCTGGTGCCCTCCTTACATGGCTCAGTGATACTTTCTTTTATAATGCTCCTGTGAAATGCCTTGGGACATTTTACCACATTAAAGATTGAACATAAATAATATTGGTAAAAGTAAAATTGCCATAGCCCCATAAGAATACTGTCTCATTAGAGAGAGAGCGAGAGAGAGAGAACTGGTGGTGAATGTAATCTGAGGATCACCTCATCTCAGTTGAGGGGCAAGGTTGAGAAGGTGGGACCCTTATGATGACTTCAGCTGGTGTAGGGATTGAACCCGTGCTATTGGCGTCACTCTGCATTGTATTGTATAATTAAAAGTTGTTACTCTCACCTGATTCTTTTCCCACTCACCTACTCTGGGGCCGATGAACTAGAGATCATTTTCAGTTTTCCAACAAAATTGGATAACTTTCAGAGTTACTGAGGAAAGCAAAACAACCTGTGATATTCCTCTGCCAAAGCACTAACAGACAATAGATAGAAAAGCCTCTTTCTGTGCTTGAACCTTTACATGATTATGTTTTTGAGTTTGTCTTTCTACATTTGGCTACTGTAGTAGCTGGAGTTCAGTTTGTACGTAAAATACATCTTTTTTTCCTTTCAAAGTAACCTCAATAAAAGTCAAAGGGCTTTCCACTGAACAAAGTCATTTCTTTGACTTAGAAACCATAAATGATTTTTAAAAAATTGTTTGCCTACATGTCTCTTGACTGGCTTTCACTGAGCTAACATTTAAGGAGTTTGATTCAATAGTCAATGCCAGCCAAAATGTAAAAACAACCTGAGGGGAAAAAAAAAATGCATGTTCTCCAATGTTTTTCAGAATTATCAAGAAGAAATAAAGTTGGTTGACAGCTGTTTAATCATATTGAGAAATTCCTGATGATGCATGGCAGGAGATAGTGTACACCATTTATACACAGACTTAACTCTCTCCAGCAATGGTTTTTTAAACAGGATTTCATTGTCATTGGCAAAGGCCAATAATTATTTTCAGTCCTAACTGCTATTGAGAAGATGATAATGAGCCACATTCTTGAACTTTTACAGTTCATCTGGTGTCAGTTGACCAACAGTTGAGGATTAATAATAAAGTTGTCAGCTAAAATGGCATGTGTCTTGCAGGAGAACTTTCAGGGGGCGGTGTTCCTGAATGTCTTCTGCCTTTGTCCTTCTAGTAGGTGATAGATATCATAGGTTTGAAGGAGCTGAGGGCAAGTTGCTCTGCTTATCCTGGGGATGGTGTACACTGCTTCCATTGTGCATTACTGTGGGAAGGAGTGAATGCTTTAAGATGGTGCATGGATAGCTATCAAAGGGACTGCTTTGTTCTGAATTGTCAATTACTTGAGTATTCAACATCGGGGAGTAATGATACATCAACTGAGGCCGACAGTAAATGGCAATGGGCAGAAAGTTTCCTTGGATATTTGACCACATGCTATGAGATCACATGGGGTATGAAGTCAATGTTGAGGGTTTCTGGGATCACTTATCCACACTGTTTACCTGTGTGATTGAGACAATTCAATAAATGGAGGCTTTTAAATTACTATGAGACTACATATTTCTTAAACTGTTCAAATGCACAAGGAATTTTGGGATGCATTCAGAAAAAGTTAAAATTTTAATATTCACAAATTAAGCATTTCAGTTGCTAACTTAGAAAAAAAAAGGACAAAGATCAGTTTGATTGTTTTATTTTTCTTCTTGCCAGCCTTTTGCTTTCCCAACAAATTAAGACATAAGTATATTGATACATTTAAATATCAGTGAATCAATTGAAGGGAATTTTCTTGAGGTGCATTAAATTTGTTCATCAGCAAACTAATAGCAATAAGGTTATAAATTAATCAACTTGATGAGATGAATGGGCAATCAACTGTTAGTAAGAATAAACATGGCTAAAAATAGTAACTTTCGAAGAATTTAAACAGGAAGAGAGTAAAAGCAAATGGAAGTTAACACTTAAAAAGAATAGGCAAAAGTGAGGACTGCAGAATCTGGAAACCAGAGTTTAGATTAGAGTGGTGCTGGAAAAGCACAGCAGGTCAGGCAGCATCCGAGGAGCAGGAAAATCAACGTTTCGGGCAAAAGCCCTTCATCAGGAATAGAGGCAGGGAGCCTCCAGGGTGGAGAGATAAATGGGGAGGCTTGCTGGGGAGAAGGTAACAAAGAGTACAATAGGTGAATGGGGGTGGGGATGGAGGTAATAGGTCAGAGGGGAGGGTGGAGTGGATAGGTGGGAAGGGAGATTGGCAGGTAGGATAGGTCAGGAGGACAGTGCTGAACTGGAAGGTTGGAACTCAGGTAAGGTGGGGGGAGGGGAAATGAGGAAACTGGTAAAGTTCACTTAAAAAGAATGCATGCTGTTCAGGAGATTTTTTGGTGTATGAGGAATTTGTTAAGTGTGTCCAAGACAATTTTCTGATTCAGTATGTGGATGTACCTACTAGTGAAGGTGCAAAACTTGTCCTACTCTTGGGAAATAAGGCAGGACAGGTGATTGAGGAGTCCGTGGGGGAGCATTTTGTGGCCAGCGACCAAAATTCTATTAGATTTAAAATAATGATGTAAAAGGATAGACTAGATCTAAAAGTTGAAGTTCTAAATTGGAGAAAGGCCAATTTTGACGGTATTAGGCAAGAACTTTCGAAAGCTGATTGGGGGCAGATGTTCGCAGATAAAGGGACGGCTGGAAAATGGGAAGCCTTCAGAAGTGAGTTAACGAGAATCCAGAGAAAGTATATTCCTGTTAGGATGAAAGGAAAGGCTGGTAGGTATAGGGAATGCTGGATGAGTAAAGGAATTGAGGGTTTGGTTAAGAAAAAGAAGGAAGTATATGTAAGGTATAGACAGAATAGATCGAGTGAATCCTTATAAGAGTATAAAGGAAGTAGGATATACTTAAGAGGGAAATCAGGAGGGCAAAAAGGGGATATGAGATAGCTTTGGCAAATAGAATTAAGGAGAATCCAAAGGGTTTTTACAAATACATTAAAGACTAAAGGGTAACTAGGGAGAGAATATGGCCCCTCAAAGATCAGCAAGGTGACCTTTGTGTGGAGCCGCAGAAAATGGGGGAGATACTAAATGAGTATTTTGCATCAGTATTTACTATGGAAAAGGATATGGAAGATATAGACTGTAGGGAAATAGATGGTGACATCTTGCAAAATGTCCATATTACAGAGGAGGAAGTGCTGGATGTCTTGAAACGAGTAAAGGTGGATAAATTCCCAGGACCTGATCAGGTGTACCCTAGAACTCTGTGGGAAGCTAGAGAAGTGATTGCTGGGTCTCTTGCTGAGACATTTGTATCATGGATAGTCACAGGTGAGGTGCCGGAAGCCTGGAGGTTGGCTAACATGGTGCCACTGTTTAAGAAGGATGGTAAGGACAAGCCAGGGAACTATAGACCAGTGAGCCTGATGTTGGTGGTGGGCAAGTTGTTGGAGGGAATCCTGAGGGACAGGATGTACATGTATTTGGTAAGGCAAGGACTGATTAGGGATAGTCAACATGGCTTTGTGCGTGGGAAATCATGTCTCACAAACTTGATTGAGTTTTTGATGAAGTAACAAAGAGGATTGATGAGGGCAGAGCAGTAGGTGTGATCTATATGGACTTCAGTAAGGCGTTCGACAAGGTTCTCCATGGGAGACTGATTAGCAAGGTTAGATCTGAAGGGCTTTTGCCCGAAATGTCGATTTTCCTGCTCCTCGGATGTTGCCTGAACTCCTGTGCTTTTCTGGCACCACTCTAATCCAGAATCTGGTTTCCAGCATCTGCACTCAATGTTTTTACCTCACGGAATACAGGAAGAACCAGCCATTTGGATACAGAGCTGGCTCAAAGGTACAAGACAGAGGGCGGTGGAGGGTTGTTTTTCAGACTGGAGGTCTGTGACCAGTGGAATGATTTGGATGCGAGCATAAGAGGTACAGTTAGTAAGTTTGCAGATGACGCCAAAATTGGAGGTGTATTGGACAGCGAAGAGGGTTACCTCAGATTACAACAGGATCTTGACCAGATGGGCCAATGGGCTAAGAAGTGGCAGATGGAGTTTAATTCAGATAAATGTGAGATGCTGCATTCTTGAAAAGCAAATCTTAGCAGGACTTATACACTTAATGGTAAGGTCCTAGGGGATGTTGTTGAACAAAGAGACCTTGGAGTCCAGGTTCATAGCTCCTTGAAAGTGGAGCTGCAGGTAGATAGGATAGTGAAGAAGGCGTTTGGTATGCTTTCATTTATTGGTCATAGTATTGAGTACAGGAGTTGAGAGGTCATGTTGCGGCTGTACAGGACAATGGTTAGGCCACTATTGGAAATATGTTGTGAAACTTGAAAGGGTTCAGAAAAGGTTTACAAGGATGTTGCCATGGTTGGGGGCGTTGAGCTATAGGGAGAGGCTGAATAGGCTGGTGCTGTTTTCCCTGGAGTGTCGGAGGCTGAGGGGTGACCTTGTAGAGGTTTACAAAATGATGAGGGGCATGGATAGGGTAAATAGGCAAAGTCTTTTCCCTGGGGTCGAGGAGTCCAGAACTAGAGGGCATAGGTTTAGGGTGAGAGGGGAAAGATATAAAAGAGACCTATGGGGCAACTTTTTCACACAGAGGGTGGTGCGTGTATAGAATGAGCTGCCAGAGGAAGTGGTGGAGGCTGGTACAATTGCAACATTTAAGAGGCATTTGGATGGGTATATGAATAGGAAGGATTTGGAGGGATATGGGCCGGGTGCTGGATTAGGTTAGGATATCTGGTCAGCATGGACGGGTTGGACTGATGGGTCTGTTTCCATGCTGTACATCTCTATGTCTATGACTGCAAATCTCCCATGACATTGTTTAAAATGCATTGGAGATTTTGTAAAGAAAAGAACACAATGTCATAGTATTATCTGCATAGAAGGTGACTCTACCTTTGGCATGCACTTAAATGGGAGCTTTGAACTCTGCAATACTTGAATATAGCTTTAAGGTCTAGAAATACAAGAGTTGCTGCCTCAACACCAGGCAGCATTAGGAGCCATTCCACTGATGAGGAAGCCTTTGGGGACACTGGTTGAGGGATCTGGGACTGTATTGATGAAACCATTAGGATTTAAAATAACAATAATTTGTTCAAAGGATGTAAATGTCAGTGGCTAGGCTAGCATTTGATGCACATTCCTAATCACCACTGAGCAGGTGGGAACCAGCTTCTTTAACTGCTGCAATCTCTGGGGTGGAGGAATTTCCACCATGCAGTTAGGCAGGCAATTCCAAGGATAGTGAAGGAATAATGATGCAGTTCCAAGACTGGTGTGTGATTTGGAAGGAAACCTGCATTTGGTGGTTATCCTGTGGACCTGCTGCCCATGTCTTGAACATGGAAGATGTCACAGGTTTTGAAAGTGCCTTAGTAGGTTGTAGTGCATCCTGTAGATGATATACTCAACTGGAATTGTGCATTGGTGATGGAAAAAGTGAATGTTTAAGTTGGCGGATGGGGAGCCAATCCTGCAGATTGCTTTATCAAGAATGGTGCTGTTGGAGCTGCAGTCAGCCAGAAAAGTGAAGGGAATTCCATCATGCTCCTAACTTGTGCCTTGTAGATGGTGGATAGGCATGGTGAAGTTAGGAATCAAGATTAGAGTAGTGCTGGAAAAGCACAGCAGGTCAGGCAGCATCCAAGGAGCAGGAAAATCGATGTTTCGAGCAAAAGCCCTTCATCAGGGATGAGGCTGGGAGACTCGGGGGTGGAAAAATAAATGGGAGGGGGGTGGGTCTAGGGAGAAGGTCGCTGAGAGTGAACTAGTTGGATGGAAGTGGGGGGTAAAGGTGATAGGTTAGAGAGGAGGGTGGAGCATGGAGGTCAGATGGAAGATTGACAGGTGAAACAGGTCATGAGGATGATGCTGAGAGCTGGAATGTTGGAACTGGGGTAAGGTGCGGGGAAGGGAAATGAGGAAACTGGTGATGGGGGCTCTTCTTCCAGTTGTCGGGTGGTGAGGCAGTGGTGATGGTGGAGGCCCAGGACCTGCATCTAATCTTGACTGTGACCTACAGCATCTGCAGTACTTGCTGCAAAATTCCTAGCCTCTGATTTAATCTTGTAGCTACAGTATTTATATGGTCATTGGTACTCCCCCAGGAATTTAATGAGGGAATTCAGCAAAGTTAATACCATTGAATGTCATGGGGCAATGGTTAGATCTGATCTTGCTGGAGATGATAATTGCCTAGCATTTCTGTGACATGAATGTTACTTCCACTTAATGGTCCAAGACTGAATACTGTGCAGATCTTGATGAATATGAAAAGGAATAGCATGAGTATCTGAATGATCACAACAGGTGCTGAATGTTCTTCAAAAAACAATGAACATCCCTAGTTCTGATCTTAGGATGGAAGGTCATTGTTTAAGCAGCTAGAGATGTTTGAGTCCAGGGCACTAACCAGAAGAATTCCTGCACTGGGACTAAGAAAGTTGACCTCCAACAACCATAACCATCCTCCATTGCGTTAGGTATAACTCCAACCAGCGCATGGATTTCTTCTCCTTCCCATGGTTTTCCTGGGCTTCAGAGGTGCCACAAGTAGCTGAATGCAGATGTGATGTCAAGGGCAGGCTATCCAGGATCATAGGATCTCTGCAATGCAGAAAGAGACCAGTCACCCCATCAAGTCTTTACCAACCCTCCCAGCAGAATTCCACCAGATTCCTACCCAATAACTGGCTAATCAACCTAGCCTATATATCCCTGGACATTACGGATAATGTAGCATGGCCAGTCCACCTAACCTGTACATCTTTAGACTGTAGGAAGACACCAAAGCATCTGATGGAATCCCTTGCAGAGTTGGGGAGAATGTGCAAACTGCCCACAGACGGTCATCTGAAGGTGGAATCAAATCGGAGTCACTGGCACTGTGAATCATCAGTGCTAACCACTGAGTCATTGTGCTGCCCAATAGCAATAGCAATCTCCCTGAATCTGAAGGTCAGCTCTTTTGTTTCTATTTGAACAAGGGCTGTCATCAGGAGTTGAGTAGTCCTTGCAGAATCCAAATTGAGGGTCATTGAGAAGGTTATTGCAGACCAATTGCCTTTTGAAAGTACTGTTATTGGCTTCTTGCATGACCTTGCTGATGATCAAATATAAACATTTCTGAATGGCATGCCTCAGTTATGCACCGCCCTAACTAGCTTAGCTATCATATAAGCATTGTATTAATTTATTTATTATTTGGTATCGTTGGGATATAGGGCATAAAGCTTAAGAGTGGCAAAGGATACTGAGCCAGATTTAAAACTTCAGATAATACCTGAAATTAGGCATATTGTGATTACCTCTTCAGTTAGATTTTGTTTTTGCTTTGGACTCATGCCCACTAGTAATTTCCTTGAGACATTCTTCGGATCTTGTAACTATGATTAAACATGCTGTTTTTCCCATCAGCTGAATGGTGTTCCAATCTTCTGTATTCCCCATGAGGTTAAATCCACTTTTTACTTTATTACTCCAAGATGGTGGAGCAATAGGATACCTCAGTCAGAGCTCTTCCACTCCATTTGTTTCTTTTTCTCTTTCTTTTTCCCCACTTGTTTTCTCTCTTGTGGTTTCCTTGCTCTCTTCTCGCTTCTCAGCGACATCCTGAACTCTCAGTCTCAGCGCAGACTCAGACTCTGGACCTCAGCACGGACCAGACAAGCTGTCTTGTCGACTTGTTGTGGTAGTTTCCAAGCTTTGGTGTGGCAGTCTGTCAGCTGCATGTGGTGGTCTTCAGCGATCTGATGCAGTCTTTTGGCCCTGCATCATCTCAGCATGAATGTTCAGTCTTAAGGTGATTTCAGAGTGGTGTCCTGGCCTCAAGAGCCTCTAGATGAAGGCTGGTCTGGTCTGGTCTGGAGTTAAGTCATGCTGTGGATTGTAGGCTAGGTGCTAGTGTGGACTGGGTTCAAATGGCTGTTGTTCTGATCTTTTAATTTCTCTGTTTTCTAATTTATCCCTACAATCTGTAAAAGGGACTTTTTATTCCTTTATTTTTCTAATTGTTTTCCCCAAGAACTTGTACTGAAGAATCTGTATCTAGGTGACTTGTACCTAAAATGGTGCCATAGATGGCGATTTGTAATCTTTTCACTGTACTCATTTGAATACATGTGACAATAAAGCTAATTTAATACAGTTTCTGCTGTGTAAGAGATGCAAGACTTGCTATTGGAAGCTAGGGCCATTACATTTCTTTGAAGTCAGACTAAAAATAGGCAGTTATCAGATCCAGATTAGCTGTGATAAATTGTACTTTCAAAAATTCTCAAAGCAAGAGGGACAGAAAGCATCTTACACTCTTATATCAGGCATTGAGGAATGTCAAAAGAATAAATAATTTTCATTTATAATCCCAGGATATCCAAAAGTTCTTCACTGTCACATTCATTTAGAAAAACATAGACATAGAGACTTGACAAATCCACAGTTCCCTCTCCAGGTTGCTCAACTAGTTGATCTCAGCTTGGTGGCAGCAGAGATGTTACAATTATCCACAGCATTATTGGGAAAGGAAAAATCAGCCAGTGATATCATTCCTCTCTCTTGATCACTATGCAGTGACTTCTGCTGGAGGTACATATGAATGGAGCTGGGTGAGAATTGAAAGGGGCTTGGCCATGGTGGGCAACACTCACTGAGACACTATGGTTTAATAGACAGAGGCTTCACCAGCTAGACCAATACATAAAAGATAGGCAGTAAGGAGTTACTGTAGGGTACCTTGACAATATGGAGTATGTATCCGAAGAGGGGAAAAGGAAATGGAAACAAACTAGAGAGAAAAAAAAGTTGTGAGTGAAGTATGTGCAACATGCACAAATATAGGCAGCATGGTGGCTCAGTGGTTAGCACTGCTGCCTCACAGCGCCAGGCAAGATTCCCACCTTGGGTGACTGTGTGGAGTTTGCATGTTCTCCCCATATCTGAGCGGGTTTCCTCCGGGTGCTCTGGTTTCCTCCCACAGTCCAAAGATGTGCAGGTTAGGGTGGGTTGAACATGCTAAATTGTCCATAGTGTTAGGTGCATTAGTCAGGGGTAAATATTGGGGAATGGGTCTGGATGGTTACTTTTCGGAGGGCCAGTGTGTACTTGGGGTGGCATGGTGGCTCAGTGGCTAGCACTGCAGCCTCACAGCGCCAGGGACCTGGGTTCGATTCCAGCCTTGGGCCACTGTCTTTGCGGAGTTTGCACATTCTCCCAGTGTCTGAGTGGGTTTCCTTCGGGTGTTCCGGTTTCCTCCCACAATCCAAAGATGTGCAGGTCAGGTGAATTGGCCATGCTAAATTGCCCATAGTGTTAGTCAGGGGTAAGTGTAGGCGGATGGGTCCGAATGGGTTGCTCTTTGGAGGGTCGGTGTGGACTTGTTGGGGCGAAGGGCCTGTTTCCATACTGTAGGGAATCTAATCTAATCTTATCTATTCAAATAGGCCAACTTCAGATGCGCAATGTATTTACAAATTGTACTTGCTACAAATATTACTCATTTCCAATGCTTTTTAGCAGTTCTGATACTTATTGTTTGTTTGAAAGCTACTGTTCCTCAGGAATGAGGTTATAAATGACTCATTCATATTAATGAAGTTGGATTTTACGTGCAACAGGAGAAAGTGAGGTCTGCAGATGCTGGAGGTCAGAGCTGAAAATGTGTTGCTGGAAAAGCGCAGCAGGTCAGGCAGCATCCAGGGAACAGGAGAATCGACGTTTCGGGCATAAGCCCTTCTTCAGGAAAGTATGTGCAACATGTACAAATATAGGCGGCATGGTGGCTCAGTGGTTAGCACTGCTGCCTCACAGCTCCAGGCACCCAGGTTCGGTTCCCACCTTGGGTGACTGTGTGGAGTTTGCATGTTCTCCCCATATCTGAGCGGGTTTCCTCCGGGTGCTGAAGAAGGGCTTATGCCCGAAACGTCGATTCTCCTGTTCCCTGGATGCTGCCTGACCTGCTGCGCTTTTCCAGCAACACATTTTCAGCTTTTACGTGCAACAGTTGGGTTCAACATGATTCTTTGAACAAAACATAATAAAGCTGACCTAAGGCATTCTAGAAAGGTGTCTATATTGTCTGAAAGTCAATATTGATTGGAAATTAGAGCATTTTTACTTTAATGCTATAAAACAGATTGCGATTTTGATGCACTTAGCAAAAGTAATTGTCACAATTATCAGCAGCAAAAAAAAGTCCTTCAGATTTTTTTCTTTACCGGGACAAAAGAAGCAGAAGACAAGTACTCGAAGATCTGACATGGCAATCTCTACTCCAAAGGATCCAGGTTCCCCATACATTCAATGAGCAGAAAAGAGATTAATTGAAGCATTAGTTTGTATTTAGGCAAGACAAATAAATTAAAACAAATTGTCAGAACAAACAAAGCTAATAGTCTAGCAGCATTGTGTGATGTGAAATATAAGATAAAATTGTGGAAGAATTGTTTGAAAAATGATACCAGCACAAAATTGCATACAAACAATTGTGCCATAGAACAGATGAAGACACATCCAAGAAGGGTGAGATAAACTGAAAGGAAAGTTAAGTATTTGCTAAAATAATTGTCACTGACCTTTATTGCCAATGTATAGAAGAAACACAGCTACAAATAGTATTTTATCTGATTATAAATTAAATTATAAACAGACAGGTCAAAAGCCAAAGGAATCTAGACAATGCACAAGGTGTTAAAGAAACCAGCTAAAGAACTTGATGGAAAATTGATAATCATCTAACACTTAAGTCCTGAATAAGGAAACAGGTTTTGAATACAGTATTCCATTTGTAAACATTTGGCTGATCAATGTGGACTTCAACAGTTTCCTCATTTCCCCTTCCCCCACCTCACCCTAGTTCCAAACTTCCAGCTCAGCACTGTCCCCATGACTTGTCCTACCTGCCTATCTCCTTTTCCACCTATCCACTCCACCCTCCCCCCCCCCCACCCTGACCTATCACCTTCATCCCCTCCCCCACTCACCTATTGTATTCTATGCTACTTTCTCCCCACCCCCACCTTCCTCTCATTTAACTCTCCACGCTTCAGGCTCTCTGCCTTTATTCCTGATGAAGGGCTTTTGCCTGAAACATCGATTTTACTGCTCCTCGGATGCTGCCTGAACTGCTGTGCTCTTCCAGCACCACTAATCCAGAATCTGGTTTCCAGCATCTGCAGTCATTGTTTTTACCTCATTGATTTTAACCCTACTGTGAATCCTCTTGCAAGGATGCCTGCCTTGAAGAAGTTTTCCTCCTCTCTCTACAAGAATCTCAGGGAGTCCCTCTCCCACTGCAATTCCCAGGTTATTTCCTCTGCCCTGAAGCTCTTCAACCATGTCCTGAAACAAACTCGCTACCACAGCCACATTTGCTTCCTCAGTGCCTGCCTCTGTAACCAACTCATCCCACATGGACTCCGGACCACCTTTAAACCAGCAGAGTTTGCACCCAAACAGGACAAACAGTACAGACTACAGATTCAAAAACACCAGCAACGGTTCTCCTTCAAGATCCTCCGCTCCACGCTTGCAGCAATGCGCCGGCATCTAACCTCTCTACAGTCAGCCCTGCCTCAGCAGAGGGCCACACTCTCTCTGAATTGCAAAGGACCCACTCTGTACTACATCCTCAGGAGAATTCATACTCTCAACAAACAGTATTTCAATTCCATCTCAAACATCAAAAACTGTAAGTACAACAAACTTTTATCTCCCCACCTCCATAACCAGCGCTCCTCAAACATTCCAGAAGATTCCCCCAGCTTCTGGAACTGCTCGGATGCCATTAGCCATGCGGCTGGTGCAGCTGCCACCCCCATGCTGAATGATGATGTCACTTCTGCCCCCATCATGGCCACTCCCACAACCACTTCCGCCCCTCACAATTCCTCATGCATCACACGTGACATCACTTCCGCCTCTCACATCATCGCTGATGTCACACGCTCAGTGACTTCACCACCACTACTGCCGTGTCTGCCACCACTTCCACCCCCACCAACGCCACTCACCTGCATTCTGCTGACAAGCCCCCCCACAGATCCCACTGTCACCATTCCCGGCCCCCAGAACCCTGAGGGGAACACCACCCCTGCTCATGACTCCGCCCCCATTCCCCCCACCATCTCACACACTCCAGTTACTGGCTCCGCTCCCACTCCCAGCTCCACACCCACACCAGATCCCAGCTCCCAGCCCTGCCAAATTTTCACCATCCCTCCAGACCTTCCCCTCACTGAGGATGAACGATCAGTCCTCAGCAAAGGACTCACCTTCATCCCCCTCCGCCCACGCATCAATGAATTTAATACACGCCGTGACGTCGAACACTTCTTCTGCTGCCTCTGCCTCCGAGCTTACTTTCACAATCAAGACTCCCGCCCACCTTCCAAGGACCCCTTCGCCAACCTCCAACACACTGCATCCACCTGGACACCCCGCGCTGGCCTATTACCTGTCCTCGACCTCTTCATTTCCAACTGCCGCCGGGACATTAACCACATCAACCTGTCTACCCCCTACCCTACTCCAACCTCTCACCCTCACAATGCGCAGCACTCCAATCCCTCTCCTCCAATCCCAACCTCACCATCAAGCCAGCAGATAAAGGAGGCGCAGTGGTAATCTGGCACACTGACATCTACACCGCTGAAGCCAAACGCCAACTCGAGGACACCTCTTCCTAATGCCCCCTCTACCATGACCCCACCTCCCATCACCAAACCATCATCTCCCAGACCATACAGAACCTCATCACCTCAGGAGATCTCCCACCCACAGCTTCCAACCTCATTGTCCGGGAACCCTGCACTGCCCAGTTTTACCTCCTTCCCAAGATCCACAAGGCTGACCACCCTGGCCGGACCATTGTCTCAGCTTGCTCCTGCCCCACTGAACTCATTTCTACCTACTCGACACTGTCCTATCCCCCCTAGTCCAGGAACTCCCCACATACGTTCGAGACCCCATCCACACCCTCCACCTCCTCCAAGACTTCCGTTTCCTGGGCCCCAATGTCTCAATTTCACCATGGATATCCAATCCCTCTACACCTCCATCCACCATGACCAGGGCCTCCAAGCCCTCCATTTTTTCCTCTCCCGACGTCCCCAACAGTACCCTTCTACCGACACTCTCATTCGCTTGGCCGAACTGGTCCTCACCCTTAACAATTTTTCCTTCGAATCCTCCCACTTCCTCCAGACTAAAGGGGTAGCCATGGGCATCCGTATGGGCCCCAGCTATGCCTGTCTCTTTGGCTACTTAGAATAGTTGATCTTCCGTAATTACACCGGCACCACTCCCCACCTCTTCCTCCGATACATTGATGACTGCATTGGCACCACCTTGTGCTCCCGTGAGGAGGTTGAGCAATTCATCAACTTCACCATCACTTCCACCCTGACCTTAAATTTACCTGGACCATCTCTGACACCTCCCTCGCCTTCCTGGACCTCTCCACCTCCATTAATGACGACCGACTTGACACTGACATTTTTTACAAACCCACCGACTCCCACAGCTACCTGGATTACACCTCTTCCCACCCTACCTCTTGCAAAAATGCCATCCTGTATTCCCAATTCCTCCGCCTCCACCGTATCTACTCCCAGGAGGACCAGTTCCACCACAGAACACACCAGATGGCCTCCTTCTTTAGAGACTGCAATTTCCTTTCCCATGTGGTTAAAGATGCCCTCCAATGCATCTCGTCCACATCCTGCCCCTCCGCCCTCAAACCCCACCCCTCCAACCGTAACAAGGACAGAATGCCCCTGGTGCTCACCTTCCACCCTACCAACCTTCGCATAAACCAAATCATCCGCCTATATTTCCGCCATCTCCAAAAAGACCCCACCACCAGGGATATATTTCCCTCTCCACCCCTTTTCCGCCTTCTGCAAAGACCATTCCCTCTGTGACTACCTGGTCAGATCCACGCCCCCCTACAACCCACCCTCCCATCCTGGCACCTTTCCCTGCCACCGCAGGAACTGCAAAACCTGCACCCACATCTCCTCCCTCACCTCAATCCAAGGCCCTAAAGGAGCCTTCCACATCCATCAAAGTTTTATCTGCACATCCACCAATATCATTTATTGCATCCGTTGCTCCCGATGCGGTCTCCTCTACATTGGGGAGACTGGACGCTTCCTAGCAGAGCGCCTTAGGGAACTCTCCGGGACACCCGCACCAATCAACCACACTGCCCTGTCGCCCAACATTTTAACTCCCCCTCCCACTCTGCCGAGGACATGGAGGTGCTGGGCCTCCTTCACCGCCACTCCCTCACCACCAGACGCCTGGAGGAAGAACGCCTCATCTTCCGCCTTGGAACATTTCAACACCAGGGCATCAATGTGGACTTCAACAGTTTCCTCATTTTCCCTTCCCCCACCTCGCCCTAGTTCCAAACTTCCAGCTCAGCATTGTCCCCATGACTTGTCCTACCTGCCTATCTTCTTTTCTACTTATCCACTCCACCCTCCCCCTGCCCCTGACCTATCACCTTCATCCCCTCCCCCACTCACCTATTGTACTCTATTCTACTTTCTCCCCACCCTCCTCTAGCTTATCTCTCCATGCTTCAGGCTCTCTGCCTTTATTCCTGATGAAGGGCTTTTGCCCAAAACATCGATTTTACTGCTCCTCGGATGCTGCCTGAACTGCTGTGCTTTTCCAGCACCACTAATCCAGAATTTGGCTGATAGCCAAGTTCGGTACCCATGAGGACAGCCTCAACTGGGATCTTGCGTTCATGTCACACTACAGGTGACCCCACTATAGTATACACTCTCGCTCTGACACACAAACACACACACACACACACACACACACACAATCACAAACACAGACCCACACACTTTCTCATGCTCACGTGTCCACCATCTCACAGGCATATACTCCGTCACACTCTCACACATGCTCACACACGCTCTATCAAGCATGCACACACACACACTCTCTCTCTCACACACACACACGTACACATATAAGTCTATGAGTTGAATTTGTCTTTGGAGATGCATTCTATTTTGAAAAAGCACACAATTTCTCGGCAGTCAGCCCATGTGACACTTTATAAATTCCTACTTTGGAAAGAGAACCAGTCTGACTCAAGGTTGGGATACTGCCAGACTCTAACCTCACACCTTTAATGCATTGTCTGAGTTGAGATGTCACCTTTTCTTTACACTGACAAAACCTTAACTTCTCCCGGAATTGTGACTTGAAAGGAGTTCTGGGACTAACATATTAATCACTCAAAACCTGCATTCCATTCTACATGATTAGAGACTTCACAGCAATGTAGGTTTATTCAATATATCGCATCAATTGCATGACAGTTTGATTGTTTATTATAAATTCTGTGTTTTACGATACTGCCCCACTAGTTACCTGACAAAAGCTTGTATTCTCATATAAACCCGTAGGACTATAACCTGGTATTGTGTGATTTTTAAATCTGTAAACTGAGCAGTGCAGAACATGGTAGATGCTTAGAGGTTGTTTCTCTTGGTCAGGGAGTCTAGACGTATGTGCTGTCTTTTGTGGAGAAGGTTTAGCCATTTAGACTGAGAAGGGGAGAAATTGTTTTCACCAAGAAGGTTATGAATCTTTTGGAGACTTCTACATTGGCAACCTGTGAATATATAATTGCTGAGAGTGTGTTCAATAGATTGGTAGATTTTAGGACACCATGGGAACAGGAGAATGTGTGGTTTGAACAAGAGATTGAGGTGATGTTGAAGATACACCACAGCCTTATTAAATGAAAGAAGAATCCTTGTGGGCTGTATAGCCTTTGTATACAACTAGGAGACAATGAGGTCTACAGATGTTGGAGATCAGAGTGTGTTGCTGGAAAAGCACAGCAGGTTAGGCCACATCCGAGGAGCAGGAGCCTCATTGTATACCCCTAATTCTTTAGGCACTTGATAATGGTTAGCATCCTCGTGGCTGAAATACATTAGAGGTTTCCTACTAGTGTCTTATTACATCGATGGAGAACCAGCAGCACCAAATATAGCTGCCAGCTGTATTTTCATCACTGGGTCATTTTGCACTGTGTGACCTGAGCAATCCTTGGTGAACAGTGGCTGGTCAATATTTTTTTAATTTAGACGCAGTGCTTAAAGAGTCTGTAGGTAAAATAGTATCGCTCTGCTTCTAATCAACCAAACGCAGGTAGAAATAAATGGGGAACAGTGGCATAGTGGCATTGTTACTTATATGTAATTCAGATCACAAGATTAACATTGTAGGGATTCTAGTTCAAATCTCATCCCAATAGCTACAGACATTTAAATTCATTTAAAATATCTTAGAATATAAAGCTAGTCTCAATAATGGTAACATTAATCAATTTATAAAAAAGAAAGTACTGGCTCGTTAATGCCCCAGAGGAAATCTGCTCCCCTTACCCAGTCTCATCTACATATGACTTCTGACCCAAAATGTGGCTGACTCTCAAATGGTGAAGTGATTAGGAATGGCTAACAAATGCCTGTCATATCAACAATGCCCAGAAAATAATACATATAAAAATACTACCAAAATTATACTGAAAAATGTTTTGCAAATGTGCACAATAACTGCCATTTTAAGTCTCATTAATAGCTGTCACAAAATTTAAGTAATATGCCATGAAGTATCAGCAGATAAAATTTGTGCTGCTGTATTAGGTTACCCTGGTGGCTATGTGCACTGCGTTTTGAGCTGAGTTTTCAGTTCAGATTATGACTGGTACTTTGAGAATTTCATCTGCCAAAAACTTTTGAAAATCCTTTTAACATGAAACTTAATTGATTAAAATTAAGCTGCTCTTTCAGATCCTTTTATGCTTCCTGCCAAAAATCATTATTACAAAATGTCTCTTCTACGCTGCTTTTTATGTTGCCCAGTAGTTATAGTCAAACTGAAAGTATGGCATGTGTTAATGAGGAGTAGTGATGCTGTGTTATCATATGGGCATTAATTATTGAAAAGAAAAAACAAAATAAACTGAAATCTCTCAAATGACTGGGCTAGCATCACATTTATACCCAGGGCATAGGAGACAGGCTGAATCCCAACTCTGCTATGTTTCTGTCTCAATGTAAACTAACAGAAGCAATCACTTAGAGAAAAAGAAAGAATGAAAACCTTATGAAGCACTTGGCAGCCAATTACGTAGTTTTTGAAATGTAGTCACTTTTGTAATAAAGGAAATGCAGCAAATAATTTGCACTCAAAAATCCCCACAGATAGCAATATGATAATGATCAGATAATAAGTTTTCCTGTCTGGTAAATAATGGCCAGGCTACCAAGCATAGCTCTTCTGCTTTCCTTCAAAATAAACTATAGATCTTTTACATTGACCCAAGCGAGCGGATAGATCTTCAGCTTGATATCTCATCTGAAAGACAGTACCTCATTATTGGCAGCACCAGTCACTTTAATACAGAACAACAAAGAGCACGCTTAATTTGTATTCTCAAAACATGGAGTGGGACTTGAATCAGAAAGTTTTGCATTCAAAGACCATTGAATGCCAGCTGAGCCACAACTTATACTATATAGCAGTAGAACATCTGGGGTGGAGAGGGGAAAGACATCAACTGGGATCCTCTATGTACAACTCTAAAAGTGATCCCTGTTAGAGTTGTATACAGACATCAGGATTTTGATTGCATTGAGTAAGAGCTGGACAGAGGACATTCCTTAATTTTCTTCACTCCTATTGGTGGTCATGCCTTGATCCTAAACTCGTGAATTACCTCCCTAAATTGCTCTAAGTTCTCCGTATCTCACACTCCTGTGAGAGAGTGTGTGTGTGTGTGTGGGACCCTGTGAGAGTGTGTGTGTCATACATTATCATTTATCTTATCATTTCTCTCTATCTTAATTTTCAAATCACACCCTAAAACCTAAGATTTTGACAATCCTGAAACCTATGTCCTCAACTCAGAAGAAGCTATCAGCATAATCTACTAAATTGTACCTTGACAAATTAAGTCTAGAAGCATCCAGGTAATCAGCAATTTTATCTTTAACCAACAAATCCGTAAGCCATTTTTTAATTATAAAAGCATCAGTTCCAAACTATAAGATTAATGGTGATCCTAATCCTACATATCTTTATACACATAGCTAGATTGTCTTACACGGGTTCAGCTGGTGGAGCACAGAAAGTCCTCCAGGTAATATTAGCATTGACAGTAGAAGATTTCAGATTAGGATATGAATGCCAAAAGTTTAGTTCTCTCAGTTCACCTCCAAATTGGGGCTATGTTCAATGACCTCACCAATGTTGTAGAGGCAATAATATTGCTCTGTCTTTCTCTCATTTCAAGCCTCCACCACCTGCAAGCTTGCTAATCACAAGACTGATCCTTCCCACATCTTTCAATCATTGCAACACCCTCATATTCACCACTAGTATAATCTTCACGTGCCACACTAACATTTAACGACCTGAGGTATTTAAATGTCTCATGAGTTATGACCACATTCTGCTCTTTGTTGCAAGAGATATTTCCATGCAACTTGAGACAGAAGTCTGAAACTGGCATAAGGGAAAACTGCATACATCTGTGTAAGAAAATATGCCTGCCATCATGGGCAAAGAAAACAGATGAGTGGCAATGTAGTAGGTTGTCTTCCCACCCTATTCCATATCTTCCTTATTTCTGTTTCACCCTACATACACTATGTACAATTAGCTTTCAGCAGCTAGTTCTCTTTCTTTGCTTTTTCTTTGCAATAAAAGCCAATCTGCATCCATGTTTTTTTTTAATTCAAGTGCTGAGATTGGGCCTATTCAGGAAGAAAAGGAGTGCTTTCCTGAACTTACATCATCACTTGATCTGACCCTAGCAAACACCACAGGACCTTTAAATTATGGCTCCAGGAAGAGTTGTAATGTGGTAAATCACTGGTCATTGATGCAGGAACTGGGTCAAAGTGCTGCTTCATCAAAAAGTAATATAGGATACGTTATACGACTAATTTTTTTCTCACAATTCCTCAGTTTTATGTTTTGGTATCTCCCAAAGATCTGACTTTGCTTCTCCCTCTATTCCTTCTCGACATGTTCCAACATCAAGATATGGTGTTAGTTTACTTTTTAAGCTGGTGATGCATAACCCCACTTCACCATCACCTCTCTTTGTTGTCTTCTGTCACTAAATTATCACTCAGTTTATCCAGTCTGGATTTGCAGAGATTTCCTCCAGTTAACTGTCTGTAAAACTGAAACAATTATTATCAGTTCTAAATCCAAACTCCATTCACGAGCTATTGGTTCCACTCTTCCACTTGGCAAATGTCTGAGACTAAACTAATTTGTTCTTAACCTTCGTATCAAATTTGACCCTGAGATTAACTTCTGACAGAATATTCATGCTGACGCTAAGGTTTCTTACTTACACCCACTGAAACATCATTTGACTTCACACTTGCCTCACTTCATTTGCTGCTGAAAATGTCATTCAGGTCTTCGTTACCTCTACATTAATTCAACATACTCCTGGCTGGCCAACCACACTCTATCCTCAGGAAATCTGAGGAAATGTGAAATGCTGCTGCCCATGTCTCAACTTACATTCATTCTAAAGAAACACGACTGTACTCAAAATGTTAACTCTGCTTTCTCTCCACCGATGCTGCCAGACTTACTGAGTTTTTCCAGCAATTTATGTTTGTGTTTCTTATTTCCAGAATCTGCAATTATAGAATCATAGAGATGTACAGCATGGAAACAGACCCTTCAGTCCAACTCTTCCATGCCGACTCTTTCATTCCATCCGAACCTAATCGAGTCCCATTTAACAGCACTTAACCATATCCCTCTAAATCCTTCCTATTCATATACCCATTCAGATTCCTTTTAAATGTTGTAATGTACCAGCCTCCACCACTTCCTCTGGTAGCTCATTCCATACACACATCACACTTTTTGTGAAAAAATTGCCCCTTAGGTCCCTTTTATATCTTTCCGCTCTCACCTATGCCCTCCAGTTCTGGACTACCCCATCACAGGAAAAATACCTTGTCTATTTATCCTATCCATGCCCCTCGTGATTTTATAAACCTGAAAAGGTCACCACTCAGTCTCCGACACTGTATGGAAAACAACCCCAGCCTATTCAGCCTCTCCCTGTAGCTCAAATCCTCCACTGGCAACATCCTTGTAAATCTTTTCTGAATGCTTTCAAGTTTCACAACATCCTTCTAACAGTATAGAGACCAGAGTCGCACACAATATTCCAAATGTGACCTAACCAATGTCCTGTACAGCCACAACATGACCTCCCAACTCTTATACTCAATGTTCTGTCCAATAAAGGAAAGTATACCAAATGCCTTCTTCACTATCCAATCTACCTGTGATTCCACTTTCAAGGAACTATGAACCTGCACTCCAAGGTCTCTTTGTTCAGCAACACTTCCCAAGATCTTACCATTAAGTGTATACGTCCTACTCTGATTTGTCTTTCCAAAATGGCGCTCCTCACATTCATCTAAATTAAACTCCATCTGCCACTTGCTGGAGAGTAGAGTCAAGATTAGAGTAGTGCTGGAAAAGCACAGCAGGTCAGGCAGCATCCGAGGAGCGGGAAAATCGATGCTTCAGGCAGAAGCCCTTCATCAGGAATCATTCGGGCGGACGGGGTTGGTGTTGGACAGGTTTATGGGGTGGACGGGGAAAGGGGTGTGGAGGCTCGCGCGTGGTGTGCTGCTGCCTTGTCTCCTGAAAGGGGAGCAGACTTAACAGAAAACTCCAAACCCCAGATGAAAAGCATTGAATCAATTAACTGAATAATCAATTATCTGAACGAAATAGTGCCCATCCATCTCCTTCGGAAAATCGAGGTTCCTCTGTGAATGGCTGTGAATGGGATCCTGTATTCCATGAGATCTCACCTTGCTAACCAATCTCCCATGAAGAATCTTGTCGAATGCCTTATTAATCCTTTTTGTTACTTCTTCAAAAAACTCAATCAGGTTCATGAGATATGCTTTACCATGCACAAAGCCATGTTGACAATCCCTAATCAGTCCTTGCTTTTCCAAATACATGTAAATCTTGACCCTCAGGATTCCCTCCAACAACATGCCCACCACCGATGTCAGGCTCATCAGGTCTATATTTCCCTAGCTTTTTCTTAATACTTTTGTTAACTTAGCGGTACCTTGTTAGCGAACCGCGAGTTTTCCGGTACCTCACCTGTGACTATTGATGATACAAATATCTCAGTAAGGGACCCAGCAATCACTTCCCTCATTTCCCACAGAGCTCTAGGGTACACCTGATCAGGTTTTGGGGATTTATCCTCTTTTATGCATTTTAAGACATCTAGCACTTCCACCTCTGTAATATGGGCATTTTTTAAGAAGTCACCATCTATTTCCCCACATTCGATATCTTCCATGTTCTGCTCCACAGTAAACACTGATGCAAAATAATTGTTTAGTATCGCCCCCATCTCCTGTGGTTCCATACATAGGCTGCTTTGCTCATCTTTGAGGGGCCCTATTCTTTCCTGAGTTAACCTTTTGTCCTTAATATATATATAAATCTCTTTGGATTCTCCTTAACCCTATTTGCCAAAGCTATCTCATGTCCCCTTTTTGCCCTCCTGATTTCCCTCTTAAGTATACTCCTACTGCCTTTATACTCTTGTAGGGATTCACTCGATTTGTGCTGTCTATGCCTGACATATACTTCCTTCTTTTTCTTCACCAAAACCTCAATTTCTCTTGTCATCCAGCATTCCCTGAACCTCTAGCCTTGCCCTTCACCCTAACAGGAATATACTGTCTCTGTACTCTCATGATTTCATTTTTGAATTCTTCCCATTTTCCAGCTGTCCCTTTACCTGTGAACATCTGCCCCCAATTAACTTTTGAAAATTCTTGCCTAATAATGACAAAATTGGCCTTTCTCCAATTTAGAACTTCAACTAATGGACTCGATCTATCCTTTTCTATTAGTTTTAAAACTAATAGAATTATGGTTGCTGGCCCCAAAGTGCTTCCCCATTGACACCTCAATTACTTGCCCTGCCTTATTTCCCACGAGTAGTCAAGTTTTTCACCTTCTCTAGTCGGTACACCGACATACTGAATCAGAAAACGTTTTCTTACACACATAACAAATTCCTCTCCACCCAAACCCTTAACACTATGGCAGTCCCAGTCTATGTCTGGAAAGTTAAAATCCCCTACCATAACCACCCTATTATTCTTTCAGATAGCTGAGATCTCCTTACAAACTTTTTCTCAATTTCCCGCTGACTATTAGGGAGTCTATAGTACAATTATGTGATCATCCCTTTCCTATTTCTCAGTTCCACACAAATAACTTCCCATCACATATTTCCAGGAATATCCTCCCCAAGTACTGCTGTAATGCCATCCCTTATCAAAAACACTACTCTCTTTCCTCTGTTGCCCCCCTTTCTATCCTTCCTATAGCATTTGTATCCTGCAACATTAAGCTGCCAGTCCTGTCCATCCCTGAGCCATGTCTCTGAAATTGCAATGATATCCCAGTCCCAGGAATGATATCCCAGTTCCTAACCATGCCCTGAGTCCCTGTGGGCCTCTTGCATTGAAATAACTTTAAATGATCAGTCCTACCTTGTTCTCTGCTTTGATCCTGCCTGCCATGACTGTTTGACTCACTTTTTAACCAATTGTACCAGTCTCAGATTGATGTCTTTCCTCACTATTTCCCTGGGTCCTCACTCCCCCTCCATCTTAATAGTTTAAATCATCCCGAGCAGCAAATCTCCCTGCCAGTATATTAGCTCCCTTCAAATTCAAGTGCAATCCATCCTTCTTGTACAGGTCACTTATACCCCAGAAGAGATGCCAATAATCCAAAAATGTGAACCCTTCTCCCCTGCACCAGCTCCTCAGCCATGCATTCATCTGTTCTATCCTCTAATACCCTCAGTAGCACTGGCAGTAATCCAAATATTGCTACCGTTGAGGACTTCCTTTTTAAATTCTTGCCTAACTTTCTTTTTTCTCCCTTCAGAATATCATCCTTTTCCCTTCCTGCTTCATTAGTTCCAATGTATACAATGGCCTCCTGATGGACCCTCTCCCCTTTAAAAACATTCTTCACCCTCTCCGAGATATCCTTGACCCTGGCACTAAGGAGGCAACACACCATTCTGATTTTTCACTGCCAGCCGCAGAAGTGTCTGTCTGTGCTTCTGACTAGATAGTCCCCTATCACAATTGATTGCTTGGAACACAATGCACCCCTCAATACATTAGAGTCATTCTTGATACCAAAAACTTGGCTGTTGGGCTACCTTCCCCTGAGAATCCATCACCCTCTATATTTTCCAAAACAGCATTCTTGTTTGTGATGGGAATAGTGTAGGAGTCTCCTGTGGCTATCTTCCTACCCCTCCTACCCTTCCCGGAGTTAACCCACCTACTTGACTGTATCTGCAGTCTCCCTTCCTATAACTACCATCCATCACACTCCCTAGTCCTGGAAATTCCTTATTGCTTTAACTGCCACCTCAACCAATCCATGCAATCTGTTAACGTTCACAACCAAAGACACTTCCTGCAGACGTAATCATCAGTAACATGGAAACTCTCCCTAAACTTTCACATCTGCCAGGAAGAGCACACAACTCTACTAAAGGCCATCTTTGCTCCTTCACAATCTGCAGACCCAGAAAATAGCTCTAAAAAAACACTGCTCTAGGCTTATTTAATACTTATGGCTTATATTTTCAAAAATTTAATCAAAAGACAACTCTCAATAAAACATATAATCGTGAATAAACCCAACCTACACATTATTGTAGATTTACAGCAAAGCTACACTTAAAAACTATGCTCTTATCTGTTCCTGTGCTGTGAGCTCTCCCACATAGGTTCCTTCAAGGTCAGCTGTGAATTTCGCTGTTTGTTAATTTTTCCTAGATGCACTCTGATGTCCAGAGGTACTTAAAGTCAAACAGAAAAAGCAGTAACTGTGCAGATTCACTGCTGTGTCAGTCAGCAGTATAGGTTTCTTTCTCTGACCATGTAGTCATTGCCTTTGTCTGTCTTTCTGGTTGTTTTAAGTGCCATTATTTTGATCTTTTGTCCCCCGAGTTCGAAAACAATGCAACAGTATATGAGACAGCAATTGCTGCTCCTGGAATTCAATGAAATTCCCTCCAATACCTAAAATTTCTCAAAAAAGGAGCAGTTTTTACAGTCACATTTTTCCCATCCTCCATCTTGGATCACCCAGAATCCATCTCTGAAAGCAAATTCTGTTCACCTATCACCACTGTGTTGCTCACTGACATTGGCTCCAGGTAAGTTCATAACACCTGGATTTCAAAACTTCTATCCTTGTTTTCAGAACCCTCCCCGTGGCCTCGCCCCTCCTTATTTCTGTAATATCCTCTAAACTCATAACCTTCCAAGATGTTTGTTTGCCTCCAATTGTGAACTTTGAGAATCCATGGCTTTGACTATTCCAGCACTGGTAGTTGCCTGCAGGTGCCTGGACTCTAAAACATGATTAGAATGGAATAGAGTAGTCTTTAATGCCACTTGTATGTTTTGCAATAAAAAAAATAGTGAAAAATATTTAAGTTGTTATACAATGGCACCTATATTTATAACAGAAGGTATCGATAAAATAAAATTAAGACCAAGTCACAGCTCCGGGGTTCGTGAAAAGACAATACTACTGCAAGACTGCCACACTGGACTGTTAGAATCCTGTGACACAAGACCCAGCAGAAGCCATCCACCAGATGCAGCTACAAGTGTCACTGGGAACCAACATCATAGCCACAGCAGCCATCCACTCCTTCATTTTGCCAATGTCACCTCCGCTGATGTAGCAGATAATACTGGGTCCCTGTGCTCACCCCTCTGCCAACCGCCTCCTTGATGTCACTGCTAGAGTCCTGCTCTGGGCTCACCAGGCCCTGCCATGCTCTGGACTCTGTCAAAGCCACCTTCCTACCGCCTTCTGCCTAAAAAAACGAGAAAAGAAGAATAAGAATAGAGAGGAAAAGAAAGCAACAAATGAAAAGCGGGTGAAGTGAACGAGTCCCAGCCACAGAAATTCCCTTCCAATAGTTCCCTGTCTCTCAACCTCTATTTTTTCCTTTTGATACACTCCTTAAAACTGATGTTGATGACAATGTTTATGGATCTGACCGCTTATTGCTTTTGAGGGCCTCATGCCTATATCGGCCGTAGTTTGCAAATGCCTGGTTCTCAGAGGCAGCTGACATTTGAATGATGCTGCCTGCAATGAAATTGTATTTTCGAGTTCCTGGTGTCTGGAACTGGGATTGTGGAGATTAAACCAAATAAGAACCAGTCTGTTCTCAGTGCATCTCTTTTGGGCACCCAGTCTACCGCTTTGGAAAGCTCAGGAGTTATAGATTTTTTTCTTCTGTGTGTATGGGTACTGGGGCTAACTCAATGAGGTGGCTTTCTAGGTGAAGGGGAAGAATGATGGGTGGAAATGGGTACAAAGTTGGCATAGAGGTACCAAGGCCGTAGAATGGCAGAGAGGGCATGAGAGACCATGCAGGGTGTGTCCAGGGATGTGGGATGATGCGCACAATGTATGGAGAGTGAGAGGTGAGAACAAGAGGAATGTTAGCTGCATTTGTCTTTATTTTCAAACTGTGATTACAGCATTGGAGCCGCAGAGCAAGCTTTCCATCCAGTCCACCTTGGGAACTGGCGGCGTTCATGCATCGTTTTATGACAGATGTCCCAATCCAGGCTGTTCAACCCACCCCATGGACTTAATACCAGAATCGCCATTTTTAAACTTTGGGTTCATGGAGCTGGGATTTCACCGGACTCTGTGCATTCTACCTGTAACAAAATGGGGCCATTTGTTTTTTATTTTTGATTAGTGTTGGTGCCAGTATCTGTCATGAATTGAAGACACAACATGCAAATGCTGGACTGAAAGAAGGCAGTCAGATGTTGATAGTGACGACAGTCATGTTACAAATCTTGGGCTATTGGTTATTGGAGGTGAGCAGGATGGCCCATGGAAAGCCCTCTCCAATAGGTTGTTCTTGGAGCTCTGGTAGTCTGCTGAACTAGGACATCTCTTTCCAAGAGATTCACCAAACTTTCCAATGGAAAATTCAGCTCATCCTGAATTCACCATTAGAGAGTATAAAAAAATCTTTTCTCCATGGTCTGTATATTTCCCTGGGACAGTGATGTGTTTGTATTTCTAATCCTCCCTACTGAATACTAGAGTTGGTGTACAGACAGAATTGTTGTCAACTTTTTTGAGTCTGGTGACGCTTCATCAAAGCTCTTTCCTTGCAGCTCTTCAAGATTTTAAGTGCAAATAATCCATTTTGTGAAGAATGAAGATAAGAGCTACAGGAGAAAAGTTTGTGATCACTCGCCTTCACCCTTTCTGTGAGCGCAATGCATTGTTGTTCCCATTTCAGAACAACATGGGCTGCAGTACTATTGAATCAAAACAAAGAGATGAATTCTCGAGGTTCTTTTCTGTTTTATTGTATTGAGCAATGATTATCCACTGTCAGGAATTTGTTTAATTTGGATAAGCTTTTCCATGAACGTGCTATTGAAATAAAGGATACCTGAAATGGGAACTTTGTAATCACATGGAAAGATGATAATTTTATGTACTAATCAAGATTAATAAAGACCTGGAATTTAATTTAATGCAGAAGTCTTGCTGGTAAGCAGACACACAACAATTGAATTGTATCTTTTTGTTTTCTTGTACCTTCAAGGTTGAACTCACATGAGCTGGTGGGAAGGCACCGAATCAGCCGAGTGTGTCTAACCAGAACAAGCAGCAATCAATAGTGCAGAGCAGCAGCCAACAACCAAACAATCTATTGTAATTACTTAAGCCAGCAAGAATAGATAGTGGAGCATGCCAGAGCAAGTCACAATCAAAATACAGAGGGCAGAAGTTTCTCTTCTGCAGCTAAATATCAAAAGTAGGAGACCCCCAACAAGTTGGCTCCCTCTGGCCCAGGACCATGAGAATATGATTGTGAAAGTCATTGATAGCAGAACATCAAAGAAGTCAGCCACTACTCATTCAGTTGTAGCAACCAAACTGGCAGTCAACTGGAGTGGTAGGAATCTAAAGACGAAAGAATAGGGAATTGACTATGGGTGCCTGGCTGCAATCATTTAGTAAAGCACTTGTGTGTAAATAGATGTCCCTTAAGTTTTAAAAATGCTTTGGTTTTGTGTAGTCTGGTTACAGTACAAACAGTTTTCATTCCCTTCCAGAATGCCTTGAAAGGTGTTGATCACCTTTGGCACTCACATGTACTTCTGCTGCAGGGTTATGAAGATGCACTCGAGCACAGCTCTCATCTGGAAGGACCAAATTCCATGGAAAGTAGAAAAGCAAGCCACATAATTGTGTTTTGTGAGTTGATCAGTATGGGGTACCCTCTCCACATCTCTGTAATAGATGAATGGTCCTTGTAAACAAAAGTCTGTATGATACAAGGATGGTCACCATGTAAATGCACTGAACACCACCCCGACCTTCGGGCTACTATGCTAAACAGGCGTTTATTGGTGCAAAAGGAACAAAGAAATTTATAATGCATGACAAGCAGAGCAACTTCAAGTTTCATTTTATAAAACAAGCCGTTCCCTCAAGGGCAGTAAGACTTATGCATCACAACTAGGTATTTCTTCTGTATGTTCACAAAGGTTCATTTCTCAAATATACCTGCTATCAGGTTCTCTTGGGACTGTTTTGCTTCATCTCATGATTGACATAGATTCCTTGGCATCCTCAGCATTTCTTGCAGACCCCCCTTATTCCTTATCTGAAGTAACAGGTGGGAAGTCCTTCTCCTCCTCTAAGTGCTCATGCCATCATTGAGTGATATAATGCCAGGTAACAGCAAACAATACCTATTTTGGAGACCCTGTCTGGTGAGTACTGAAGTTGTCCTCTTGAGTAGTCCAGGCAATGACTGGTAGCCTGTTCACTGGCACTTTTGGATGCATGATCTGTTTGCCATCAGTCTGAGGGTTTGCAGTGGGCTAATTAGCTATAACTTCTGTAAGTATACTTTGTCATCCACTAATCAGCCCTGGAGGTGATGTTGGGTGTGAAACATTCCTGAAACCAGGGAGTTGTGTAGAACGCAAGCGTTATGAGAGATCGTGATTAGTAAGCACACACTGATAGGAATTGTTGCCTAGGTCACAAACAAAACAAAACATTGAGTGAGTGAAGTTCCTTCCTGTGCAGGAATCCAGCTGGATGTTGCCAGGGAGCTTCGATTACAATGTGGATGCACTGAATGGCCCCTTGCTCTTCCAGGAACTCAACAAGCGAAACTTTGGGTGAACTGGAAACACTGAATTGCCTTCTTGTTAACCTCATAAATACACAGTTGGACTGTCAATTGTGAGATACCATGTGAGTCTCCAGTTGCACTTGAAAAAAGTCATAAGTGAGGAAGTGCCTTGCAGCTGTAATCTTTAGTACCATAGACATCGTTCTTCCTCCCAAGTCTTGTAGCTGCAGATTTTTCTGAGGATGTGGCAAATGCAGGTAATAGCTTTTCTAGTTATGTGAAGACATCTCCTCCACTGTCGCTCACTCATCAGGTAGTATCTGGAATGTATTGTAGACCCTTTGGGTTGGCATCACTGAAAATCCTTGTTCCCATTTTCACATTCTGTTTGTGCTCATCCATGGCTGAAACCCCTGATCCTCATGTGTCTGATTCTGATTACAGATTAGATTACAGTGTGCAGTTTGACACAAGCATGCAAAGCAAGGTTTAAGATAAAGTTCACAAATATCTTATAACGGTTGGTGTCAGGAAACAGAAGAACCAGACATGGACTATGGTGGTTATCTTTCTCCATGTACAGGTGGTGATAGGGCAGGGCAGCAGCAGCAGCCTGATTAGTACTCAAATCCCTTCGGCCTAACAAGTCCACACCGACCCGCCGAAGCGCAACCCACCCATACCCCTACATTCACCCCTTACCTAACACTACGGGCAATTTAGCATGGCCAATTCACCTGACCTGTACATCTTTGGACTGTGGGAGGAAACCGGAGCACACCCACGCAGACACGGGGAGAATGTGCAAGCTCCACACAGTCAGTCGCCTGAGGCGGGAATTGAACCCGGGTCTCTGGCACTGCGAGGCAGCAGTGCTAACCACTGTGCCACCGTGCCGCCCTTATTCTGTTCTTGATACCCTTCCTTTCTTCTCTTTATCCTTTGCCTTTATCATTATATCAATGCTAAGTCTGCTGCTGGGTTCAGTGTTCCCATGGTATTACTGACCTATGAAGAAAGAGCAGGAATGAGATATAAATTTTGCATTTGACATCTCTTCTTAGTCAATAACAGATTTGAGTACTAATCAGGCTGCTGCTGCTGCCCTGCCCTATCACCACCTGTACATGGAGAAAGATAACCACCATAGTCCATGTCTGGTTCTTCTGTTTCCTGACACCAACCGTTATAAGATATTTGTGAACTTTATCTTAAACCTTGCTTTGCATGCTTATGTCAAACTGCACAATGTGAATCAATTTACCTTTCATTACCCACGGTGGTGTAACCCTTACACATTGAAAGGATCAGGGAAGCAGAAGAATTTTATCCCCAGGTCATTAATTCTTATATGCATGGATCTGTAAATGGCTTGCACGAACAACTGCACATTAATTCCTCCTTCCCCACATTAAACTTGACCATCAGCACTAGTGGAGAATCTAAATTTTATTATGAATGTTTGAACGAATGAATGCAAATTGTTGGATTGTAATGTTTGCAGCTTTTAAAACTTTTTACTTCAATGCAAAGGTATTGCTCATATAATAGTTTTTGCTCACAATTTCAATATCATGTTTTGGTCACTTATTGGATCCACCTAAACACATGCAAACAGATTTGGGGACCTTCCCTTTTTGCACTGCACATTCTCTAAAACTCTTAATTGGAAAATGATTTGTTGCAAGATGGAGGCAAATTTTGAATTGGAGTCTTTTAGACTCTTCACCTTTCCCTGCAAGTTTTTCATCTTCTATCCCCTCCATCTTTCTTTGATTTCCCCCTTTGACTAACGGCCCTTTCACAATCTCCCCAGATCTGCTCTTCCCCCATTCCAAATGTCCTTGAGTTCCCCTGGTCGAGCTTTATCCTTATACACATTTCATTCAGTTCTACTTCTCTTTCTCTCTCCCAATCACGCCAACTTGCCTTATTGTGTTCCCTACCATTAATTTGCAGGTCTTACTCTTCAAACAATCTACCTGTGATTGTTACTCTACCATTGTACCTCAATTTGCTGCCTCCATTCTCCAGCATCCCTCCCAGTGTCCTTAACAGTCATACCTTTTAAGTTTCATTCTCCATCTCTTGATTCCATTCAGCCCATCTTCTGTCCAGCTTTTCCATTCATCCCCCTTTAAATTAACTCCTCATTGAGGGTGCTCCCATTTTAAGTTGAGTCCCGCTTGTCTGGCCTAGTCAGATGTGCTGAAATCTGCTCGTGTGGCTGACTTGCTTGGGCTGGATAGTGGGACATTGAGCCATCATCCCAACACTATAAATGTTTAAGAGCAAGATAGCAAGCTCTGTGTGAATGAGATTTCTCATGAACTGATAAATGCAGACAGGCTTCATCACTAAGATTGGAAGCATTTGCCAAAATAAACAGCTTTTATCAAAGGGAGTTAGGCTAATGAAGACACTTTTACTCACCACAGGGTTAGTGGTAACACCATCTAGTACTTAGTACTGTGTACAGTTCTGGTCACCCTGCTATAGGAAGGATATTAGTAAATTGGAAAGGTTCAGAAAAGATTTACCAGGTTGCTGGGACTGGAAGATTTGAGTTATAAGGAGAGACTGGATAGGCTGTGACTTCTATAACTGGAGCAAAAAAGATTGAGGGATGACCTTCTGGAGGTTTATAAAATCATGAGGGGCATAGATAAGGTGAATGACAATGGTCTTTTCCCTAAGGTGGGGGAGTTCAAAAGCAGGGGTCATATTTTTAAGGTGAGAGAAGAAAAATTTAGAAGGGACCCGAGGGGCAACCTTTTCTCACAGAGTGTGGTTTGTATGTGGAATGAGCCACCAGAGGTAGTGGTAGATGCAGGTACAGTTAGTGCATTTAAAAGACATTAGGACAGGTAGATGAATAGAAAAGATTTGGAAAGATATGGGCCAAAGGCAGACAAGTGGGACTAGTTTAGTTTGAGAAACTTGGTTGGCATGGATGAGTTGGACTGAAAGGTCTGTTTCTATGCTGTATGACTCTAGTATATGCCTCTTCTACACAGCTTGCAATCAGACATATTTCCAATTTTTAAAGTGCAATAATTGCATCTGTGAACAGAATTCCAGCAGGCTGGGATGCTAATGAGTATACATGACATGTTAATGAATGCACAAGAGATTTCTGCCGATGACAGTCAGGAAAGCCAACCACTCGAAATGTTCTGAGAACACTTTTTGCACGACATGCCCTTCTAAAATCTCCAGGATGGGCAGGAAGCTTCCACCCACAATGATCTTGTTGGAATACACCAAAACTACAAGGCTGACCTTTTACTTTGAAAGGTGGAAATAAGAACCAGGACCATACCCCAGTTCCAGGCAACTTTCAGTGGCCAATAGTCACTCTTTGGAATGCTGAGCAAGTCTCCCCTTAACTGCTTTGGAAATAAGTTCACTGTCTAATTAAGGGATAACAGATGGGATCTCAAAGCTGGAGGGAAAATCAGAAACCTTCCGGTTTGGACGGAGCATCCATAATAGTAAAAGATAAGAAAGTGAGAGTGCTGGCACAGTAATCTGCCACTAGTTGCCCAAAGTTCAGGTAGTTAATCTGCCTCCTTATCTTTGGGAAAGAGGAGCCTGACTGAAAAATCATATTCAACCTTCAGTATGCACCTTACATGAAAGAGTTGGCTGACCCAAAATCACCTCAAACTGAAGCTAGGAATGCGTTAGGAAACCCTCGACATTTTGGGCAAAAGCCCTTCATCAGGAAACGTTCATCAGCCCTCCTGATGAAGGGCTTTTGCCCGAAACGTTGATTTTCCTGCTCCTCGGATGCTGCCTGACTTCCTGTGCTTTTTCAGCACCACGCTAATCTAGACTCTGATCTCCAGCATCTGCAGTCCTCACTTTCGCCTCTATCAGAAGCAACTTTAGTCATTTGTGTCCCGAGTGGTGATAGTAGGAGAAAGAGAAGAATGCAGATGCTGGAGATCAGAGCTGAAGAGCGTGATGCTGGAAAAGTACAGCAGGTTAGGCAGCGTCTGAGGAGCAGGAGAGTTGATGTTTTGGACATAAGTCTTTCATCAGGAATGAGGCTTCTGGGTTAAGGGGCTGAAGAGATAAATGGGAGGGAGGTGGCTGTGCCGTTGTAATCAATGGCACAAACTATTAGATGCTGCATTCACCACTCAATCTGAACCACAGCCTAGACAAATTTCTAAATCCTGGCCTTTCATCCTAGAAGGCAAGCCTCTGAGAAAAAAATTTATAGAGGTATATAAAATTGGTAAATGTATAGAAAAAATTGGCTTAAAAATATATATTTGAATTAATTGTGAGAAGGCCCACGACACATTGGTTAAAATTAGAGAGGCACACTCAGAAAAGATGTCAGGAAATTAATCTTCAAGTAGAGTGTAATCATTGATTGTTCTCAAAAAATGATTTTCTGAACGGTTTCTTCCAGATTGCATTTGTTCAAATGCAGTAGGAATAGAATATTGTGCTGCTTACGAATGCTGCAATAAGCCCATAGATTTACTTGGGTGACTCACTAGTCAAAGTAAACCGGAACTATATATTGCATTTTAATGCATCAATCATTGTGAACCTGAAAGATAAGGAAAGATGCTTTGCGTAGCATTACATTGATGTATATTTGTTTTCATCTGAGCTCAGTGCAAGGAATGGATGATTTACATTGGCATGGAGTTAACATCTTGGTGTAAAACATAAAATGCAAATTACAATTCACCAAGGAAAGTGAGCAAGATACTTCATTGCAAATAATTTGGCAATTGTTCATATTGAACATAGATAAATAAAAAATCACACCTGTACAAAGTCCTGGTATTTATCATGGGTGTGCATTTAACTATTCTAGGTCTCATATGAGGTGAAGCACTATAAGGGAGATGGAAGGCTCTTTTGAGCCTCCAAAGATGACTCCTGATTTACCAGGACTGGATGATATGAAGTCTCCATGGCAGCACTATGCTTAGCTTGACCTCTGCCATTGATTTCATGGAGTTAGTTATTTCAGTGTATTGGCTGCAAGCAAGTCACAATTGCCCTGATCAGGAAGTTGCTATTGGCACTCACTGAAATAAATGATACTTTAATTTCAAACATGGAAGATTTGTCCATTGTGATTGTTTTTGAAATCAGTGCTCTCAGCAAAGGAGTGCCTTAAAGCTGAATGACAGGAGTACAATATTATTAAAAGAAAAATCACGTAAATACACCATTCAATTTTATTCTAGTCATCTTCATCAAATTATAATGTGTCAAATATATTTGGGCTGATGTAAGAAACTACATTGGATACCTGAGAGCTGAGCGAAATCTATTCCAATGCAATATTCATCCTAATGCTTGCCTTAGTGTATTGGTAAACGTAGGGATAGTGAAGGTATGCTTGCTTTTATTAGTCAGTGCGTTGAGAATAGCATTTGGGAGGTCATGTTACAGCTGTACAGGACATTAGTTTAGCCACTTATGTAATATTGCGCTCAATTCTGGTTTCCCTGCTATAGGAAGGATATTGTAAAACATGAAAAGGTAGGAAAGATTTACAAGAATGTTGCTAAGGTCAGAGGGTTTGAGCTATAGGAAGAGGCTGAATAGGCTGAAGATATTTTCCCTAGAACATCGAAGGCTGAGGGGTGACCTTAGAGAGGTTTATAAAATCATGAGGGGCTTAGATTGGATGAATAGCCAAAATCTTTTCACCAAGGTAGATTAGATTACATTACAGTGTGGAGACAGGCCCTTCGGCCCAACAAGTCCACACCGACCCGCCGAAGTGCAACCCACCCATACCCCTACATTTACCCCTTACCTAACACTACGGGCAATTTAGCACGGCCAATTCACCTGACCTGCACATCTTTGGACTGTGGGAGGAAACCGGAGCACCCGGAGGAAACCCACGCAGACACGGGGAGAATGTGCAAACTCCACACAATCAGTCGCCTGAGGCGGGAATTGAACCCGGGTCTCTGGCACTGTGAGGCAGCAGTGCTAACCACTGTGCCACCTTGAGGTAGCAGAGTCCAAAACTAGAGAGCATAGGTTTAAAGTGAAAGGGGAAAGATCTTAAAGAGACCTAAGAGGCAGCTTTTTCATCCAGAGGGTGGTGTGTGTTTTGAATGACAGTTACAATATTTAAAAAGCATCTGGATGGGTATATGAATAGGAAGGATTTAGAGGGATAATCGTCAAGTGCTGGCAAATAGGACTTGATTAATTTAGGATATCTGGTTGGCTTGGACGAGTTGGACCGAAAGGCCTGTTTCCCTTCTGTACAGCTTTATGACTCTATGACTCTAATGTCTACAAAATATATGGTTGTTGCTGCATTGGCGAGTTCGAGTTCCAGACAGTGTTTATGTCCGGTGGTGGTGCGTTTGGTCCCAATACAAGATCCAGCAGCATCTGTAGTAGCTGCAGCAGCGAGATGGGCCCAAAGCAAACTAATGGTAGTGGTGGAGTTGAGTTTGGGCTGGTGGGGTAACTGGTGGCTTTGGTGGTGTCTGCATTGGAGAGGTCCATTGAGGACACATATTGGCGAGGTGGAGGCGAGATGGCACTGAAGTGTGGTGATGCAGAGAAGGGGACTTATGCCTGGCCACTCCACCATGGCCCATAACAGACCACTTACCAAGAAGAAATGTCTGCCTTAATATTTTATGTTTTGTTTTATTCTCCTGTGTTAAGGCAGCACCAGGGAGTTGCGACATTATACAACACTTTTAACTGCATTTTGCAACAAGATACACATGGCAATAAATAAATCAAACCAAAGAGAGGACTGGCATTAGGAATCATCCACAACCCAAGACAAGATCAAGAGCATTTTTTAGCTGGTTTTGATGCTTTAAAAGATTTGCCATTCAAAATATTGGCCAGTTGCCCCTTGAAGTGTGTTTACATACCATGAAATTGATTGTAATAACAAAACTCAAGAATCACAACTCACCTCAACTAAAACTGGCTTGATATGTTAAGAAGCAATTAAATTCTGAAAACAAAGAATGCTTTCTAATCCAGTTTTTGTGGATTAAACATGGTAGAAATGGTCCAACATAAACTTGCAGAATCTCCAACTGTATTTGTACGCCATTCCCTCCCCCTCCACCCACAAATGCCCCACTCTTCCATACACTCTCCAACTCAGTTCATTTATGGACTGCAGCTTAATTGAAAGAACTTGGCAAATGATTATACATTTCAATATATATAAAACTACTTCACAACCTAAGTTCACAAAGTGGACAATTGATAAAACTTACTTAGACCGGAATTAATCCTGCTCTGTTTGTGTGTATAGGCTATTACTTCCAACAGGAGAAAGTGAGGACTGCAGATATTGGAGATCAGAGTCGAAAAATGTGGTGCTGGAGAAGCACAGCAGGTCAGGCAGCATCCAAGGAGCCAGAGAATCGACATTTTGGGCATAAGCCCCTTGTCATTCCTGAAAGGTTGATTCTTCCATTACTTCAAACAAGCAGTTGCTGAGTTCTAGTGTTTGTGTCCAACATACAACACCAGACTTGTAATTACAGCTAAATATTAGAAGAAATTGTGTATTGAAGGTTGCAAAAATAGTAGCTGTACCATTTAAATTGAAAAGTAAACTTTTTCATGATGTTGTTAAACAGCTTATTCTTTCAAAATATAGGCACAGGAAGAAAAATAATACACCACTTATGATTTCACAGACATGTGAATTACAAAATAATGTCCAATCACTGCCACATCTCTCCTATTTAATTTGGATGAGCTTCACTATTCACTCTCTTCTCTCACTCATGCCATGCCTCTGTTTACATTTTATCTCTATAATCTTTAACAAGATATCTGTGAGACATTTTTCAAGGAATTGATCAAGGTGGCGTCAATTGCTTTTACTAGAAGTTTACATCACACATCCAATACTGACCAAGTGGCACATGTCAAAAAATATCCTCAGATCTCTGCTGTTGTGAAAGGTTTGTCAATTTTAAATGATCCCTAGTTCTGCACTCAAGGACAAAATCAGATAGCTGTCTTAGATTTGCATCATCTCTGAATTGTATTGTCTCTGTCTATCATCATTTTGAATAATATTTCTTCTTGACCTTCTTTGACAAATATTTCTGTTTTTTTTCTCATAATGTAGAATCCTAAATCTCAGGATTATACTTGTCATTATCTTCTGAACTGTCAATGTCCTTTTGAAAGCATGTTTGAAAATTGTACACAATATTCAGGGAATTGCTTCACAAGCGATCAATACAAGGCTGGAATAACTTGTTCAACTTGCAATAAAATGCCCTTGAGATGCATCCTACCTAATACTTGATAAGACTGGAATTCCATATTCATTAAGGTTCCAATATATTATCAATTATAAGATCAAACTACTTTACTTTTAAAAAATTCTTTTGAGTCTTATTTCACATTTCAGGTTTGAAGCTATGATATTTTATATTAAAATCTACTCAAATTTGCTCTGTCTATTCGCTTAATTGGTTCATACCCTGTGAATGCTGTTTGCATTCTTTATACACTTCAGGTCATCGTTTCATCCAATACCTTGAAGGATATGTAAGGTTGAGAAGACTCCAGGTAAGCCCACAGGAGAAGTGCAGTCAAGGTGAATGGTGTTGGTGGATGTGCGTGAAGATTGCAGGTGGTGGATGTGCGTGAAGATTGCAGGAGGTGGGCAGGTCAGTAGATTTGTATTAGAGATGTCAGTTTGTACCAGACTTGCCCAATATATGATGTTAAGTATAAACTAGTGACAGGCAAAGGAGATTTTTACAACATTCAGAGCCTAAAGGAAAATAAAGACGTGTATTCACATGACCCTTTCATATCCAAAAGGATTTTACATCTAATGGAAGACTTTAAGGTGCTGTTAATGTTGGAAAAACAGCTGCTTAGAGCAGAAAATAGATCCCACAAACACAGATAGCACTAGAGAATACTAAGTCCCTAAGTAGAGTTGAAGTAAGGAAGAAAGTCATTAAATGCAAATCAGAATTAGCCTTCATGTACGTGTATGCATGAAACATAGTTCATAAGGCTGGGAGAGTTATAAGCACAGGTTGCTTTGCAGAATTTTGATAAGACCATAAGACATAGGAACAGAAGTTAGACTATTCAGCCCATTGTACTGCTCTGCCATTCAATCATGGCTCATAAGTTTCTCAACTCCGTTTTCCACTTTCTCCCTGCAATCCTTGATCCCCTTGACAATCAAGAATCAACCCATCTCAGTCTTGGATACACTCAGTGACCTGACTTCCACAGCCTTCCATGACAATGAATTCCACAGATTCACCACTCTCTGGCTGAAGATGTTTCTCCGTAGCTCCGTTCTAAAAGGTTTCCCTTTACCCTAAGGCTGTATCCTTGGGTCCTATTGTCTCCTATCAATGGAAACATCTTCCCAACATCTACTCTGTCCAAGCCATTCAGTATTCTGTAAGTTTCAATTAGATTCCCCTCTCATATTCTAAACTCCATCACGTGTTCACCCAGAGTCCTCAAACGTTCCTCAGATGTTAAGTTTTTCATTCTTGCAACCATTCTTGTGAACCTTCTCTGAACACGCTCCAGGGCCAATACATCCTTCCTGAGATATGGGGCCCAAAACTGCGCACAATACTCCAGATATGGTCTGACCAGAGCCTTATAGAGCCTCAGAAGTGCATCACTGTTTTTATATTCAATTCCTCTCAAAATGAATGCCATCATTGCATTTGCCTTCCTAACCACTGACTCAACCTGCAGGTTTACCTTGAGAGAATCCTGGACTAGAACTCCCAAGTTTCCTTGCACTTCTGAATTTTCTCCCCATTTAGAAAATAGTCCATGCCTCTATTCTTCCTATCAAAATGCATGACTTCACACTTCCCCACATTGCACTCCATCTGTCAATTCTTTGCCCACTATTCTAACCTGTCCAAATACTTCTGCAGCCTCCCCGCCTCCTAAATACTACCTGACCCTCTACCTATCTTTGTATCATCTGCAAACTGAGCCAGAATGCCCTCAGTTTCTTCATCCAGATCGTTAAGGTATAAAGTGAAAAGTTGTAGTCCCAAAACTGAGCCTTGCAGAACACTTGTCACCGGTTGCCATCCTGAGAAAGACACTTTTATCCCCACTCTCTGCTTTCTGCCAGACAGCCAAGCTTCTATCCATGCTAGTACCTTGCCTCTGACACCATGGGCCTTTATCCTACTCAGTAGTCCCCTGTGCTGCACCTTGTCAAAGGCCTGGAAATGTGTTGCTGGAAAAGCGCAGCAGGTCAGGCAGCATCCAGGGAACAGGAGAATCGACGTTTCGGGCATAAGCCCTTCTTCAGGAATGGGGAAAGTTTGTCCAGCAGGCTAAGATAAAAGGTAGGGAGGAGGGACTTGGGGGAGGGGTGTCGGAAATGTGATAGGTGGAAAGAGGTCAAGGTGAGGGTGATAGGTCAGACTGGGGTGGGGGCAGAGAGGTCGGGAAGAAGATCTCAGGTTAGGAAGGCGGTGCTGAATTTGATTGGTTTGACTGAGACAGGGTGGGGGGAGGGGAAATGAGGAAACTGGTGAAATCCGAGTTCATCCCTTGTGGTTGGAGGGTTCCTAGCCGGAAGATGAGGCGTTCTTCCTCCAACCGTCGTTTTGTTGTGGTCTGACGATGGAGGAGTCCAAAGACCTGCATATCCTTGGTGGAGTGGGAGGGGGAATTGAAATGTTGAGCTACAGGGTGGTTGGGTTGGTTGGTCCAGGTGTCCCAGAGGTGTTCTCTGAAACGCTCCGCAAGTAGCCGGCCTGTCTCCCCAATATAGAGGAGGCCACATCGGGTGCAGAGGATGCAATAGATGATATGTGTGGAGGTGCAGGTGAATCTGTGACGGACACCACCCATGCCCTCCACCTGCTCCATGATTTTCGCTTCCCCGGTCCCCAACGCCTTATTTTCACCATGGACATCCAGTCCCTGTACACCTCCATCCCCCATCACGAAGGACTCAAAGCCCTCCGCTTCTTTCTTTCCCGCCGTACCGACCAGTACCCTTCCACTGACACCCTCCTTCGACTGACTGAACTGGTCCTCACCCTGAACAACTTTTCTTTCCAATCCTCCCACTTCCTCCAAACGAAAGGAGTAGCCATGGGCACCCGCATGGGCCCCAGCTATGCCTGCCTCTTCGTAGGATATGTGGAACAATCCATCTTCCGCAACTACACTGGCCCCACCCCCCACTTTTTCCTCCGCTACATCGATGACTGTATCGGCGCCGCCTCGTGCTCCCACGAGGAAGTTGAACAGTTCATCCACTTCACCAACACCTTCCACCCCAACCTCAAATTCACCTGGACAGTCTCAGATTCCTCCCTCCCCTTCCTCGACCTTTCTATTTCTATCTCAGGCGACCGAATCAACACGGACATCTACTACAAACCGACCGACTCCCACAGCTACCTGGACTACACCTCCTCCCATCCTGCCCCCTGTAAAAACGCCATCCCATTCTCCCAATTCCTTCGACTCCGCCGCATCTGCTCCCAGGAGGACCAGTTCCAAAAACGCACAACCCAGATGGCCTCCTTCTTCAAGGACCGCAATTTCCCCCCCGACGTGGTCGACGATGCCCTCCACCGCATCTCTTCCACTTCCCGCTCCTCCGCCCTTGAACCCCACCCCTCCAACCGCCACCAGGACAGAACCCCACTGGTCCTTACCTACCACCCCACCAATCTCCATGTACAGCGCATCATCCGCCGTCATTTCCGCTACCTCCAAACGGACCCCACCACCAAGGATATATTTCCCTCCCCTCCCCTATCAGCATTCCGTAAAGACCACTCCCTCCGTGACTCCGTCGTCAGATCCACACCCCCCACCAACCCAACCTCCACTCCCGGCACCTTCCCCTGCAACCGCAGGAGGTGCAAGACTTGCGCCCACACCTCCCCCCTCACCTCCCTCCAAGGCCCCAAAGGAAACTTCCATATCTGTCACAGATTCACCTGCACCTCCACACATATCATCTATTGCATCCTCTGCACCCGATGTGGCCTCCTCTATATTGGGGAGACAGGCCGGCTACTTGCGGAGCGTTTCAGAGAACACCTCTGGGATACCCGGACCAACCAACCCAACCACCCTGTAGCTCAACATTTCAATTCCCCCTCCCACTCTACCAAGGATATGCAGGTCTTTGGACTCCTCCATCGTCAGACCACAACAAAACGATGGTTGGAGGAAGAACGCCTCATCTTCCGGCTAGGAACCCTCCAACCACAAGGGATGAACTCGGATTTCACCAGTTTCCTCATTTCCCCTCCCCCCACCCTGTCTCAGTCAAACCAATCAAATTCAGCACCGCCTTCCTAACCTGAGATCTTCTTCCCAACCTCTACGCCCCCACCCCAGTCTGACCTATCACCCTCACCTTGACCTCTTTCCACCTATCACATTTCCGACGCCCCTCCCCCAAGTCCTTCCTCCCTACCTTTTATCTTAGCCTGCTGGACAAACTTTCCCCATTCCCGAAGAAGGGCTTATGCCCGAAACGTCGATTCTCCTGTTTCCTGGATGCTGCCTGACCTGCTACGCTTTTCCAGCAACACATTTCCAGCTCTGATCTCCAGCATCTGCAGACCTCACTTTCTCCTTGTCAAAGGCCTTCTTGAAGTCCAGGTAGATAATATCCATCGGTTCTCCTTGGTCTAACCTGCTCATCACTTCCTCAAAGAATTCCAGCAGATCTGTCGGGCATGACTTCCCCTTGATGAAGCCATGCTGACTTTGCCCTATGTTACTATACACTTCCAAGTATTCAGAAATTTCATTCTTCACAATAGATTCCAGGATCTTACCCATGACCGAGGTTAGGCTAATCGGTCTAATTTTCCTTCTTTTGCCTTACTCCCTTTTTAAACAGGAGTGTCATGTTAGCGATTTTTCCAGTCCTCTGGGACCCTCCCTGACTCTAGAAATTCCTGAAAGATCACCACTAATGCCTTCACTATCTCTTCAGCTATCTCCATTAGAACTCTGGGATGTAGTCCATCTGGTCCAGGTGATTTATCCGCCTTCAGGCCATTCAGCTTTTGTAGCATCTTCTCCTTGGTGATGGTCACCATACTCAGCTCTGCCCCCTCTCTTCCTTCAATTTTGGGATATTACTTGTGTCTTCTACCATGAAGACTGACACAAAGTAATGATTCAGTTCCTCAGCCATTTCCTTGTTCCCCACTACTATCTCTGTAGCGTCATTTACCATCGGTCCAATGACCACTCTTGCCCTGTATATATCTAAAGAAACTCTTACAGTCTTCCTTTATATTACTAGCTAGCTTACCCTCATATTTTATCTTCTCCCTCCTTATTTCTATTTTTTAGCCCTCTGCTGGTCTTTGTAAACTTTCCATCCTCTGGTTTTCCACTGCCTTTTGCTGCATTAAATGCTTTCTCTTTTGCTATTATGCTACCCTGACGTCCCTAGTTGCCTCGTGGTTCTTCATGGTTTCCTCATCCTCCCTGTACCATGCTTCGTTTTCCTCCAAATGAATCCCTGCTGCGTCTCCTGAATTACTCCCAGAAACCCTTGTCATTGTTGTTGCGCTGTCCTTTCTGCTAGGCTCCTCTCCCAGTCAATTCTACCCAGCTCCTCCCTAATGCCTCTGTCGTTGTGTTTATTCAGTAGTAATACCATTACCTCTGATTCTATCTTCTCCCTTTCAAATTGCAGAGGAAATTCAATCATATTATGATCACTGCCTCCTAAGAGTTCCTTCATGGAAGCTTAAGCTCCCTTATTAAGTCTGTCTCATTGCACAACACCAAATCCAGTATTGCCTATTCCGTAGTGGGCTCCACCAAAAGCTGCTCCAAAAAAAAAATTCATAGACAGTCCACAAATTCCTTTTCCTGCAATCCACTACTAACCTGATTTTCCCAGTCCACCTGCATATTGAAATCCCCCATGAGCACTGTACCTTTGCCTTTCCCAAAAAGCTTTTCTATCTCTTGGTGTATTTTGGGGCTCAGGTCCTGACTACTGTTTGGAGGCCTGTATATGATTCCACCTATGTTTTTTTTTACCTTTGTGGATCCTCAATTCTACCCACACAAAGTCTACACCATCTGACCGTACTTTGTTTCTTACTATTGATTTAATTTCATTTCTTACTCACAAGCTAACCCCATCTTCTCTGTCCACTGGCCTATCTTTTCATTAGGATGTCTGTCCTTGAATATTCAGCTCCCAATCCTGATCCCCCTGCGGTCACGTCTCCATGATGCCCACCACATTATACCTGCCAATTTTTATCTGCGCTACAAGCTAATTTATCTTATTCATTATTCAGTTGTGGTGACATTGGAGACCTGACTCAAGGAAGGGGAAGTTTGGGTATTAAATATTCCTGGTTAGAGGATGCCCAGAAAAGATAGGACTGAAAATAAAAGGAACACGGGTGGTGTTTTCAGTCAAGGAGATTATTGCTGGAGAAAGAAAATGTCCTAGAGGGTTCAAGGACAGAATTGACTTGGCTTGAGCTAAGAAATAAGAAGGATATGATTACATTACTTGTTGCAATCTATAGATCACCAAAAAGCAGGAAGGATGTAGAGGAACAAATCTGCAAGTACGTTACAGAGAAGCGTACCTATCATAGCCTAGTTTTAATGGGGGACTTTAATTACCTATATAAACATTCTGGGTTAGTAATAGTGCAAGGTGCAGGGAGGGGTTACATTTGCACTCAGGAGCTGTTCCTACAGCAGTATGTGTCCAGCTTAGCAAGAAAGGAGACACTGCTAGATCTGCTTCTTGAGAATGATGTGGTCCAGGTAGATCAAGTGACAGTGGGTGAAATTTGACTGATGAATTATTGTGTCATAAATTTTAGGATGACTGTGGGAAATGGTTGATACAGAGTAAGAAATACCAACTGACAAATAGCCAACTACAATGGGATGAGACAGATCTGGGCCTGATAGATTGGAACCAAAGGCTGGTTGGAGAAACAACAGATGAACAGATGAACAGATGAACCTTCAAACAGAAGAAGATTTGGGCAGAGTCAAGGCATGTTCTCTCAAAACGGAAGGTTGGATAAATAAGGTGGGACCAACAAATCCAACACTCCCCAGAAAACAAAGGAGATAAAAATTCTGTTTAAGAAGAAAAAAATGCACCACTAATAGGTGCTAAATGGTATACATAATTGTGAACTAAGCTTAATACCAGAATTTTGAGAAGACCACAGGGACAAAAGAGGAAACTCAATCGCTGGAAGGTTTCAAAATTGATAAGAATCATAGAATTCTACAATGTGGGCTATTTGGCCCATCGCACCTATACTAACCCTCCGAAGGGCATCTCACCCAGAGTCACCCCCGAACCTATCCCTGTAACTCTGCATTTCCCATGGTTAACCCATCTATCCTGTATGTCCCCAGACATAATGGTCAATCCAGCATGAGCAATTCACCTAACTTGCGCATCTTTGCACTGTGGGAAGAAACTGGAGCATCCGGAGGAAACCCACGCAGGCATGAGGAGAATGTGCAAACTCCTGTGATTTTGTGTACACGGACTTTTAAAAGACATTTAATACAGTACCACACAACAGACCTATGAGGAATGTTATAGGTCATCAAATAAAAGCGATAGTAGGGAGGCTAGTACAATTGCAACATTTATAAGGCATCTGGATGGGAATATGAATGGAAAGGGTTTGGAGAGATATGGGCCAGGCACTGGCAAGTGGGAGTAGATTAGGTTGGGATATCTGGTTGGCATGGACATGTTGGACCAAAGATCTGTTTCCATGCTATACATCTCTATGACTCTATGACTCTAATAGCAAACAGAATATAGTTATAGTTAATATGTATTTTTTTATTTGGACCAAAGTTTTAAGTAGAATTCCTCCAATGTTTGGTATTGGCATCCTTGCTTTTCCTAATTGATATGAAAGATCTAGATTTTAATGTGATAGGGACAACTTCAACTTTGTGAATGACAAAACTTGGAAGAATTGTCAACTGTTTGGAAGATAGTGTGGAATTTCAAGAAGACAAATTGATAGAATAAGTGAATAGATGGCAGTTGAAGTTCAGTCTGAAGAAGTGTGAGGTGATAAAAATTGTACAAAGAATGTAGAGAGACTGTATAAAATAGAGTACTTTTCGAAATGGTATGCAGAACCAGAGAGACTTGGTGTAAATGGGCATAATTAATTAAAAATGGCAGGACATAAAGCATACCATATTCTAGGTTTCATTCATAGGGACATAGAGTACATGAGCAGAGAGGTTATGATCAATTTATGTAGACAGTCGTTAGAATTCAGCTGGATTATTGTGTAGAGTTCACTACCCAATGTAGCATCCTTGCATTCTACATGAAGGATGCAAATACATTGAAGAAAATGGAGAAAAAGTTTCTGAGAATTTCTCCAGGAATGAGGAACTTCTGTTATGATGATAGGATTGTTTTCCTTGAAGAAGAGATGGTTGATTTGATACTTGATTGAAGATTTTAAAATGACAAGAGTTCTGGATCAGCAGATAGGGAGAAACTTTTCCCATTCATAAAGGGATTGACAACTGAATCACATATTTTTTCAAAGAAACAAATGTGAGGTGAGAAATATTTTGTGTTATAATGAGTGGTTCAGTTTGGAAGTGTAGGGGAGGTAGGTTCATTTGAAGCATTGGAAGATTAGTTTAAAGAAGAATAGAGACAAGGCAGGATATGGCACAAAGTCAAAATGCTCAGAGAGCTGGCCTAAACATGATGGGCAGAATTTTTTGCCATAACAATGTGAAATGAATCTTTTATACCTTCCTGAGAATGCAGACAAAGCTTTGATTTAATGTCTCCTCTAAAAGATGGTGACTCCAGAAGTACAACACTGCCTTCATACTGCATTGGATTGTCAGCCTCTAATTATTGAGTTAAAAATCACACAACACCAGGTTATAGTCCAACAGGTTTAATTTCATCACCTGAAGGAGCAGCATTCTGAAAGCTAGTGCTCCCAATTAAACCTGTTGGACTATAACCTGGTGTCGTGTGATTTTTAACTCTGTACAGCCCAGTCCAACACTGGCATCTCCAAATCATTCTGATTATTGACCTCATGTTCTGGAATTGACCTTCAACCTCTTGATTCAGGTCACGGCTTTTACCAGCTAAGGAGGGAATTACTTATATTGGTGTCTGTACAGAAAAGGTTAATGAGATTGATTTCTGGGTTGAAAGTGTTATGAGGAAAGTTTGAGCTGGTTGGGTCTTTACTGATTGTAGTTCAAAGGGAGGAACGGTGGATCTTATTTGAAAAATACAAGTTTTTCCTGGGGATTGACAGGGTAGGTGTTGAGAAAATGTTTATTTGCATTGTTGGGGAATCTAGAACAAAATACCACAGAGTCAGTGATTAGGAGAAATTTATTCTTTCAGAGGGTCAATGGTGTTTGAAATTATCTTCCAAAGATACCCCAAAATCTTCCAAGAGCATTCTGATGAAGGATCATAGAACTGGAAATGTAAACTCCATTTTCCTCTCTCCAAAAGCTGACAGACCTGTTGTGATTCTTCAGCACTTTCTGACACAGTTTCAGATCTCTAGCAGCCACAGTTCTTTGTTCTATTATAAGATTGTAGATAGACAGTTCTGGAAGAAATCTTCATTTGTCTGTGCAATAATTTGTATGTCTGTTTTCCCTTCATTGTACAAGGGCACTTTGTGATTTTGCCACCTTCAGTAATAGCTGGAACTTTCTGTGTGAGTGTTCTACAAGTGCCAGGAAGAAAGGTCAAATAGTTATCACATATTAGGCCAGCCAACTGAGATTTAAGTAGCCTTCAGATATATTCTGAGAGAGCTTGCAAGTCTTCTAGCCTCAAGACACATGTAATTTTAAATTGCATAGATTATCTAGATGACATATTGTTTTTGTCCTTGTACAGCAGATTTGTTAGACCACTTTGTTGCCATTAATGAAGTGTATGTGGAATGAATCCAGCATGATATAATGTCTGTTCTCCACTCTATTAATTAAGAGCTTGTCTCACAGTTTGAAAATCCACTATCCGTCTCTTGATGTCAACAGACCTTGTGTCACCCACTGTGCTTCAATGGTGGAGAATTTTAATAGACAGTGGAACTTACCTCATTCCATCCTGAAAAGGAACATGCACCATAATGAGGGGGAATGGAACAAAACTCTTAAGTTCAACATTAAGCTTTATTCATCCTGCAAAACAGGTTTTCTATCCTCCACTTGGCTGTTAAAAAATAATTATCCTTTTGCATTTATCAGTGAATAAAAGCCGTTCTCACTACAACATTGTATGTGGCTGGACATTTCAGTATTGTTGACAATAGGTGGAACATTCAGCATTCACCATCATTACTTGACTAGTTTCTGAAATCTCTGTGTGCAGTAAAATGCAGTTAAGTCAAGGTTGACAGACAGGTACTGTCTTTCAGTTCAGACATGAAACTGAGGCCTCACCTGCCTGTTCATGTCAATGTAAAGGAAGTGTATGGTACTATTTGGAAGTTCAGTGGTGTTTTCTATTGTTTCCTGATCAATATTCATCAGTCATGCAGAACAAATTGTCTAGTCATTATGACATTGTTGTTTGTGAGAATTTACTGTATGCAAGTTGGTTGCTGTATTTCTTACATTTTAATAGTAATTATGATTTAATAGTAATTTTTATCTTTTCACATGATCTCGACATAGCAAGCAAGATGAACAGTTGTTGTTGCTATCTAGCTATGGTTAAGAATATGGTGGTGAAATTGTTTCTAGATCTCTTGCAATCCATTGAATAAAGGTACACTGACAGTACCTTTAATGATTAGGTACCAGCAATAATAATGGAATGATATCAAAGCTCAAAGTCAGCAGACCGAGTGGCTTGGAGGGGAGATCACAAATGATAATAGTGTTCCCATGTATCTACAACCCTTGGTGGCCAGAAGTTGTGGGTTTGGAAAGTGCCCCGCAAGTTGAAACATGTCAACATTCCTTCAGTGTCCCTGGGTCAAAATCCTGGAACTCCCTCCCAAAAAACATTATGGGGTATCTAAACTCAATAGACTACGATGATTCATAAAGGCAGCTCACCACCAACTTCTTGAGGGCAACAAGGGATAGGCAATAAATTCTGCCCAGTCAGACCTATGTTCGATAAATGATTTTTTTTAAAAGCAGAGAAAACAGAGATTTGATTTATGTTACATTCAATTGGAGATGTGAAGGTGCCAGTGTTGGATTGGAGTGGACCAAGTCAGAAGTCACATGACACTAGGTTACAGACCAACAGGTTTATTTGAACTAACAAGCTTTTGGTGCATTGCTCCTTCATCGGGCAAAGTGGAGGGAAGCGCACAGGCGCAGAACTTAAAGATGGAGATATCAAAAAGTAGTACAGATGGTGAGAGTGGAGTGTTGACAGGCTGAATAACAATCCTTTGCTGGTGATTAAAAGTATCAGATAGTATGAATAAAATGTCAACAGCTGAAAAGCAAGTGAAGTGATGACTGATTAATTTAGGCGGAAAGATAATTGCAAAAAAAAATCAAAAATAAGATGGTGCTGGAGACAAACCAAATGGCTGGAATAACATGATAGCCGAGGGGCTAATCAAAGTAACAAGTAATCCAAACCTGTACAAAGTAATTAAGATAGAGAGATCATAACAAGTTATCAAAGTGGTGGAGTCAAAACAGAATTGTAAGGTAAACTTTACAAATACAGAACAATATGGGGAAGTTACATATAGTGTGACATGAACCCAAGATCACGATTAAAGACATCCTCATGGGTATGGAACTTGGCTATCAGTTTCTGCTTGGCAATTCTGTGTTGTTATGTATTCTTGTGGGCTGCCTTTGATTAGCGCTTCAGCATGTGACTCATAGCTATTATGTTATTCCAGCCACATGCTTCATCTCCAGCACCATCTTATTTTTGATTTTTTTGTAATTATCTCTTTGCCTTGTTTAATCGGATCATGGTCATCCCTTTACTTGCTATTCAACTGTTGACACTTTACTCACACTGTCTGACACTTTCGATCACCTGTAAAGACTTGTTATTCAGCCAGTCGACACTCCACTCACACCATTTGTACTATCTTTTGATCTCTCTCTATAAATTCTGCGCCTGTGCGCCTCCCTCCACTTCATTTTATGAAGGAGCATGCTCCAAAAGCTTGTGATTTCAAATAAATATGCTGGACTATAATCTGGTGTTGTATGACTTCTGATATTCAAGTGAAATTCAACATCTGCAGTAATTAGCTGTTGTATCAACTTGAAATGATCTCTGTTGAGAATTAGCCTAGCTGCAGTACAGGGACTATTTTATTAAGGGCTTAGACCTGTTCACTGATATGGTGGCTGGTTTCAGATCTTTATACTTTCTTGACTGTTGTGTTCTTCAGCTTCTTTCTCACATTACCCTTGGTTTCCTTCTTAGTGATTTGAAGGAATTAGAGAGGATCTGTCCATTTTGGCACAACAGGGAGCCTGACTCCAGCTTTCTCATGATACTAAACCTGACCTTGGACAGGAGTTTCTACACATTGCTCCTTCTTTCAGCTTGGGAAGTGGCTCGGGACATCCCATCTGATTGCTGCAATTCACCACAACCTAATTGCTGATTCATAGCATAGGTGAATGGTATGAATGCCAAGGGTCATTGGCAACATTCATGTATGCACTGGCAATGGCAGTCATCTTTGCCAGTCACCTTGGCATATGCAGTGCACACTGGATTCAGTCCTCTCTCTGCAGTTCTGCTGAAAGGTGGACTGTCCAGAGTAATTTTTGAAGTATTTGTTCTTGCATAAATACCACAGCTCACAGACTTGTACTATTTGAGCTCTCCCAAATTTGAACAACCTTACCAGGACCTAATGACTGCTAATAGCCTGAAGGTGCAATGTCCGAGAATTAACTTGATGGTTGCATCACTTCCATACCTACACATGAATGTTCTGAGGCTTGTATATTTCTCATTCAGTCTTCAGAAATGGCAGCACTAGTATGTTATGTTCCTCTGTTTGTCATACATGTACTAATCATACAACAAGACCAAATAATAATCCAGGTCCTTTAATTGAAGATGAGACTGTTTACATATAATGTTAACTGAGAGACTATGTTTGCATATCTAACTTCTTCAAACTGCATCACTATACTGAGTACAAGTCATAGGATTATGATATTATATCCAATCTTAGGAGTACTCAATAGCCATTTATGACATGCCCCATTAAAGGTACATGTTAAAGGTACATGTTCATTGTATCACAACATCTATTTCTTACACAAGCTTCAATTACCTGAGGTTCTGCACCAGCCTGGATCCATTGAAATGAGCTGTAAGTGCCAATAAATGGATACTTCCAGCTTTTCCACTAAGGAGTGGGTGCCCAAATATCAACATCTCTTTAACCATCCTGTCTGCCTACTTTCAATCTACACTCCATTGTGTCTAATATATTTTACTACATTATTCCTTCTGAGTAACATTTCTGCTTACTTTTTAACATCTTGCAACCACTTCCACTCACAACTTGCTCCACAAGTTAATTATTTCTTTTCTAAAGTAATTTACCTCAATTGCCTATTCAATTTAGACTTCCTTCAGTTGATTTTATGCACCTGGACTCTGTAATCGTGCACCTGGTGGAGAATAAAATTATCCTTTTCAATATTATCTAATTTCTTTGCAATTTTGATAATCTTTCTTTTCAGCTCCTTGAGAAGCAAGTGCTGGGAGATACAATTATTTCTCATAAACCACGTCCGCAGATTCCGATATTAATCTTGTAACCCTCTGCTCAGTTCCTTCTAATATTTTAAAACTTGGTATTTGATATTTTGGAATAGGACGAATAAAGCTGAGCAGATTCCTTCAGGCCTATCTATCAACTAAGTCAATTTTAGTATATAAGAATGTAACAGTACAAATTTAATATATCTTTTGACTATTACATTACACATTAATACAATTATTAGCAACAATTTACTGAGTTTCTTTAAAATCTGGAAACACTAGTTTAATCATGTTATCATCCTATTCACCAAGATTTTGAGGTCTTTCTTCTGCTTTGATATCTGTACTGAATATATTTCCTTTTATTAAATATCATCACTTTATACTAACTGACATGAAACTGCACCTATCACATTTTTTTCTGCTGACAAACTCACAACCTCCAGATCTTTTGATTTCCAAGCCTCATTGATTCCTGACATGGTCAAACTGGATGTTCATAGCAACTTGCAACTTCAGCATTCCCTAGAATTGGGATTTTATGTGTGAAGTTCAACATTGATAAAAACTTCATGAATTGATCCACGCGCTGAACCCTATCTTTCATAAAGACTTCTGCCTAAAGCTTGCTAGTTAATCATATCCACTTCTGTTCAGTATAGCCACCTTTATCATTGAATCCCTACAGTGTGGAAACAGGCTATATGGCCTAACAAATCCACACCAATCCTCTGAAGAGTAACCCACCCAGACCCATTCCCCTACCCTATTATTCTACATTTACCCTGACTAATGCACTAACCCACATGTCCCTTAACCCCAATGGCAAGTTAGCATGGCCAATTCACCTAAATTGCACACCTTTGGATTGTGGGAGGAAACCAGAGCACCCGGAGGAAACCCGCGCAGACACGGGGAGAATGTGTAAACTCCACAAAGACAGTCGCCCAAGGCTAGAACCGAACCCGTGTCCCTGGCACTGTGAGGCAGCAGTGCTAACCACTGAGCCATAATTTATCTTAAGAAATTAGTGTCATTATAATGACAAGAACATTAAAAGAAATAACTTGCATTTATGTGGATCCTTTATGATTTCAGAACACCCCAAAGCACTTTACAACAAAGTAAGGACTAAATGCTGTGTAATTACTTGTAATGTGTAAAAATGCAGAGGAATGGGATTGTGGGAGATATAGCAGTAATTGGCTTGCTGAAAGAAGACAGAGGGTGGTGATTGATGCGAAATGTTCATCCTGTTACCAGTGGTGTACCGCAAGGGTTGGTGTTGGGTCCACTGCTGTTCATCATTTTTATAAACGACCTGGATGAGGGTGTGGAAGGGTGGGTTATTAAATTTGCAGACGACAATAAGGCCGGCGGAGTTGTGGATAGTGACGAAGGATGTTGTAAGTTACAGAGAGACATAGATAAGCTGCAGAGCTGGAATGAGAGGTGGCAAATGGAGTTTAATGCAGACAAGTGTGAGGTGATTCACTTTGGTCGGAGTAACCGGAATGCAAAGTACTGGGCTAATGGTAAGATTCTTGGTAGTGTAGATGAGCAGAGAAATCTCGGTGACAAGGTATACAGATCCTTGAAAGTTGCCACCCAGGTTGACAGGGTTGTTAAGAAGACATACAGTGTTTTAGCTTTTATTAATAGAGGGATCGAGTTCCGGAACCATGACATTATGCTGCAGCTGTACAAAACTCTTAGTGTGGCCGCACTTGGAGTATTGTGTACAGTTCTGGTCACCGCATTATAAGAAGGATGTGGAAGCTTTGGAAAGGGTGCAGAGGAGATTTATTAGGATGTTGCCTGGTATGGAGGGAAGGTCTTATGAGGAAAGGCTGAGGGACTTGAGGCTGTTTTTGTTGGAGAGATGATGGTTGAGAGGTGACTTAATAGAGACATATAAGATAATCAGAGGGTTAGATTGGGTGGACAGAGAGAGCCTTTTTCCAAGTATGGTGACGGGGAGCATGAGGGGGCATAGCTTTAAATTGAGGGGTGATAGATATAGGACAGATGTCAGAGGTAGTTTCTTTACTCAGAGTAGTAAGGGTATGGAATGCTTTGCCTGCAATGGTAGTAGATTTGCCAACTTTATGTACATTTAAGTCGTCATTGGACAAGCATATGGACGTACATGGAATACTGTAGGTGAGATGGGCTTCAGATTGGTATGACAAGTCGCCGCAACATCGCGGGCCAAGGGGCCTGTACTGCGCTGTAATGTTCTATGTTCTATGTGACAAAAAGTTTCCATGTGACACAAAGTCCTACAAGCAACAATTAAGTAAATGATCTTAAGTTGGTTGAAAGTTAAATAATGGCCAAGGTGGGGAACCTGTGTCTCAAAGTAAATCTCTTATGTCCACTTTCAAAGATAGGCATCGCTTTGTTTTAAGGTTCCATGTGTAACTTCACTGTAAATTTTGGCCTGGATTATGGACTTAAATTGCTGCAGTGTGATTGAAACACGCAGTAAACTGGCTGAGAGATGAGGATGACACCAATGAACCATGGCCGACATTTTACTGTAGCTTGATTCTTTGACAATTGAAGATCAGCAAGAATATATTTTTTGCCCGATGTTGTAATTTATGCGTGGATGATCAATTATGTTAAAAAAGTACAGAATAGCAAACATTTCTCAGAATAAACTTGAAACCTAATCTGACTCTGCAGTTTCATAAAAAGCAACTATGAATTCCTAAAATTGTTTATAATGAAGTGAAATGGATCATCACTTAAATAAACTGACAAATTGATGTTACTAAATTTGTCATATTTCGTAGATGCTGCACCTGTTTCATTTTAGCTTTTACTGTAAGTTACTTAATTTGAATTCTATGAAGAAAAGAATGATAATGTGTTATTTCATTGTAAAGCATGATCCAATAAAGTAATTTGTCAATTAAGTTGTCCTCTGCATGAGAATTCTAAGTGTGATTTCCATTCCAATCTTTATCTTATTGAAGATATCCTGTGACAGAAGTTAACATAAGCTTGCCACCTGTTAAAAGTTAATTGATATCCTATCAAGTTCCCATTTGGCTAGTGATGCGTACTTCAGTATGATTAATAACAAATCAACTCAGTCACTGCTGTGTAAAAAGTGGCATTTAATGTTGGCAGATGTGTTTGAATGGCATGTAAAAATTGCACTTGTGGAAGTAAGGTTTTATCTGAGTCCTACTCCTTTAATTGTAAGTCCATTTATAAAAGATGGATACATCATTTGCAACACATCACATGCTTGTTTCATTGTAAAGTAGTATTTGATAGCCATTTGCTCTACAACAATCATTGATTACTACCGTACATGGAAATACAACTTCAAAATTTATTGTTTTCCTGGCTGTACATCATGAAGGGCATTAATCAGAATGTCTTAAGCCATCATTTTATACTTGGATTGTATAATTATAATTCTACTGCTTGACAGTTATGTGCTCTAACTGGTATGAGTACAAGTTAAATAACATTAAGCCAGATGATCTAAGTATTGATGATCTTATGCCATCCAGCTGTTTAATAGAAAATTATCATCTTGGCATTTTAGTCCAGTTTGATAAATCATATTGTTATATTTTCTGATATTAGTGTAACTGAGTAGTAATACCAGATTAAAAATGGTGACTGACTGAGGTTCCATTCTTTTGTCTTTTGCCGATATATTGAAGACTTTACAACACTGGAGTTTTAATTGATCTTGACTGCATTATTAAAACTCACTGAAATCTATGTGTTAGCAGTGAATTATTTTGTATACTTGAAATAATTTATCACATAAAATGATTATGGGAAGCTTGCATTGTTATGCCTTAGGAAACAATGCTATTTTTATTTCTGATAACATTGCTGGCTTGTTGCTTTCTTGAACTAATCTATTTGCGTGGTGTTTGTCAAAAAGCTCATTGGGACATGCATTTACAACACTATTGCACAATAAGACCAATAGAACTGACAGCAAAAGTGATGCAAAAAGCTCATTCTAGTTTTTTTTTAAGAGTTGGAGGTCAAGAAGTAATTTTTTTCCCCCCAAGACATAGTTGGCTATGAGAAAGTGGACATGTGATAAAGGAAGAGTTATGTTGATAAATTATAAAAATGAGAGGGAATGTTAACCTTAGTCATCTAATCCAAGAGAAAAATAGTGGCAAAAAAAGGAGGTGTTTTGACACTACGTCAAAAATTGGCATGACTGACAAGATTGAGTGAGACAGCACCATTTCATTTGAACCCCGTGCTGACTTCTTTAGGGTAGAGTAGTGATTAGGAGGCTGTGGGTGATTGAGAACATCATTGAGCTGTGAATTTGTCATCTCAACCTGGAAGCTGGTGTGGTACATCAGTAAAGAAGGAATGCCTTTCCCTGAATGTACAGATGGTGATAAACAGCAGTGGATACAGCACGGCAATGCCTGGCATGTGGGAAGCTACAATAAAGCGTTAAACCTACGCAACTCAGCTGTTAGCAAGTTATTCAAGGAGAAGAAGGGAATGGGTGGATAGATCCTGAAGGAATGCCCCCTTACTACCTACACCCCATCCACCATCATGTGTTTACAGTTTTGGGTCTCTTTATTTAAAGAAAGATGCAAATGAATTGCAGTAGGCTTATATGGGATTTGTTAAATTAGTACATGCAATGAGAGGGTTGTATTATAAGGAAGGATTGAACAGGTGGGGATTGTTTCCACTGGAGTGTAGTAGAATGAGAAGTGACTAAATTGGAGGGTGATGGTGGAAGAACATTTTTCTCAGAGTGGTGTGCGATGTGCGATTTTAGAACTGCCTCAGAAGATGATGGAAGTGAGGTCATTTTATATTGGGGAATCAAGGGTTATTGGGGTATTGTCCAGTTTCTGCTTTAACAATTTAGACAACTCTGACCAGAACATTATGATTGAATTTGCCCACTTTGTCCACAATACTGAAGCAGTCAAATCAATACGGCTACAAGCTGGTATCAATGCAAAATACTCCCAACTTTATTAGGAACAAAGTTATAATAACTTTTCATTTTAAACATATCATCTCTAATTCTACTTGGCCCTTTAAAGTTATAATACTTCCCGAGTCTCTTGTAGATTTATGCAGTCGAACTCTCTGGCTCTGTCGCTGGGTCTGTGAAGCTGCTTTCTTCCTTTCTCTCTCTGTGAATGGTCAGCTGGTCTCTACCTCTTGCCATGCTGTTATCCTCGGAAGGTCTCAGACAATTCAAGAGATTACAAGACAGAGGTCTGCAGCTGAAGCCTGTTTTTTAATCTTTTGGAACATTTTATAGTTATGGCCAATCAGGGAGCTGCACATAATAGTTTGAAACAGAGTCAATGACTTGTATGCCATGCTACTATTAGTTCCTTTGTGTAGCAGGTCCTGGTACCTTTCTGTCTGGACACTCTTGTTTGGTAGATATGTTGTTGGGGTATGTTCATCCAGGATAACTGTTGACTTTTACATTATGCTAATGTCATTAGCACCTGGCTGCTGTGTTTGCTGCATATCTGGTGTGTGGGGTTTGTGATTTCAGGGTATAACTTGGTCAATTACCCAGCATCCCTTGCTGTCTGGCCAAGTTAGCAAACTCTGTGTTTTAGCCTCCAGGAGTAGAGGGTAAGGTGGAATATGAAATACCAACATTAGCTATGATCTTATTGAATTGCAGAGAAGACTTGAATGCGGAAATGGACTACCTCCACTCTGATTTCATATGTTCTCCTCCCACCTGCCATCCACCCAGATGCCATGGCTGATGACAGAGCTCCATGTGATCCAAATTATGAACACTGGTGATGGAGACAATTGTAACGCTTTTGTAATGTTGATTCAGATTCCTTGCAGCGTGCACATATAATTGCAGTTTATGTATAAACTGTCATTACATTACAACTGTGTTCAGTTATTTCATTATAACATAACAATTGTGATTATGTGGCATTGTGTCTTATAATTGTGCATTATAATAATAATTACAGTTATGAACAATTTTTTAATTATAGGAAAAGCTCAGTCTAGATATTCCCATCCATGAGGCCATTGCAGAGGACGATTCAATGTCGAAGAATGACAGATAGTGCCTGCTCAGATGTAATGTTGTACAAAGCTGTCAGAACTATTCAATGGTAGCACTTTGCATTAAATTTAAGCATCTGAATATCCCTACTATCCACTTCAGCTTGCACACCTTTCTCCCACTTGCCAATAAAAGTGGCTTATAATAAATTCCTCCTCCACACATCAGCTTTCTTTGCCCTGAAGTAGCTATGTCACCTATCATCACCTTAGTGGAGAATGCTTTCTTCATTTGAGTGTATTTCTGTGTGGCTGTGATTGCTATATTACAGAATCAGAGGTAACATTATAAAAAGCACAAATGTACAAAATATATAACAAGTGCATATTTAAATTAAGTACATTAAAGACAAAATAATAAATAGTCTCAATAGAATAGAGTAAGGGCATATTGAACCTTAATCTCGAAGTACCCACATATAAATTGGCCTCTGTCAATAACTCGGAACAGGATAAGTGCAGAGTCAACTATCATACAGTGTCCAAAAAAGTCTCGAAGCAAAGTAAGTGCACTCAGAAATTAACATGATCAATAGCCAAGTATCGCTGACTATCATGCTACTGCACTGGTCTTAAATATTTATGCAAAGTGAGTGATAGTGATTTGGCATTTGTCACTGCATCCAATTTCCATTTGTTCCTGCCCTATTCGGTCAGGGAAGTACGTGATTTAGGAAGCTTTGGCTTGAATTTATCAAACTTGGTTGGAAGCATGCACAGATTCCACATCATTGGAGCACCTGTCCTTGAGTTCTTTGAAGGTATCATTAGTCAGGTCTGGAGAGATTAAGGTTTGATACTCAGTCAAAGGAAGTTCCACTCCTCTCATTGAGGACTAGCACATGATGCATCATGGGAGCAATCAAAACATTGTCCTAAACCTACATGGTGTTTTACGTCGTGGTACACTAGCTAAATGCTCAGTGCAGTTTGTATACAGGTAAAACAAATAATTGAGAAGGTAAACTAAATGTTGGTCTTTATTGCAAAGAAAATGAAGTATAAAGTTAAAAAGTTATTTTAAATGTGTACAGGGCATTAGTGAGAGAGTATCGGAGTACAGTTCTGTACTTGGTTTTGATCTCCTTATGCAGGGAAGAATATACCTGCGGAAACAGGTCCTAGGCTTATTCTTGTGAAAGAAGATTTTTCTTATGAGGAAAGATGAGCGGTTGTATTCACTGGAGTTTAGAAAAATGAGTGGGGATAATATTGAAAAATATAAAATTCTGAGATGGCTTGAAAGTGTAAAAGCAGACAGGATTCTTCCCCTGATGAGAGAATCTAGAACCAGGAGGCATAGTTAAAAAATAAGGTTTGCCTCATTTAAGATGAAGATAAGGAAGATTTTTGAAGATAAGGGGATCATTATTTTTGAAATTTGTCTTTCCAGAGAGCAGTGGAGGCTAGGTCATTGAACATATTCAAATTTGGGCTAGACTGATATTTCCTCAGTTGGACCTCGTCTGCTTCATCTAGGTCTTTCTCATTCCTTTCACTTTTTTCTCTTTTTATTTTTCTCTTGGTGTTCCTTTTCATTTCTTCACTCCTGGCCTCAGCAAGCACTTGGTGAGGCATCCTCTTGGCCCCACCCATGGCGGTCTCTCAGCTTGGTCTCTTGGCAGCACATGGCAGTTTCTTGGCCCGGTGTGGTGGTACCTTAGTCCGATCTCTTGTTGGCTGTGGTGGTCTCTTGGCCTGGTCTCTCAGCCTGGTCTCTCAGCCCGATTTCTCAGCCCGATCTCTCAGCTTGCGAGTAGGTCCTGTTCTGGACATGTTCCGGACACAGGAGAAGATCAGAAAGGCAGCAGCAGCAAAGGCATTGAGGCCCACTGCGGGAAGAGTGAATGGTGAGAGAGGTTCCCCAGTATCTGTGATGGCAGCATCCAGAAGAGACAGCTGAGGTCTACTGGAGAGGGAGCTAAGCGGAGGACTTCTCAAAGACTATTGAACTTCTAACTTTATTCCTTTTTTTTAGTTTATATTAGGAAGGACTTTAATGTAACTATTTCTTTGCTTCTGTAGTTTTCTTATTCTATGAAGGTAATACTTAACTTTTTAACTTTTTTTTTCTACTTTGTACCTAAGGTTTTTTACCTAGGTACCGTTGTACCTAAGATACTCCCTGTGTGGTGACATTATGTACTTTTTATAGTACTCCTGTACTTGAGTACACATGACAATAAAATCTAAATCTAAGTTTTATTGAGCAGGGAGTCAAGGGTAATAGGAGATGGGCAGGAAAACAGTGTTAAAGTCATAATTGGACCAGCGATGGTCTTACTGAATGACTAGGTAGACAAGCAAGAGGTTGGAAGAACACAGCAAGCCAGGCAGCATCAGGAGGTGGAGAAGTCAATGTTTGGATGTAATTATTCTTCAGGTTACACCCGAAACATTGACTTCTCCACTTCCTGATATTGCCTGGCTTGCTGTGTTCTTCCAGTCTCCTGTTTATCTACCTTGGATTATAGTATCTGCAGTTGTTTTTGTCTCTGACTGAATGACTAAGCAGATTCAATGGGCTGAGTGTCCTACTCCTGCTCTGTTTTAAAAAATTCTCAAGGTCAAGGACCAGGCTCGCAGGAAAGTAGTCTGACACAGAACAAACAGCCAAGAGGCGAGTCTGCTAGAATATAAGTGTTTTATTCCCCGCAGCGTCGCCGCAACCAGGTCTCGTACTTACAACGGGTCTGGTTTATACTCACTCTACGTGTTACCGGAACTGGGAGCCGTCAGTTCTCGTAGAGCGGTTGCCAACAACCCACGCTCGGCGGTTAAACGCAACCCCGGAGCAGACTCTACCGAACTGGAGACTTTTCCAGCTGATATACTCTTTTCCAGATATAAACATTCATGTGAACAGCAGAGCAAGGCTAAAAAACACATTCCATTCTGGTTACATACAGATAAGAAGATTCACACGGGAAGGTGTATAATAAGATTCACACGGGACTAAGCGACACCTTCCATTTTCGGTTAGATTCACACATGTATTGGGACACAATTTTAACCCTTTCACCACATTCCACTGCTTGGCCCAATACATGTGTTGCATTATGATTCACACATGTATTGGGACGATTCACACATGTATTGGGACATAATTTTACACCACATTCCACTGCTTGGCCCAATACATGTGTTACATTATGCCCATATGTATTCTTTCTAACAAGCGCCTACGAACACGCCAAATATACAAGCAAGTCAGGACATTACAGCATGTTAAAATCACCAGGACCGCTACCAGGATCGACAAGGGTGGGAACAGGAATGTCCCCGCAGTGGAGGACATACCACTCAATATGTCCCACCAATGATGAGCTGACTCCACGTCCACTACACGGGCAGCATGTACTACCTCCTGTCCATGTATAAAGGTAGACACCGTAACCTTGGTGACATTGGTTTGATGCTTTCGTAATATCTGCTTAAGCTCCTCGGATCGGTCCAATGCTCGCTTAAACCGATCCAGGGAAATGTTCCAAGGATTCATCAGCACTTTCCACTGCACCTTGGTAAAGTGGCGAGCACTGCTATAAGTGGTCAACAGATAGGTCTGATTCTGCCAGTGCCACTGATAGACATTTGAGAGGCATCCCGATAGGATGTGGATTATCGGTAGCCACACAGAGCGTGTGTGGCCCAATCTGCCACATCATGTCCCTTGGAGTTTCAACAGTCCATTCGCACAGGGCCGTTCCCTTAGTCAAGCAAGGGTCCCGATACCTGTCCATCAGTAGGCAAGTTTTCCCCTGATCAGTCTGTTCACAAGCGGACAGATCATAGGTAATATTGGTATCTGGGCTAAACCACTGTCCCCTTGTCTTCAGAAAATAATATCCAGAAGATGTAATCACTGGTAATACATAATATCGACAGACCGTAACAGTGTGGGTTACATTCATGGTAACAAAGTATCCGTTACACATAGTTGCGTTACACCATGGATGGGTTATCATCCACAATTTCTCAGATACATTCCATATTCCCCTCCACGCTTGTACATTGGGGGATGTTACCACACGCAAAAAGCGTTCTTTCTGTATTTGAGCATGCAACATTTGAATATGACAGGCAGTCCAATTTAACTGAGCCGTAATGTTCTCAAACAGTTCCTGAGTGGCACCCCAGACATCCAGTTCCCATTGCAGAGATCGTATCATTATTTCAGCTGTCTCTCCTTGAGTCATCATTACGGATGGCATCCACCTTCCAATAGTATGTAGTCCTTGTGAGGTGGCCTGTCCCGTGTTAGATAATTTAGTACGGGTTACCTCAGAGTCAATAGCATTTGAGATACCCATGACAGTTCCTGCACCTCCCAGTAGAGTGTCATACCATGCACGCTACCTCCTCTTATGTTGGCATTCTGGGATAGCCGGCAGCCGCACCTGCCAGTGAACATCAGTGTGCAGTACTGCCTGGGCCATCTGCTGACAAGTTGACATAATGGGAGCCAACTGTGTGCGGTGCGCGTCAGAGACGTTAGGGCGCACCAAGATCAGCCATAACATTCGAGTCCGGTTTTGAATAACTGTTCCATTGCTGATCCAGATGTCCTCATCTCCAGTCGTGATGTTCCATCGTGTCCCGTTTGAGCTTTCACATTCACGAGCGGTTATATTCCAATGACACATATTCACCGTTGCATTCAACATCAATGTACAGTTAGGGGTTATCAAAGTTACATTTCTCCCCTTATAACATCGTACACAAGTATACATTTGACAATCACTCGTGAGATCTAAAATTGTACACCATTGATTTGCCGCGCACTTAAAATCATCTTGCTGTCGTTCCTCACTACTAATTTTCCAACCTACATTTTGTTTCGATAAGGGTACCAACGACTGAGCTGGCACACTCCTCCAGACTGATTCCCCAGGATACATAATGGTGACCAGACTGTCTTTTCCTTGGGCTATGATCTCTGCCTGTTTGGGGGGACCAGTTGTCTGGCGTACCCATACCTTGGCACCCTTAGTGTCAGTAGACCCAAATCCCCTCGTCCCACGCTCAGTAACCTTAACGGGAGCTCCCGTCTCTTCCATCGTTGTAAGGTTACATGGTTTAATAACTAATTGTGCTATTCTGTCTCCCTTCTGTATCACATAAGGTTCAGATGTAATGTTGACCAGGACTACTCCCAATTCTCCTTGGTAGTCCGCGTCAATTACTCCTGCCATTACATCAATCCCCTTTAGTGACAATCCCAATCGCGGGAGGATATGCCCATAGGTCCCAGGGGGACAAATCAATCCTAATCCGGTCTTAATCACCGTAGGTTTTTGTTGGACCAAAGTCTGTGTAGTTAACGCTCGTAAGTCCAGTCCAGCCGACATGACTACCATATGCACTGCTTTTAATTCTGCCCACTGACTACTCTTTCCCTCCCCTAATTCTTCTAGGGTAGTGCCTTGTTTTGGGTTAAAGGCGGCAGCTTTCCATCTACGCTGTCCCACTTTCCATTGGGCTGACCCATCTACGAACCAAGCCGTGGCTTGTTCATCCGGGGTCAGTTCATCATACCGTTTTCCCATCTTAACGGGTGATTCCTTGTATTCAATCACCTCAAACCGCTTTTCCCCTTCCTCAGGGGCCTCCGCCACTTGCTCATGTCGGACTGACACTCCTTTCTGTCCAGTCCGCACTCTCTCCGACACATACCATTTCCATTTAATGATGCTGCTCTCTTGGGCAGTTCCTATTCGGTGGGTAGTGGGGTCACTAAGTACCCACGGAAGAATAGGGATAGCTGTTCTCATGATCACTTCATGTCCAATGGTCAGGGCTTCGGTTTCCACCAAGCCCCAGTAGCATGCTAATAACTGTTTCTCAAAGGGGGTATACCGTTCCCCTGCCGGGGGTAATTGTCGGGACCAAAATCCCAATGGCTTACGGGTTCTTCCCTGTTTTTGCCATAAGCTCCAATTGGCATAATCCCCCTGTGCTGAGACTTGCAGTTCTACAGGTCCTGACTGTATCTTTCCCAAGGATACAGCTTGCTGTATCGCTTGCTTGGCCATTTCAAATGCAGTTTGATGGACCTCCGTCCATCCAAACGCTGACTTTTTCCTCGTAACTTGATACAAAGGTTTTAAAATTTGTCCTAAATGGGGAATATGCTGTCTCCAGAATCCGAATAACCCAATAAATTGCTGCACGTCCTTCTGGGTGTGAGGGACGGCAAAGACCTGAATCTTATTTTTAGCTTTCGCAGTGATTTCCCTTTCCCCCTTGTTCCACACGATTCCTAAGAATTTTACCGTTTGTGAGGGACCCTGGATTTTGGCTGGGTTGATCTCCCACCCATATCCTCGCATATGTTGAACCAGTTGGTCCAGCAATTCCTGAACCTGCTTCTGACTTGTCCCCTGTATCATCATATCGTCAATATAGTGCGAGATCATCACTTCGTCAGGCACTTTAAAGGCAGCCAAGTGTTCTGCAACTATCCGGTGGCAGATAGTAGGGCTATGCAGATATCCTTGGGGCAATCGCGTGAATGTGAATTGTCTACCCTCCCAAGTGAATGCGAACTGTTCCTGCCTATCTTCGGGAATAGGAATTGTGAAGAAGGCATTAGCCAAATCAATTACTCCGTACCACACCCCTGGACGATGTTGGATTTGTCCTATAATAGTGACGGCATCCGGGACCGCTGCCGTCAAGGCCGGAGTGTGACGGTTTAGTTGCCGATAATCTACCGTCATCCGCCATGACCCATCGGCTTTATGTACGGGCCATAAGGGGTTATTCCACGCCGTGGTGCATGTCCTAAGCACTCCCGCTTCCAAATAATCCTTAATTGTGGCGGATATTTCTTTATGTCCGCCGGGAATCCTATACTGTCTAAGACTTATTACGCGATCGGCGATCGGGATGGGGAAGGGGTCCATTTTAACCTTTCCCACTAACACCGTCCTACAGCGCAAAGCCATTTTCGTGATTCCAAATTCGAACTTCCCTTGTTGGAGGTGAAGTGTTAAACCGGCCAGAATGTCCATTCCCAGGATCCATTCTCTAACCGGTGTAATGATAATTGAATAAGTTTTAATGGGCATTGTACCTATCTTTAGGGGCAATTGTACTGTTTTTCCTTCAATCAGATTACCTCCCAGCCCAACCAGCGTGACTGGGGTTCCTTTAAACTTATGGGGCGTCCCATAGATTAAGGTGGCCTCCGCCCCTATGTCCACTAGAGCCATAACGGTTTGGACGGATTTGCGCCAATAGATAGTCAATGATACATGAGGTCGAATGTCGTCTGCTGACCATTGGCTCGTTCGTGGGCAAACCCTTGGGGCTTGGCCCGATTCCTATTGTTCCTCCCATTCATCTTCCCCAGACAGCACTGGGTAAAGACGTTTGCCTCGCCCTTCTTTATTCTTGCCTTTCTTACTAGGTTTCCGGCCACGCCTATCCACTTTATAACACTCTCGGAGGGGAGGCCGTACCTCCTCCTCCTCCTCGTCCTCCGAGGATTCCCACCGCTGGGAAGTGGAAGTTCTACCCCTTCGAGGCTCATTAACAACCGGACCCCGTGTCTGACATTTTTGTGTTAGTAATTCCACTAGGTCTTCCATAGTGGGTCGGGACTCCGTCTCTACCCGGGACACCTTCAGTCCCTTTCGTCTGCATAAGTCTTTTAATTCCGGTGTAGGTAGGCCATCAATCTCCGATGCTGGGACCTGCGCCCGTATCAAAGCTTGCCACAAAGCACGCCGTGAGGGGCCTTGGTTACTTCCTTGATTAGGGTTTACTTTTCCCCCTGCCCGAGCCTCAGGGCGACGCCCCTCCGTGCCCCCCTGAGAAGCACGGGTTGTGGGTCCCCAATCCCCCAAACCACCCATCTCCCTCATCATACTACGGGCATCTCCTAGGGTTTCTCCCCGTCCACTCAACATTATGGTTAATAACAGTGGTTTATAATGGGGGGGGGGCAGTCTTCACTAGGTGGTCTCTAGTCTGTCTACTAACATTTGTGTTATCTACCTCGTCCAGCACTCCCAGCAACAGGGCATCCCGCACACACAAACGGGTTAGCCTCTGAACCCCTTCCTTAATTGTTGTCCAAGTTCCTTCCAAGGGGGGCCAATCGGACGGGAAGGGATACTGTTCGGCCACTGCCCTGGCATACATCCCAAATAAGGTCCCCATACTGCGATCTATTACCATATCCTTGGCTTGTCTGCGGTACCCCAGGTCTATGGCAGCATCCTTTGCTAATCCACCAAACTTGGGAGCATCCTGATAGTCTACCTGCACTTGTTGCCCCCCTTCCTCGAGGAGCCGAATTAGCCATAGCTCTAACGGCTCCCCAGGATTACGTCGGGTTTTCTGGGTGATAAACAGCACCTCATCGGTAGTGAAGTCTTCCGTTAATTCAGAGAATTCTGCAGGAGGCTGAGCCCGCGGTAATTCATGCATAATTGCCTCCCCTTGTTCATTCCGTATAGGGTTTCCTTCCTCATCTAACATTACCTCCCGTTGCACTGGGAGACGTCTCTGAACCTGCTTTCTCCTAACCACTGGTTTAGCTTGGAGTACGGGTGGGTCCTCTTCGTACTGATCATCTGAATCTCCCCAAATGTTCCCATCCCAATGATCGATATCCCACCGATCCCCGTTATTTAACTGGGCTACAAACGCCCGTACTTGTACCGGGTCCGGGGTTCGAGGGACCTTCCTTTTCTCTTTCCGTTTCTTAGCAGACAGATACATAATAGTTCGTCCTGCTAGTTCAGTTAATGCTGTCAATTCAGCTTTTAACTTCATAATTTCCTGCCTCAACATAGAGGCATCTCCCGAACTGAGTCCCTGCTCATGTTTCAGGAGGGCTAATTCTGCTTCAGCTTTTTGGCGCTTGTCTGACTGTTGTCTACAAGCCGCCGCACAGGCCCACATCCTCCGCTGTACCCCAGGCAAGGGGTTCTTCGGCAGGACTGGGATCCTCTCAAGGGTGGACAGCAGCGACCCTGGGGTTCCTACGCCCTTGGCCTCCCAGTTCTCCGGTCGCCCCCCACCATTTCTCAAACAAACTGCCACGCCATGCCATGGTCCATGCCATCCCGGGACGGTCGGGACCTCCACAGTTTGTTCCTCTGGTTTCTTAGCCTTTTTCCAAAACATTGTTCTGTATCAAAATCTTTCCTCAATTGCGATTGATCCTGCCGGCTACGCCAAATGTTTTAAAAAATTCTCAAGGTCAAGGACCAGGCTCGCAGGAAAGTAGTCTGACACAGAACAAACAGCCAAGAGGCGAGTCTGCTAGAATATAAGTGTTTTATTCCCCGCAGCGTCGCCGCAACCAGGTCTCGTACTTACAATGGGTCTGGTTTATACTCACTCTACGTGTTACCGGAACTGGGAGCCGTCAGTTCTCGTAGAGCGGTTGCCAACAACCCACGCTCGGCGGTTAAACGCAACCCCGGAGCAGACTCTACCGAACTGGAGACTTTTCCAGCTGATATACTCTTTTCCAGATATAAACATTCATGTGAACAGCAGAGCAAGGCTAAAAAACACATTCCATTCTGGTTACATACAGATAAGAAGATTCACACGGGAAGGTATATAATAAGATTCACACGGGACTAAGCGACACCTTCCATTTTCGGTTAGATTCACACATGTATTGGGACACAATTTTAACCCTTTCACCACATGCTCCTATTTCTAATGATATAATGAACTAAATGGCCTTTGTGTGTTTAGACACCAGCCTTTGCTACTGGAACACATTGGTGTACTTGCCGTTTCCTGCACCTGGGAAAGGTCTGCAATCCAAGTGTAGTTCAGAGCCTTACTCTCCTGTTGTAAGGAGAGCATGGGCAAGACTACGAATGCTCCCGCAGGCTTTGGCAAATAACACAACAATCTGGTGAATGCAGATATGCTCAACCAATTGGATAATGCTACTGCTCTCACTACATGCAAATTACAGCATGAAAACTCAGGCCCACACAAAGGTTTTGACAGTCACTTGAAAGGATGCAAGTCACCTTGGTGCAGGTGTTATGTTCAGTTGTTCTGGGTTTGATTATGTTTGATTAGTCTGGTAACTGATCTATGGGATAAAAACAATGACTGCAGATGCTGGAAACCAGATTCTGGATTAGTGGTGCTGGACGAGCACAGCACTTCAGGCAGCATCCGAGGAGCAGTAAAATCGATGTTTCGGGCAAAAGCCCTTCATCAGGAATAAAGGCAGAGAGTCTGAAGGGTGGAGAGATAAGCTAGAGGAGGGTGGGGGTGGGGAGAAAGTAGCATAGAGTACAATGGGTGAGTGGGGGAGGGGATGAAGGTGATAGGTCAGGGAGGACTGGATAGGTGGAAAAGGAGATAGGCAGGTAGGACAAGTCCGGACAAGTCATGGGGACAGTGCTAAACTGGAAGTTTGGAACTAGAGTGAGGTGGGAGAAGGGGAAATGAGGAAACTGTTGAAGTCCACATTGATGCCCTGGGGTTGAAGTATTCCAAGGTGGAAGATGAGGTGTTCTTCCTCCAGGCGTGTGGTGGTGAGGGATCGGCGGTGAAGGAGGCCCAGCACCTCCATGTCCTCGGCAGAGTGGGAGGGGGAGTTGAAATGTTGGGCCACAGGGCAGTGGGGTTGATTGGTGCGGGTGTCCCGGAGATGTTCCCCAAAGCGCTCTGCTAAGAGGCATCCAGTCTCCCCAATGTAGAGGAGACCGCATCGGGAGCAATGGATACAATAAATGATATTGGTGGATGTGCAAGTAAAACTTTGATGGATGTAGAAGGCTCCTTTAGGGCCTTGGATGGAGGTGAGGGAGGAGGTGTGGGCGCAGGTTTTGCAATTCCTGCGGTGGCAGGGGAAGGTGCCAGGATGGAAGGGTGGATTGTAGGGGGGCGTGGACCTGACCAGGTAGTCATGGAGGGAATGGTCTTTGCGAAAGGCGGAAAGTGGTGGAGAGGGAAATATATCCCTTGTGGTGGGGTCTTTTTGGAGGTGGCGGAAATGTCGGCGGATGATTTGATTTATGCGAAGGTTGGTAGGGTGGAAGGTGAGCACCAGGGGTGTTCTGTCCTTGTTATGGTTGGAGGGTTGGGATCTGAGGGCGGAGGTGCGGTAACTGATCTATGTTCACTGTGCTTGATTGGTAGAGTCTTGAAATGATTCAGAACTAAAGTCAACAGATAAGTTTGGAAGCTGAGCTGTAAGCATGAGTGCAGAAATTTTGTGATCGTAGAAACCCTACAGTGTGAAAACAGGCCATTTGGCCCAACAAGTCCATGCCAACTCTCTGCAGAGTAACCCACCCAGACCCATTCCCCAACTTTTACCCATAACTAGTGCACCTAACCTACACATCCCTGAGCACCAGGGGCAATTTAGCATGGCCAATTCACCCAATCTACATTGCTTTGGATTCTGGGAGGAAACCCATGCACACATGCGGAGACCATGCAAACTCTACACTGACAGTTGCCCGAGGCTGGAATTGAACCGGGTTTCCTGGCGCTGTAAGGCAGCAGTGCTAACCACTGAGCCACCATGTGATCACAGAACTATTTTAAACACTGTAAATAAGACTATTGCATATGAAATGCATGTAATTTCTGCATTGCTCTGAAGCAAACCAAGGGTACAAAATGTATTACAAACTGTGCATTCTGGTGTCATGTTGCAACAAGAGATTGAGCTCCATGAGCACCTCTGTCCTGAAGCAGAGCTTCCTTCACATATTTGTTCTGTGACCAAAGTGAAAGTAAGAAACTTGGCCTCTGTATCCTCATGGTTGAGCAAAGCAAGCTTTTTCCTAAAAGATTGTGGCCTGTGGGACAACTTCTCCTCCTCTTTCAGCTTCAAAGATAAACTTGTTGAAATTAATGAGAAGCTCTTATTCCAATATTGTCTCATGCTGACTCACAAATTGTTACTGCCAGGTCCTACAAAGCAGAAACCACCCACCATCAGTACAGTTAGCCAATCAGTGATATACCTAAAGAGCAGCTTTAAGTATCACCTTTAAATATCACTGCAAATGGACACCCTCAGGCTGCTGATGCTTGTGAATTCTGTGCCTTATTTAGAAGAGGTTACAGAAAATGGCTGCTTGGCTCTAATGCAACAATGACAAAAATAAAATGTCCTGGGTATTTTATAGGAACATTATCAAACTTTTTTTTTCCAGATTGTGACACAAAAGAAGATGCTTAGGGCAAGCAATAACATGCTTGGTTGAACAGGGATGTTTTAAGAGTATCTTAAATGAGGAAAGTGAGGTAGAGAGCCCAAGGAGATCTTGGAATTCCAAAGCCGATGGCCCAGATAATTGAAGGTCCAACCTCTAATAGTAATGTGATGAAAATCAGGATATGCAAGAGACAAGGATTGGAGAAACACACATCTTAGATGATTGTAGGACCGAAGGTTGTTACAATGATTGGGAGGGATGGAATGGGATGGACTGGATCCATGACACTAATTAGCACAGGGAGAAAGTGAGGACTGCAGATGCTGGAGACCAGAGTTGAAAAATGTGGTGCTGGAAAAACACAGCAGGCCAGGCAGCATCCGAGGAGCAGGAGAATTGACATTTCAGGCAAAAGCCCTTCTTCAGGAATCAATTCCTGAAGGGCTTATGCCCGAAACGTCGATTCTCCTGCTCCTCGGATGCTGCCTGGCCTGCTGTGTTTTTCCAGCACCACATTTTTCAACACTAATTAGCACATACCACTTTCAGGCAAGTGGGTCGAATCCTCAAAATTTCATTTCAAAATGGGCAAAGGAGAATTCTGCGTGTGGACTAACTCTGGTCCTCTAACTTTCACTACTTGAGTGACAATTTGTTAAAAGTAAAATGGGATTTCAGAAAAGGAGGAACAATGGAGCCCTGATAAAAGCAAATTACTGCGGATACTGGAATCTGAAACCAAAAGAGAAAATGCTGGAAAATCTCAGCAGGTCTGGCAGCATCTGTAAGGAGAGAAAAGAGCTGACATTTCAAGTCTAACTGACCCTTTGTCAAAGCTAAAAAAAGGGAGAAATAGGAAGATATTTATACGAGGCTGAGAGAAGGTGAGTCATGGCTCCAGAAGCAAAGGTAGCAATAAAGAGGGGATAATGACAGTGCATAGAGAGATTATAGGGAGATTGGGAGCTGTGAATGACCAAGGTTGAAGCCAGTGCTATGTGACAAAATATGTGGGGGATGGGGGGGGATGGGTGAAGCAGAGGCAAAATGGAAAACATGGGAGAACGGTAGCAAAGGGGGAAGAGGAGAGGAAAAAGGTGATGAGAGAGTGGGGAGCGAGAGAAAGAGAGACAATCAAGAAATAAGAGGTACAGAACAGTGAAAAAAATATTTTAAAAAATAAATTCAATAAGTGTAATAAAATTATGGAGCAGAATGAAAACAGAGGGGTCGAGATGGGATGATCATCTGAAGTTGTTGAATTCAATGTTGAGACCGGCAGGTGTAACGTGCCTAGTCGGAAGATGAGATGCTGTTCCTCCAGTTTGCGTTGAGCTTCACTGGAACAATGGAGCCCTGATGCTGGATTGAAGGATCATAGGAACCTTTTTAGATAGCTCTATTATGTCCCTTAAAGGAATGTAAGAAATCAGAGTAGGAGCAGTTCCTATGGTCCCATGAGCCTCTCATGAGCTCTCATGTTGTGTAAATTTTGTAGACTGGTCATCTCTTGTGTTCTGCTTCATGCTGCTTCACTTTGTTATCATCATTCTCAGTGATGTTTGTATGAGTCAGAGATGAAAATTGCATTCTCAACCTCTTACCAACCAATAACTCTGGTGATGATCTATTCTGTCACAGTGATGATCTATAGTTTAATTGTTGAAGACTTAATCATCACTCTTCTTCAATAATGTATTTCTCCCACCCATAGCTTCCAACCTCATAGCACGGGAACCCCGCACCACCCGATTCTACCTCCTTCCCAAGATTCCTAAGCCTGACCACCCTGGCCGACCCATTGTCTCAGCATGCTCCTGCCCCACTGAACTCATTTCTACCTACCTCAACACTGTCCTATCCCCCCTAGTCCAGGAATTCCCCACATATGTTCGAGACACTACCCACGCCCTCCACCTCCTCCAAGACTTCCGTTTCCCTGGCCCCCAACGCCTCATCTTCACCATGGATATCCAATCCCTCTACACCTCCATCCGCCATGAATTGGGCCTCCAAGCCCTCCGTTTCTTCCTCTCTCGACGTCCCCAACAGTACGCTTCCACCGACACTCTCATTCGTTTGGCCGAACTGGTCCTCACTCTTAACAATTTCTCCTTCGAATCCTCCCATTTCCTCCAGACCAAAGGGGTAGCCATGGGCATCCGTATGGGCCCCAGCTATGCCTGTCTCTTTATTGGCTATGTAGAACAGTCGATCTTCTGTAATTACACCGGCACCACTCCCCACCTCTTCCTCCACTACATTGATGACTGCATTGACACCACCACGTGCTCCCGTGAGGAGGTTGAGCAATTCATCAACTTCACCAACACATTCCACCCTGACCTTAAATTTACCTGGACCATCTCTGACAACTCCCTCCCCTTCCTGGACCTCTCCATTTCCATTAATAATGACCGACTTGACACTGACATTTTTTACAAACCCACCGACTCCCACAGCTACCTGGATTACACCTCTTCCCAGCCTACCTCCTGCAAAAATGCCATCCCGTATTCCCAATTCCTCCGCCTCTGCCGTATCTGCTCCCAGGAGAACCAGTTCCACCACAGAACACACTAGATGGCCGCCTTCTTTAGAGACCGCAATTTCCCTTCCCACGTGGTTAAAGATGCTCTCCAACGCATCTCGTCCACATCCCGCACCTCAGCCCTCAGACTCCACCCCTCCAACCGTAACAAGGACAGAATGCCCCTGGTGCTCACCTTCCACCCTACCAACTTTGCATAAATCAAATCATCCGCCGACATTTCCGCCACCTCCAAACAGACCCCACCACCAGGGATATATTTCCCTCCCCACCCCTTTCCGCCTTCCGCACAGACCGTTCCTTCCGTGACTACCTGGTCAGGTCCACACCCCCCTGCAACCCACCCTCCCATCCTGGCACCTTCCCCTGCCACCGCAGGAATTGCAAAACCTGCGCCCACACCTCCTCCCTCACCTCCATCCAAGGCCCTAAAGGAGCCTTCCACATCCATCAACGTTTTACCTGCACATCCACCAATATCATTTATTGTATCCGTTGCTCCCGATGCGGTCTCCTCTACATTGGGGAGACTGGACGCCTCCTAGCAGAGCGCTTTAAGGAACGTCTCCGGGACACCCGCACCAATCAACCACACCGCCCTGTGGCCCAACATTTCAACTCCCCCTCCCACTCTGCCGAGGACAAAAAGAGTTCGGGGACCTCCTTCACCGCCGCTCCCTCACCACCATGCGCCTGGAGGAAGAACGCCTCATCTTCCGCCTCGGAACACTTCAACCCCAGGGCATCAATGTGAACTTCAACAGTTTCCTCATTTTCCCTTCTCCCACTTCACCCCAGTTCCAAACTTCCAGCTCAACATTGTCCCCATGACTTGTCCTACCTGCCTATCTTCTTTTCCACCTATCCACTCCACCCTCCTCCCTGACCGATCACCTTCATTCCCTCCCCCACTCACCTATTGTACTCTATGCTACTTTCTCCCCACTCCCAACCTCCTCTTACTTATGTCTCCACTCTTCAGGCTCTCTGCCTGTATTCCTGATGAGCTTTTGCTCGAAACGTCGATTTTACTGCTCCTCGGATGCCGCCTGAACTGCTGCGCTTTTCCAGCACCACTCTAATCTTAGACCTTAATTGTGTGAACGCATCCCTCAGGACTGGGTTTGTTTTCACTGAAAGACAGCAGCTCAGAGAAGACCTGATAGAGGTGTATAACATTATGAGAGGCATAGATAGGGTGAATAGTCAGAGGCTTTTTCCAAGGGTTGAAGTTTCAGTTAAAAAGGAACACAGGTTTCAAGGTGAAAGGAGGAAAGTTTAAGGGAAACGTCTGAGGGAAGTTTTTCACACAGAGTGGTAGGAGCTTGGAATGCACTGTTTGAACAGGAAGCAGGCACATTGGCGACATTTAAGAGGCATCTGGATGGTTACAGGAATAGGGAGAGAGTAGAGGGACCCAAATAAGGGCAGAAGATTTGTTTTTTAGTTTGGAGGGCCGAAAGGCCTGTTCCTGTGCTGTACTTCTCTTTTGTTCTATTTTTGTACTTTTTGTTCTCAGCTTCTCCATTCACTTGCGGATAGTTGATAAGGATAATCAAGATCTTCCATTTGAACTGAAAAATGTGTTGCTGGAAAAGCACAGCAGGTCAGGCAGCATCCAAGGAGCAGGAGAATCGACGTTTCGGGCATAAGCCCTTCTTCAGGAATCATTCCTGAATGTCAGAAAACATTTCTGAAGAAGGGCTTATGCCCGAAATGTCGATTCTCCTGCTCCTTGGATGCTGCCTGACATGCTGCGCTTTTCCAGCAACACATTTCTCAGCTCTGATCTCTAGCATCTGCAGTCCTCACTTTCTCCTAGTTGATCTTCCATTTGAACACAACTACGTCCATTCCCAAGATCTTGGTGAAAATGAAAATAAGTAATAGGAGGTTCGTCCTTCTCCTGATTGGTCACCACACACAATACGTAATCATTGGTCATTTTTTGTATTGAGTGTGTAACCCCTGGCTGTCACTCTGACTGTTATGTTCTTTCATGACACTTTGTAATGTTCAAGTGTCTTCGACAAATTCTTTTAAGAATTTCAAGTTAGTGCTCTTGGTAATGCTAACCTCTTACTGAAGATGAGTAAGTTGTCAATGACAATAAGGTGTCTATGCTGCTTGAATTACTGGCATGGTGTAGCATTATAGACTGTACAGGATGGTAGCCTTCCAGATAATATTTCTTAAGCAGGTTACATTCTTAATCATGTTCTTGAGCTTCAGAAATTTCTTACAGTTTTCTTTCTGTAGCCAGTGAATGTTTTGTGACTTCTGCCATGCAGGTTTTAACTTCTTCTCTGAAACCTATATCTGCTTTCTCTGTTGGATTCACTGGTGTCCTCAACACTAAGTTAAAAATCACACAACACTGGGTTATAGTCCAACAGTTGTATTTGGAAGAACTAGCTTTTGGAGTGCTGCTCCTTCAGGATCATAAGACACAGAATTTATAGTGAAAAATTATAGTGTTATGCAACTAATATGATATATTGAACAAACCTAGATTGCTCTTAAGTCTTTCACCTTTATGAACGGGTTTCAGGTATCGATTCATTCATATGTAAATCCCAGAACTTCTTTCACGTCACATTCCCGAGATGACCTAAGGTTTTATATACTCAGACAATGCATTAAAGGTGTGAGGTTAGAATCTGTCTGGATTCCAGTCTTGAGTCAGACTGGTTCTATTTCCAAACTAAGAATTTATAAAATGTAACATGGATTGATTGCCTGCAGATTGTGTGCTTTTTGAACAAAATAGAAATAATCTGTGGGGCAGCATGGTGGCTCAGTGGTTAGCACTGCTGCCTCATAGCGCCAGGGACCCAGGTTTGATTCCAGCCTCAGGTGACTGTGTGGAGTTTGCACATTCTCCCTGTGTCTTTGTGGGTTTCCTCTGGGTGTCCTGGTTTCCTCACACAGCCCAAAGATGTGTAGGTCAGGTGAATTGGCCATGCTAAATAGCTTTATATAGTTTAGGTGCATTAGTCAGGGTTGTACAGTAATAAGATAGGGGAATGTATCTGGATGGGATACTCTTCAGAGGGTCAGTGTGGACTTATTGGGCCAAATGGCCTGGTTCCACACTGTAGAGATTTTATGATCACAAAATGTAGGGATTCTATTATTCTATGAAATACAATTCTGCAAATGCAAATTCACCCTATAGACTTACATGTGTGTGCATGCATGTGAGAGAGAGTGTGTGTGTGCTTGTTAGAATGAGTGAGGGAGTATAATCCTGTGAGAGTGTTTGGGGTGTATATGTATGTATGAGAGAGGGTCTGTGTGCATTTGTGTGTGAGAGTGTATAGTGTAGTGGGGTCACCTCTAGTGTGACATGAACTTAAGGTCCTGGTTGAGGCCACCCTCATTCATATCGAACTTGACTATCAGTCTCTGCTTGGCCACTCTGCATTGTTGCATATCCGGAAGTCCAACTTGGGGAGCAGTCATCCGAGGCCGAATGTCCCTGACCGCTGAAGTGTTCCCTGACTGGGAGGGAACATCCTTGCCTGGTGATTGTTGCATGGTCTCCATTTATCCATTGTCGTAGCACCTGCATGGTCTTGCCAATGTACCACGCCTCGGCGTATATATGCATGCAGCGTAGAAGATAGACAACGTTGGTCGAGTCACATGAGTACTTGCCATGTACATGGTGGGTCGTGTCCCCATGGGTAATGGTAATATCCATATCGACACTCTGACACACATCTTTAACACTGTGTCTGCTGTCATTCATTACTTCCCTCATATACATTCAATCATTGAGTCAAGATACAATGGCCTCAATTTGAATGACTGAATTCTGGGTGGCATCTTGTTTTTTTCTTTTGTAGTCAGAAAAGAGACAAATGGTTTATGGTCACTTTCTATCTTATAGTGTAAGACCATTTTATAACCTGAATATTTTTAACAGACCCACATTGCTGTGATAGACTACCTTTCAATTGTAGCATTCCATTGTTCACTGTTAGTGGTAGGTCTATGTTTTTCATCTTTCTGGATCTGAAGAAATACTGCCCCAAACTGTTGAAGATGCATGAGCTGCTACAATTGATAAGACATACAGATTATAGTGTGCTAGACTGCCTTATAAGATCATGAATTGGTTGATTTTGTGAAATGCTTTCTCCTGGTGGATGTTTCAAGGACCTGGCATAGTAGGAATCTCAAATGCTCATTTACATTTGCTATGTCTAACAAAAAATATCCTCAATGAAAACAGAAAGTGCTGGAAAAGCTCAACACGTCTGAGGAAGGGTCACTTGACCTGAAATGATAACTCTGATTTCTCTCCGCAGATGCTGAGCTTTTCTAGCAATTTCTGTTTTTGTTTCTTATTTACAGCATCTGGAGTTGTTTCAATTTTTTCTTAAATGTTGTCACTTGGTTCATCATCCTTTGAAGCTCCGTCATGTTTGTTAATGGTGGAAATTCTCTAATAGCCATGGTATTTGGGGGTGAGGTAGGGACAGGGAAGTGGGGGTAGGGGTGGGGGGGGGGGGGGGGGGGGGTGCAATACTGTGATTCCAGTGCGCTAAAGAAGTTTTAACCTCAGTTAAGCAAACTGAGCTTTCTCAATCAATATTAGACTTGCATTATCAAGTACTTTCATGACTGTGTTAATTATTTGGCCATGTTCTTCTTCTTAGATCCATGTATTAGTATGTTGTGCATATGACACATCATCCCATCAATGTTTTTACTTTGAAAAAAATTCAGGTGTGAGTGTAACCTGCTAAAGCAATAATATATAAAAGGTATAATAAACACTCTCAGCTTTCCACTGTCTACATTCAATGGTAATTGCCAAACCACAGTTTCCATCTAATTTGGTCAATAGGTATACTTACCTAGGTTTTCTAGACTTCCACCCACCAAACTCATTAGTTTAATCTCTCATTCCACTGCTTTATTTAATGAATTACATGTGAACAGATTCTTATCGAACCATCAAGCTTTGGTAGCCTAACTATTCCTAGCATCATCTCACCAACATCATACCTGGTGAAATTACTTCTTGTCTGACGGGCAATATATTTATTCCTTAACTTTATCCAAGAGTGGATCTGTCACTTTCCTTGGTACGTACAGCAGAAGGTAATGTGGTTCTCTGTCTCTAATCTATCTGTGTGTGTGAACAATTTTGGGAAATCTGTGAAAGTCTCCTCCTTGGTCTATACCTGCAATCTCATCAATCTTGTGAATTAGTTTCAACTTTAGACATGCATTCCTGTTTAATAGAGAGCATTCTTGATTCTGAATGACATAAGGCGATTCTGTGATTTATCTTCTATTGTACCTGACCTTTGCTGGAGGTTAGTTTTTTGCTTTCAATGATGTTCCGCCAGGTCCTGTAGTTTATTGAGGATGGCTGCAATTTAATCTTTTGAAGCCATTTAAGCTAAGCTGATAACATTGAGCCACTCACTCCCAAATAAGTTTAAACTCTATACCCAAGGAGAAAAAAAAATTTAAAAACAACAATACTTGGAAATGAATGTACTGGTCATACTGGAGGACTGTTCTGAAGTATACAAAAACCAGTATGTGTCATTTATTGATTTCTCCTTCTGATATCCATTCACATCCAATTTGACACTCCACTTTTTTAATTCCAGAAATACTGATTTCTACAAAAATAGAGTCTGGTTTTGTGGTGGATCCAGCACTTGAATCTGTGTTTTTTTACAGACTTTCTCTTTTGTTTTATTGTAATCTCCACTGAACACCTGCATACATTCTCAAAATGTCCACTGGTGTGGCACTGGGCTCAGCTTACTGGGCAATTGTCCCATTATGTGAATTTTTCCCTCCATATTTCAGACACTTCACTGGATGGTGGTTGGTGCTCACTTCGTTTTGGTGGCTGCACTTTTAGTGTGTTTTCTTCCCTCCAACCAACATACTGAATCATCTCATTCGATTTCTCCCATGACTCGTCATTTGATCTGCATTGCTTTCTCAAGCATCAAGCCCTCCTTGTCCTGCAAAAGATCAAACAAGGTCTCATCTGAAACTCCAGCTTCAATCTGTCTGCAGATTAATACTACCTTTAGCTTTTCATTTTTGCAATTCAATGCCAGCCAATAAATATCAATTGTGATCAAATCCATGTTTAATCCAGATCTCTGATTTTGCTAATTAAATTTTATTTATTGTTAAATATCTCTTCGTACTGAAGTAAGCATTGACCACTTTCAATACTTTCTCATATATTGCTGCATTTTCATCATTGCCCTTTCTCGCAACAACATTATTTACAATGCTGCCCACTGTATACAGCCATATACTAACCTGGTCCTTGTGCCTGTTTTATTCCAAACATCATAAATCTTTCCTTCCAAACTTTCCATTCCAGAGTCTAATGCTGTCTGTTGATCACTTGGACTAACTCAGGTTCTGGCAGATTAGCCTCAATGCTTTGTCTGAGCTCTGGAGCTGCACCTTTTGTTGTACCTGTGTTTGTCCCAGGACCTGCTGCCTCTCTTTGGAGTCTATTGGTTTCCAGTCTCCAGGTTTGGTTTTAAGCAGTCTGCTGTAGCGTCCCCTGATGTCCTGGTGAAACTTGAAACAATTCTTATTTTTCATGTTCACCTCAATTGATGCATGCAATGCTATGTTTTTGTATTTTTACCGTCTTTTCTGTTGCCACCAACATGCAACTGATTAAATCCTAAAATATGAAAATTCCAGAAAACTATGGGTTTCTTCACATCTGATTGATGCTTGGTGCCTTTTTGAAACACAATGGTAATTTTGGCTCAGACTGCCATTGCTTATGTCATATATTTTTGTAGGAAGCAGGCCATTAGGCCCACCAAGTCCACACCAACCCTCAGAAAAGCATCCCATCCAGATGCCCCCTTGCCATATCCCTGTTACGTTGCATTTCCCATGGCTAATCCACCTAGCCTGCACATTTTTGGACTGTAGGAGGAAGCCAGAGCACCAAGAGGAAGCCCATGCAGACATGGGGCGAATGTGCAAACTACATACTGAAAGTTGCCTGAGGTTGGAATTGAAGCAGGTCCCTGGTGCTGTGAGACAACTATGTGGATCACTGAGCCACTATGCTGCACTTGGTTTAATGAATGTGGCCCAACCCGGTCAGGTGACAGCTGCAGCAACCTTTTTCTCTTTTTTTAAATAAACTATTTTCATCCATGAAGGTCTCAGGTATTAAAATCAGATGATAGGAGTTGAAAAAAAACACCCACTTTTACTACCTGCCATTGACGTATATTGGAAGCACATGCAGGTTGGTACACAACCTGTTTGATCATGTTATGACTGTACCCTCCTTGGCTGTCAAATCCTATGGTGAAACTTATATCTCAAGCTTCTGGGTCAGAGACAGGGAATGATACCCTTGCAAGACCTCCTTCCTCTGGGATAGAGAAAAACAAGGATTTTCAATGCTGTGAATGAAGTATATTCTCCTAAATGGCTGATTCCCTCATCGTGAGGTGATTTTGACTCCGAGACTCGACAACTAGTTGAAACAACCTCTCAGCATCTGTCAAACCCTTCAAAAATTTTCATTAGTTTCAAGAAGATCAGCTCTCATTCTTCTCAACCCCATGGAAAATGTATAATTCTTACTTAATCTATTCTCATAGGACAACCCATTAATTGAAGGATTTATTCTAATGAATTTTCCTTGCATGTCCATTTGAAGCAAGTATATCTCTCCTTAGGTAAGGAAACCAACATTGTTCATGGTTCTCCAGGTATGGTCTGAGCAAATCTACTTATAATTTCGGCAGCACTTTCTTACTCTTATACTTCTACCTCTTTGCAATAATCAGCACCACCTGCAAGTTCCCTGCAATTTTTCACAGATCCATGAATATTGAAGAGAAGCAACAAAATCCTGGGGCCTGGTGTTGTGGGTGTACCTTTATTAAATGGACTGTAGTAGTTCAGTTCAAGAAGATAGCTCACCACCATCTTCTCCAGGAATAGGCCATAAATGTTTGCTTAGCCAGTGATTGCCACATCCCCTGAATGAGTCGAAAACACTAACGTATCACTTTGTCTGCCTAATCACTTGCCACTACTGCCTTGGGCTGTGCTTTCATTGAGATTATGGACAATGCAAGGTGCCTGATTGTCTAATGCAGAGCTGGGCAAAGCTGACTTAGCAAATGTACAGCAGACGAGGGCTGCAAATCAGTACTGGCCGTTCAGGTGAAGTGTCACAAATCAAAAAAGGCCATCCTTAAGTTATAGCCCTTCCTCTCATGTTCCTGAGGCATGCGTCTGTTGAGGCAGAAACCCATGAAATCTGGATCTCTGGAATCAAATGTCTTAGATTAGATTAGATTACTTACAGTGTGGAAACAGGCCCTTCGGCCCAACAAGTCCACACCGACCCGCCAAAGCGTATACCACCCTGACCGATACTCCTACATTTACCCCTTCACCTAATACTACGGAAAATTTAGCATAGCCAATTCACCTAACCTGCACATTTTTGGATTGTGGGAGGAAACCAGAGCACCTGGAGGAAACCCACGCAGACACGGGGAGAATGTGCAAACTCCACACAGTCAGTCGCCTGAGTCGGGAATTGAACCCGGGTCTCTGGTGCTGTGAGGCAGCAGTGCTAACCACTGTGCCACCGTGCCGCCCACAGATTGAAGGGAACCACTGGCCACTTCCAGATTGAAGGGAAGAAGCAGACACATTCTTTTACCCTTCTGGTTGCTTTATTTTTTATGTTATTCTGTGACCTTTCTGAATTTTGGCTAACTAATTCTGCAACGGCTGTGTAGGTGGCAATGGCTGTGTAGCATTCACTGTCCTGTTGGTTGGAACTGAGGCAGTTATGACAGGGAACATGTGTTTCCATCTTGGCCTTGCACACTGCTAACCAACCTGTTTTCATTATTTCACACTATTCCCCAGGGGCAGCAATGTGCACCAGTAATGGGCAAGAGTAACGAAGCAAACTTTACACAAAAAATACATTCATGGGCTATCGTTCTGACCCTGTAACAACCTTGCTAGTTAGTTAGGAAGCAGGAAGACTAGCTCATCTGCAGAAGATTCTGACAGGAATAATCCATAGTCTACATGGTTCCAGTCGTTATAAGACCAATTCCACATTCTGAGTAACTGAATGGTGACAATGAAGAGCAATGTGAAGCTTGAAAATGATCATTACATGCTACTCGGTTGGAGAGACAAAGAGAAGTGGTGAGGAATTTGCAACAGCTGCAGTATGTGATGGATGGCAGCTATACAAAGGGGGGAAAGTCTCAGATACAGTCACATAGATGGGTTAACTCCAGGAAGGGTAAGAGCGGTAGGCAGCTAGTGCAGGAGTCTTTTGTGGATATCCCATTTCAAACAGTTATGCTGTTTTGGAAAATGTAGGGGGTGATGGATTCTCAGGGGAACGTAGCACAAACAGCCAAGTTTCTGGTATTGAGGCTGGCTCTAATGCAACGAGGAGTACATCGGCTTCCAAGAGATCAATTGTGTTAGGGGATTCTGTAGTCCGAGGTACAGACAGACGTTTCTGTGGCCAGCAGAGAAAAAGCAGAATGGTGTGTTGTTTCCCTGGTGCCAGGATCAAGGATGTCTCAGAGAGGGTGCCAGAATGTTCTCACGAAGGAGAGGGGCCAGCAGGGAGGTCATTGTCCACATTGGAACCAATGACATTGGAAGGGAAAAGGTTGAGATTCTGAAGGGAGATTACAGAGAGTTAGGTAGAATTTTAAAAAGGAGGTCCTCAAGGGTAGTAATATCTGGATTACTCCCATTGCTAAGAGCTAGTGAGGGCAGGAAGAGGAGAATAGAGCAGATGAATGCATGGCTGAGGAGCTGGTGTATGGGAGAAGGATTCACATTTTTGGATCATTGGAATCTCTTTTGGGTAGAAGTGACCTGTACAAGAAGGACGGATTGAACCTAAATTGGAAGGGGACTAATATACTGGCAGGGAAATTTGCTAGAACTGTTTGGGAGGATTTAAACTAGTAAGGTGGGGATGGGGGGGGGGGGAGGGGAGTGGATCCCAAGGAGATAGTGAAGAAAGAGATCAATCTGAGACGGGTATAGCTGAGAACAGAAGTGAGTCAAACAGTCAGGGCAGGCAGGGACAAGGTAGGACTAATAAATTAAACTGCATTTATTTCAATGAAAGGGGCCTAACAGGGAAGGCAGATGAATTCAGGGCATGGTTAGGAACATGGGACTGGGTTATCATGGCAATTATGAAAACATGGCTCAGGGATGGGCAGGACTGGCAGCTGAATGTTCCAGGATACAAATGCTACAGGAAGGATAGAAAGAGAGGCAAAAGAGGAGGGGGAGTGGCATTTTTGATAAGGGATAGCATTACAGCTGTGCAAAGGGAGGATATTCCCTGAAATACATCCAGGGAAGTTATTTGGGTGAACTGAGAAATAAGAAAGGGATGATCATCTTATTGGGATTGTATTATAGACCCCCCAACAGTCAGAGGGAAATTGAGAAACAAACTTGTAAGGAGATCTCAGCTATCTGTAAGAATAATAGGGTGGTTATGGTAGGGGATTTTAACTTTCCAAACATCAACTGGGACTGCCATAGTGTTAAAGGTTTAGATGGAGAGGAATTTTTTAAGTGTGTACAAGACAATTTTCTGATTCAGTATGTGGATGTACCAACTAGAGAAGGTGCAAAACTTGACCTACTCTTGGGAAATAAGGCAGGGCAGGTGACTGAGGTGTCAGTGGGGGAGCACTTTGGGGCCAGTGACCATAATTCTATTTGTTTTAAAATAGGGAAGGAACAGGACAGACCAGATCTAAAAGTTGAAGTTCTAAATTGGAGAAAGGTCAATTTTGATGGTATTAGGCAAGAACTTTCAAAAGCTGATTGGAGGCAGATGTTCGCAGGTAAAGGGATGGCTGGAAAATGGGAAGCCTTCAGAAATGAGATAACAAGAATCCAGAGAAAGTATATTCCTGTCAGGGTGAAAGGGAAGGCTGGTAGGTATAGGGAATGCTGGATGACTGAAGAAATTGTGGGTTTGGTTAAGAAAAAAAGGAAGCATATGTCAGGTACAGACAGGATAGATCGAGTGAATCCTTAGAAGAATGTAAAGAAAGTAGGAGTATACTTAAGAGGGAAATCAGGAGGACAAAACGGGATATGAGATAGCTTTGGCAAATAGAAGTAAGGAGAATCCAAAGGGGTTTGACAAATATACTCAGGACAAAAGGGTAACTAGGGAGAGAGTAGGGCCCCTCAAAGATCAGCAAGGCAGCCTTTGTGTGGAGCCACAGAAAATGGAGGAGATACTAAATGAATATTTTGCGTCAGTATTTACTGTGGAAAAGGATATGGAAGATATAGACTGTAGGGAAATAGATGGTGACATCTTGCAAAATGTCCAGATTACAGAGGAGGAAGTGCTGGATGTCTTGAAACGGTTAAAGGTGGATAAATCCCCAGGACTTGATCAGGTGTACCCAAGAACTCTGTTGGAAGCTAGAGAAGTGATTGCTGGGCCTCTTGCAGAGATATTTGTATCATCGATAGTCACAGGGGAGGTGCCGGAAGACTGGAGGTTGGCAAACGTGGTGCCACTGTTTAAGAAGGGCGGTAGACAAGCCAGGGAACTATAGACCAGTGAGCCTGATGTCGGTGGTGGGCAAGTTGTTGGAGTGAATCCTGAGGGACAGGATGTACATGTATTTGGAAAGGCAAGGACTGATTAGGGATAGTCAACATGGCTTTGTGCGTGGGAATCATGTCTCACAAACTTGATTGAGTTTTTTGATGAAGTAACAAAGAAGATTGATGAGGGCAGAGCAGTAGATGTGATCTATATGGACTTCAGTAAGGCATTCGACAAAGTTCCCCATGGGAGACTGATTAGCAAGTCTAGATCTCATGGAATACAGGGAGAACTAGCCATTTGGATACAGCACTGGCTCAAAGGTAGAAGACAGAGGGTGTTGGTGGAGGGTTGTTTTTCAGACTGGAGGCCTGTGACCAGTGGAGTGCCACAAGGATCGGTGCTGGGTCCTCTACTTTTTGTCATTTACATAAATGATTTGGATGCGAGCATAAGAGGCACAATTAATAAGTTTGCAGATGACACCAAAATTGGAGGTGTAGTGGACAGCGAAGAGGGTTACCTCAGATTACAACAGGACGTGGACCAGACGGGCCAATGGGCTGAGAAGTGGCAGATGGAGTTTAATTCAGATAAATGAGAGGTGCTGCATTTTGGGAAAGCAAATCTTAGTAGGACTTATACACTTAATAGTAAGGTCCTAGGGAGTGTTGCTGAACAAAGAGACCTTGGAGTGCAGGTTCATAGCTCCTTGAAAGTGGAGTTGCAGGTAGATAGGATAGTGAAAAAGCCATTTTGTATGCTTTCCTTTATTGGTCAGAGTATTGAGTACAGGAGTTGGGAGGTCATGTTGCGGCTGTACAGGACATTGGTTCGGCCACTATTGGAATATTGCGTGCAATTCTGGTCTCCTTCCTATTGGAAAGGTGTTGTGAAACTTGAAAGGGTTCAGAAAAGATTTACAAGGATGTTGCCAGGGTTGGAGGATCTGAGCTACAGGGAGAGGCTGAACAGGCTGGTGCTGTTTTCCCTGGAGCGTCGGAGGCTGAGGGGTGACCTTATAGAGGTTTACAAAATTATGAGGGGCATGGATAGAATAAATAGACAAAGTCTTTTTCCTGGGGTCAGGGAGTTCAGAACTAGAGGGCAGAGGTTTAGTTGAGAGGGGAAAGATATAAAAGAGACCTAAGGGGCAACTTTTTCACGCAGAGGGTGGTACGTATATGGAATGAGCTGCCAAAGGATGTGGTTAAGGCTGGTACAATTGCAACATTTCAGAAGCATTTGGATGGGTATACGAATAAGAAGGGTTTGGAGGGATATGGGCTGGGTGCTGGCAGGTGGGACTAGATTGGGTTGGGATATCTGGTCGGCATGGACGGGTTGGACCGAAGGGTCTGTTTCCATGCTGTCCATCTCTATGACTCTATGACTCTACTCCAGATCTCAGAGTATGCCACGTGGGACATAAGAAAATTTGACATCATTTGATTGCATTGCCAAAGCAAGCACTGACATCTTGAAAAATGTCTCAAAATAAAGGCTCAAAGTATGAATATAGGATGACAGACCTAAAATAATAGCAGCCATTGATACTCCCTGCCAAACTATATCTAGTGTGTCGAGATGTAGCATAGAAGTAATTCCAACATCCAGTGACTGGGATGACTCCAATAAGCCCCTTGATTTGATTTATTTACAGTCACATGTATCTTGTTCCAAAATACAGTGAAAACTGTTGTATGGTGTCACCACTCTCAGGCATCATTTTAAAACACAGAAAAATAAAACAAAACATAAAATATAAAGGCAGAAAGATGAAGAAATAAAGTAAGTATCCAACTTTACAGTCCTTCTTGTTAACTGCTTCGTTATGGGCCATGGGCCAGCCACAAATCCCCTTTGCCGCTTCACTGCCGCTACAGCGAATGTTGCCACTCTTTGGCGCCATCTCGCCTCCACTGGTATCCTCGCCACTGTGAATCCTCCAGAACCTCATCAATACAGATGCCACCGATGCTGCTGGGTACCGCACCAGCCCAAACACAACTCTGCAGCCATCATGAGTTCACTTTTGGCCCACCTCGCCGATGCAGCCGCCAGGTCTCATGCTCGGCCCAAACTCACCTCTGCTGCCTCCTCCATGAATCTGCGCTGGATTCCGATGCTGCCAGGAACCAAACTCACCTCCACCGCAGTAGCCACGAGTCAGCGCTAGGACCTAGAACATAGAACATAGAACATAGAAGAATACAGCGCAGTACAGGCCCTTGGGCCCTCGATGTTGCGCCGATCCAAGCCCACCTAAACTACACTAACCCACTATCCTCCATATACCTATCCAATGCAATGCTGACCTGCTGCAGCAGTGACCAGGATCCGAAACTCTCTTCAAATCTGCTGCCACACGTCTGTGCTGCTGGGCCGAGTTGAGTCTGCACTCCTGGGCCCATTTGAGTCAGTGGTGCTGGGCTCATTCGCCTCCATCAATGCCATCATCATGACCAACCTCTTTAACAAGAGTAAAGAAAAATAAAATAGAAGAGACAAAAAAATGAGAGAAGAAAGAAAAGAAAGAAAAAGAAAGTGGATAGAGCCGACTAGCCCTGGGCTCAGAAGTCCTAGTCCATCATCATCTTATCAGCAGTCTCTCCTTGAGTCTGTTTCATAATGCAATGAAATCAGGAATGAAGTTTGACCTATCTCAACATTCCTATCTTTGTAACTTGTCCTTTATTTCTTTTAATTTTTAAAAATCTCAGCTTTAATAATTACAGATAATCTTACATCATTTTGTACAAGACAGCTCCAAACATCCATCACCCTTTGAGTATGGGAGTGCTTTCTAACTCTGGACAAGTTTAACTCTAATTTTTAGCCTTTGCTCCTTAGACATGAATACCCTAGCTGCAGAAATTCAATCTATTCTACCTGTTAACCTTAATATTTTCAACTTTGTCATCAAATCACCCCTTATCGAATGACAGGGAATAGGAGTCTAGTCTATATAATCTCTTTGTAACTTAACCATATATTTTCTGGTAAATATATAATGCACTCTTTACGAGGCCATTATGTCCTTCCTAAGGTATAGTCCGAGAACCCTGCACTGCCCAGTTCTACCTCCTTCCCAGGATCCACAAGCCTGACCACCCTGGCCAACCCATTGTCTCAGCATGCTCCTGCCCCACTGAACTCATTTCTACCTACCTCAACACTGTCCTATCCCCCCTAGTCCAGGAACTCCCCACATATGTTCGAGACACCACCCACGCCCTCCACCTCCTCCAAGACTTCTGTTTCTCCAGCCCCCAACGCCTCATTTTCACCATGGATATCCAATCCCTCTCCACCTCCATCCGCCATGACCAGGGCCTCCAAGCCCTCTGTTTTTTCCTCTCCCGACGTCCCCAACAGTACCCTTCCACCGACACTCTCATTCGTTTGGCCGAACTTGTCTTCAACCTTAACAATTTCTCCTTCGAATCCACCCACTTCCTCCAGACCATAGGGGTAGACTATGTTGGCTACGTAGAGCAGTTGATCTTCCATAATTACACCGGCAACACCCCCCACCTCTTCCTCCGCTACATTGATGACTGCATTGGCGCCACCTCATGCTCCAATGAGGAGGTTGAGCAATTCATCAACTTCACCAACACATTCCACCCTGACCTTAAATTTACCTGGACCATCTCTGACACCTCCCTTCCCTTCCTGGACCTCTCCACCTCCATTAATGATGACCGACTTGACACTGACATTTTTTACAAACCCACCGACACCCACAGCTACCTGGATTACACCTCTTCCCACCCTACCTCTTGCAAAAATGCCATCCCGTATTCCCAATTCCTCCACCTCCGCCGTATCTGCTCCCAGGAGGACCAGTTCCACCACAGAACACACCAGATGGCCTCCTTCTTTAGAGACCACAATTTCCCTTCCCACGTGGTTAAAGATGCCCTCCAATGCATCTTGTCCACATCCCGTACCTCTGCCCTCAGACCTCACCCCTCCAACCGTAACAAGGACAGAATGCCCCTGGTGCTCACCTTCCATCCTACCAACCTTCACATAAACCAAATCATCCGCCGACATTTCCGCCACCTCCAAAAAGACCCCACCACCAGGGATATATTTCCCTCCCCACCCCTTTCCGCCTTCCACAAAGACCGTTCCCTCCGTGACTACCTGGTCAGGTCCACGACCCCTACAACCCACCCTCCCATCCATGCACCTTCCCCTGCCACTGCAGGAATTGCAAAACCTGCGCCCACACCTCCTCCCTCACCTCCATCCAAGGCCCTAAAGGAGCCTTCCACATCCATCAAAGTTTTACCTGCACATCCACCAATATCATTTATTGTATCAGTTGCTCCTGATGCGGTCTCCTCTACATTGGGGAGACTGGACGCCTCCTAGCAGAGCGCTTTAGGGAACATCTCCAGGACACCTGCACCAATCAACCACACTGCCCTGTGGCCCAACATTTCAACTCCCCTTCCCACTCTGCTGAGGACATGGAGGTCCTGGGCCTCCTTCACCGCCTCTCCCTCACCACCAGACGCCTGGAGGAAGAATGCCTCATCTTCCGCCTCGGAACACTCCAACCCCAGGGCATCAATGTGGACTTCAACAGTTTCCTCATTTCCTCTACCCCCACTCACCCTAGTTCCAAACTTCCAGCTCAGCACTGTCCCCATGACTTGTCCTACTTGCCTATCTTCTTTTCCACCTATCCACTCCACCCTCTCCTCCCTGACCTATCACCTTCATCCCCTCCCCCACTCACCCATTGTACTCTATGCTACTTTCTCCCCACCCCCACCCTCCTCTAGCTTATCTCTCCACCCTTCAGGCTCTCTGCCGTTATTCCTGATGAAGGGCTTTTGCCCAAAACGTCGATTTTACTGCTCCTCGGATGCTGCCTGAACTGCTGTGCTCTTCCAGCACCACTAATCCAGAATCAGGTAGTTAAACTGCCTACTTCCTTTCTATGGATGAGTTTAAACCTTCCTGGTTTGGTGAGAAAAATGGGAAAATGCAGTGAGAATGAAAAACTTCAGATTCTCGATATTGAAGAAACACTTTTTCTGATTTTCCCCTCAATCCTTAAACAGTTCCTCCAAAATCTCACCATCAAGCGCGACTGCTATATTTCCAGTTTTGTATCTCATCGGCCCAACTCACTTTGTTTCTTGTATTTCTATGCTGCTTCCAATTCTTCATCCTTTCACCGAAAAATTAGACAGCAAGTATTCCCAACGTGTAAATCTGAGCGGATACCTGATAGCTACAGATTGCTGAATGTTTGTCCTGGCTATGATGCAAATGCTTCTTCTGCATTAAGTCCTTGCATAGCTCCATGGACAACACTTTGTCCACACAGGTAGCCACCAGCATACAAACAGCCTCAGCACATCATCAAGTCTGTCAGACTAATTCATATACCAACCCCTCAGGACATCCCTTTTTGCTTTCAGGGACAACTATGACCTGCATGCTTCTCGGAGGAAGTGAGGACTGCAGATGCTGGAGATCAGAACTGAAAGATGTGTTGCTGGAAAAGCGCAGCAGGACAAGCAGCATCCAAGGAGCAGGAGAATTGACGTTTCGGGCATAAGCCCTTCTTCAGGAATGAGGATGGTGTGCCAAGCAGGCTAAGAAAAAAGGCAGGGAGGAGGAACTTGGGGGAGGGGCATTGGGAATGCGATAGGTGGAAGGAGGGGGGGGGGGGGACAGTAAACTGGATGCCACATCCAGAGTTCTGATGGAAACTGTGTTGTTGGAAAAGCACAGCAGGTCAGGCAGCATCCAAGGAGCAGGAGAATTGATGTTTCGGGCATAAGCCCTTCTTCAGGAATGAGGAAGGTGTGCCAAGCAGGCTAAGATAAAAGGTAGGGAGGAGGGACTTGGGGGAGGGCCGTTGGGAATGCGATAGGTGGAAGGAGGTTAAGGTGAGGGTGGTAGGCCAGAGAAGGGGTGGGGGGCGGAGAGGTCGGGAAGAAGATTGCAGGTCAAGAAGGCAGAGCTGTGTCCGAGGGTTGGGACTGAGATAAAGTGTTGGGAGGGGAAATGAGGAAGCTGGAGAAATCTGCATTCATCCCTTGTGGTTGGAGGGTTCCTCGGCGGAAGATGAGGTGCTCTTCCTCCAGGCGTCGTGTTGCCATGGTCTGGCGATGGAGGAGGCCAAGGAACTGCATGTCCTTGGTGGAGTGGGATGGGGAGTTAAAGTGTTCAGCCATGGGGCGGTTGGGTTGGTTGATGCGGGTGTCCCAGAGGTGTTCTCTGAAACATTCCGCAAGTAGGCGGCCTGTCTCCCCAATGTAGAGGAGGCCACACCAGGTGCAGCGGATGCAGTAAATGATGTGTGTGGAGGTGCAGGTGAATTTGTGGCGGATATGGAAGGATCCCTTGGGGCCTTGGTGGGAAGTAAGGGGGGAGGGGTGGGCGCAAGTTTTTCAGTTTTTTGAGGTTGCATGGGAAGGTGCCAGGAGTGGAGGTTGGGTTGGTGGGGGGTGTGGACCTGACGGGGGAGTCGCGGAGGGAGTGGTCTCTCTGGAATGCTGATAGGGGAGGGGAGGGAAATATATCTTTGATGGTGGGGTCTGCATGCTTCTGTCAATCATTTTGTGTGCATGAACACAAATGTATCTCATGCACCTACACAGAACACGTCTTATGGTTTTTAGCTTTCTCTCTTAGCATTGATTTACTTTACTCTTTCTGGGAGGCTGTCAGTATCTGTGTACTTCACATTGCTTTCTTAGCACACAGAGACTTTAGTATTCAGAAACAGACCAGCAGCCTCACTGACACGATTGCTTTTTAGCACAGAAGGAGAGACAGGAAGCTCGTGACAGTGGTGAGCACTGAAGAGTCAAAAGGGTGGCTGTGTCATTGTCACTACTGGAGCATGTGCCAGCAGTTTATGTGACTAACAGACTGTATGTGCTTCAAAACAATGGTGCTGTGTTAAAGTCAAAGGGGAATTGCCTTTAGTGGGTGAAGGGGGCCTACAGTCTGTTAGCTGGTACGGCCACAGTCAGTCAAGGAGCTTGTCCGATTTCAGAGCAGGATCTTGGCCACAGTGAGTCAGGTGTTTGGTCCTACCAGAATCTGGGGATTTGTGTCCTTGCTGTTAAGGGACTGGGCTATGGTCCATTCTGCAGGTCAGGTGTAAACAGTTCAGGGATTACAGGTAAGTTAGTCAGGTGCTGTTGAGAAATCAGTCCAAAGTGGGCCAATGTTTCCTGTACTGAGTCAAAGCGAGAAATTGAGTAGAGTAGAACTGGATGGAACTACAGTTAGTGCTGATGGATAAGCAGGAGATGTATCCTACAGTGAGCGAGGAGGAAATGCAGAGGGCAGATAGGATTACTTGTTCGGGAAGACGAGCTAGATGAGAGCCAGTGAGTGGATAAGATGAATGTAACAGTGAGACTTGTAATTCATGAGCCTTGGTGAAATGTCCATGCAGTGGCAGTGTTGGAGAGGGTCATAGCTCTGAGAGTGTGAGGTAGCAGAAGGAAGATGGGGCACTTATCCTTGTGAAGTAAAGGAGATCATTGACCTTTCTATCTGCACTACTGGACATCCCACTTCACCCAGGACTCAGCAGTGAACAAGGCAGCAATTTGAGTCTAGTCTGACCTGGTTTGATGGAGTTGTCTCCTGTGGTAGTCCACTAGAAAAAAGAATTGCCCACCTCAACAGCATATCCACCCAGAGCTCCAGTCCTTCTGGTTCTGAATCATAATCTAAATAGAGCTGAAGTGTTAACTCTGTTTCTGTCACCAAAGATGCTGTTAAAACCTGCTGAGTTTCTCCAGGACTTTCCAACTTTATTTAAGACCTTCACGTCCCTGTCCAAAATGTAAGGAGCAAGCAGTCCTCTCCTCTGTGCCACATCCTGAACTTGATCACCATAGTGCGAAGGGTCAATCCTGGCCTGTAGTCTCTCAAGTGGTGAACAACTTCCCATTAGCTGTGGTGCTGGTGGCTTGAATGCCAGAAGTTCCTGTCAATGCTTTTGAGTTGTTTGGCAACACCAGCAACTAAGAACAGCATCCAAGGGCCTGGTTAATGAATGAATAAGGTGAAGAGTGGAAGGCTGTATGCGAAAAGTCTCAACCATAGTGGACCAGGCCATATTAATTCACTTGATGAAATCCTTCATCTGAAAATTGGAAACCTCTATCCAATGTTTCTAAGTGTGGGCTTTGCACGCTCAACAAATAGGAGACTTCATTTGATCAATCTGAGCTGGGTTTAATTCCAAGTGTAAGGGCAGAGAATGTTGTGTTCAGTCCTGTAACTAGCAGTATTACTCTGCACAATTTTCTGACCTTCACACATTCAGTGTTTCATAACCGTTCCTTCATTCTCAATTTTTTACTGTATTGTTTCCCTCAGGCTTTCCTCTCCAGGGAGGAACATTCAAGTTCTCTGGATTTGAACTGTATAGGTTGTAAAATTCATGTGTTTACAAAGATTGAATTTCAAGAAAACAAAATCAGATATTACAGAAAACTGTTAGAACATACAGATACTAGTCCACTGCTGGAATTAAAGATGTACTAACTATACCATGGGCAGCTGGATGTGAAGCTCACCATAAGATCATCAAATAATGAAGACTAAACTGGCAGATAACCACTAACCTATCATGAAACTGCAAACATTTGGCAAAATAGCTGAAACATGAATATTAGATAGATTACTTACAGTGTGGAAACAGGCCCTGCGGCCTAACAAGTCTACACCGACCCTCCGAAGAACAACCCGCCCAGACCCATTCCTCTACATTTACCCCTTCACCTAACATTATGGGCAATGTAGCATGGCCAATTCACCTGACCTGCACATTTTTGGACTGTGGGAGGAAACCGGAGTACCCGGAGGAATCCCATGCAGACACAGGGAGAACGTACAAACTCCACACAGACAGTTGCCTGAGGCAGGAATTGAACCCAGGTCTCTGGCGCTGTGAAGCAGCAGTGCTAACCGCTGTGCCACCGTGCCACTCATATGCACATCGAGACATTATGTTTCAAGAAAAATACAATTATTTTCCAAGCTGCTCAAAGATACTGAAGTGGGAGTTGACACAGGGCATGCTGACACGCGGCACACCGACACAAGATGGCAGCTGAGCCGTAAGTGGGTCACTTAGCACACAAGATGTCCGCTGAGCTATTCAATGATAAAGTACAGCGAAGCATACACAGATACTGCCTAAGGCCAACAGGATACCAGTACAATAGACACAGAACAATAGATAATTAGTTTATGGCAGGCAGGGGACAGAATACCCATCAGTAACGTCTTCTGCTCCCGAAGTGTCTGAGTCCTTCAACAGAAATGTTAACTACCTGAGACTGCTTGTATACAAGTGTCAATACTCTAGATTTGCAGTAATGAATAACGACCTTCCTTCTCAGGAAGAACAATCACGACCAATTACTACAGCAATGGACTTCCTGCGGAGCTGCTGAAACCGACAATGACTCTGTAACGTTCCACTGAAACTGACAAAGACTCTGTAACTTTTTCTGTAAACAAACCATGCTGTACAAACAAAGACTCAACATTTGGACCATTATACCATGAAATGTATAAAATATCGTGAAATGTGCTCCGAGGGTGAGAGAAGGCTTGCAGCTGACAGCCAGGTGGCTACATCCAGGCCAGTCATTCTGGCCGGAGACTTCAACTGTATCATTGATGCAGATGGACAATCCGGCGGAGGGGGGAGACTGTAAACTGGACGCCACGTCCAGAGTTCTGATGGAAACTGTGTTGTTGGAAAAGCACAGCAGGTCAGGCAGCATCCAAGGAGCAGGAGAATTGATGTTTCGGGCATAAGCCCTTCTTCAGGAATGAGGAAGGTGTGCCAAGCAGGCTAAGATAAAAGGTAGGGAGGAGGGAGTTGGGGGAGGGCCGTTGGGAATGCGATAGGTGGAAGGAGGTTAAGGTGAGGGTGGTAGGCCAGAGAAGGGGTGGGGGGCGGAGAGGTCGGGAAGAAGATTGCAGGTCAAGAAGGCAGAGCTGTGACCGAGGGTTGGAACTGAGATAAGGTGGGGGAAGGGGAAATGAGGAAGCTGGAGAAATCTGCATTCATCCCTTGTGGTTGGAGGACTCCTAGGCAGAAGATGAGGTGCTCTTCCTCCAGGCGTCGTGTTGCCATGGTCTGGCGATGGAGGAGGCCAAGGACCTGCATGTCCTTGGCAGAGTGGGAGGGGGAGTTAAAGTGTTCAGCCACGGAGCAGTTGGGTTGGTTGGTGCGGGTGTCCCAGAGGTGTTCTCTGAAATGTTCCGCAAGTAGGCGGCCTGTCTCCCCAATGTAGAGGAGGCCACATCGGGTGCAGCGAATGCAGTAAATGATGTGTGTGGAGGTGCAGCTGAAACTGATGGAAACTGTCAAAGATGCCAAGCTGCACGACGTCTTCAGCACCCCTGCACATGGAATGCAGCGTAGGTACACCTGGTCACGGACAGACGGGTCTATCCACTCAAGGATAGATTACCTGTTTGTGTCCCAAACGTTCTCGGTCAGATCCACCGACGTCAAGCCAGTGTTCTTCTCTGACCACTGCCTCCTGCTGGCCGACTGTCACCTACAGGACGAGCAGCGGGCTGGTAAGGGAACGTGGAAGCTGAAAACCAAGCTGTTAACTCCAAGAAACATTGAGGAACTCAAGAGGGATTACGCAGGTTGAAGAACTGTGAAGCCCCTGTTTGAGTCCCCAGTGGACTTGTGGGAAACAGTAAAAGGGAACATGAAGAGTTTCTTCATTCTCAAAGGTGTTCAGGTGGCGAGAGAGAGGTGGGGAAAACTGTCCCAGCTCCAGGAAAGTATCCAGAACCTGCTCCTGCTGCAGACGATGGATTCGATGTCATGGAGGACCTCCAGGAGATAAAGGGCCAGTAAGCCTCACTCTTTGTCTTGGAGGCGTCCAAGATAATCTTCCGGTCCAGGGTCCGCTCCGTGGAGCAGGACGAGACATGCTCACGTTTCTTCTTCCAGAAGGTGCACAAAGAGAGCTCTGTGCTCAGCAGCCTGAAGGAAGAAGCTGGCTTCGATAACATCATCTCAGGCTGATGTCATGAGGACCAGTAAATCTTTCTATGCCAGTCTGTGTGACGCGAAGCCAACTGACAGCGCGGCCTCCCAGTCGTTCCTGTCCTCTATCGTGGAGGTCTTAGACGACAGAACACGGGGGAGGCTGGACCAGCTGCTATCTCTGGACGAGCTGACCAAGGCCCTCAAGTCCTTCGAAAAGAATAAAACTCCCGGAAGCGACGGCTTGCCGGTTGAGCTCTATTCTGCTCTGTGGTACTGGATTGGCCAGGACCTGCTGGAGGTGTATGTCAGTATGCTTCTGGCTGGTACCATGAGTGAATCCATGAGGAACGGCATCATCACCCTCATCTACAAACGGAAGGGCCAGAGCGAGGGAATCAGAAATTGGAGACCAATCTCACTATTGAATGCAGATTACAAAATCTTGTCAAACCGGGTCAGGTCTGCTCTGGGATCAGTGATCCACCCTGACCAAACCTGTGCTGTACCAGGCAGGAAGATCGTTGAGAGTCTTGCACTCCTCAGGGATACGATCGCCTACGTGCAAGACATGGGGTTAGACACCTGCCTCATCAGCCTGGACCAGGAGAAAGCCTTTGACAGGATATCACATCCGTATATGAGAGATGTTCTCTCCCAAATGGGCTTTGGGGAGGGAATCTGCAATTGGATCAGACTGCTCTACACCAACATTGTCAGTGCAGTCTCAATCAATGGGTGGGAATCAGATAGCTTCCCAGTCAGATCTGGAGTCAGGCAGGGCTGCCCTCTCTCTCCTGCCTTGTTTGTGTGCTGCATAGAGCCATTTGCCGAGTCCAAAGGGAAGGATGTGAGCCTGAGAGGGGTGACTCTTCCTGGCAGCGGGGGCCAACAGGCTAAGGCGTCCCTGTACATGGATGACGTCATCGTTTTCTGCTTGGATCTGCTGTCCGTGCACAGACTCATGTGCATCTGTGACCAGTTCGAACAGGCCTCGGGGGCCAAGGTCAACCAAGGCAAGAGCGAGGCCATGCTCTTCGGGAACTGGGCCGACCAATCCTTCATCTCCTTCACCATCAGGACTGACCACCTGAAGGTGCTGGGTATTTGGGTTGGAGGGGCTGGGGCGTGCGCCAAGTCTTGGTCAAGAAAGTGAGGCAGAAACTGGGTAAATGGAAGCCACAGTTGCTCTCCATCGCGGGTAAAAACCTGGTCATCAGGTGTGAGGCACTGTCAGTGTTGTTATATGTGGCACAGGTCTGGTCTATTCCCAGAATCTGTGCCACCGCAGTCACCCGGGCCGTCTTCCATTTTGTATGGAGATCAAAGATGGCCAGGGTCCGAAAGGACTCGATGTACAAAGCTCTCGGCAACGGGGGAAAAAACACGCCAATGCCATCCTCATCCTGATGGCTACCTTTGTGTGTGGCTGCATCAAGCTGTGAATGGATCCCCAGTACGCAAACACAAAGTATCACTACGTACTGAGTTTCTACCTGTCCCTGGTGTTCCGAAGGATGGGCCTGGCCTCGCTGCCGCGGAACGCTTCAAGTAGTTGGACCGTTTCATATCACCTGTCCTTCGTGGAGAAATTTATGAAAAAAAAACCTTTGACCACAAGTCCATCAGGAAGTGGTCAGCATGTAGTGTCCTTGAGACCCTTCGGGAAAAGGAGAGGCCGGATCCTATCGAGCGGTTCCCTGAGCAGACTGTCAAAGTAATTTGGCAGAATGCCTCATCGCCAGAACTTTTGAACAAGCACCAAGACATGGCTTGGCTGGTGGTGAGAAGGGCTCTGCCTGTGAGATCCTTTATGCACGCCCAGACTCTCTGTCACACCGCACGCTGCTCTTGAAGCAGTTGTGGAGGGGACAAGACTGTCACACACCTCCTTCTGGAATGTGCCTACGCAAAGGAAGTCTGGAGAGGAATGCAGTGGTGTTTGTCGAGGTTCGTCCCGAGCAGCTCCGTGATGCGGGACTCCGTGCTCTACGGTCTGTTCCCCGGGACGCACACTGAGACGAACATCAACTGTGCCTGGAGGATCATCAACTTGGTCAAAGACGCGCTTTGGGCGGTCCGGAACCTGTTGATCTTCCAGCTGAAGGAACTGACCCCGACTGAGTGTTGCAGACTGGCACATTCCAAGGTCCAGGACTATGTGTTGTGGGACGTGCTGAAGCTTGGGACAACTGCTGCCAAGGCGCAGTGGGGAAAGACCACCAAAGGAGAACAGGGGGCCCACTCGGTAAGTGGGCTCCGCTGACACCTCATCTAAATATATGCATAGTAAACGTACAGACCTGTATATACGAATGATTACTTGATCTCTGTATGCAAAGAAATGGAATGTTTACTATGTATGGCATCACCAATTGTATAGACCATCAAAATATTTTTATGAATAAAGTATATTTTTGCAATAAAAAAAAGTCTCTCTCTTCCCAGAGCTCTGGTTTCTTTGTATAATAAACTCTGTTGTTAAATCCCGATTCTGACTCCGAGACTGGTGATTTTCCCCACAACAATACAAAATCCCTACCTACTTCCCCTTGGAGTCCACGAAAAGTCTTCCATGTGAGCAGGGTCTTTAATTATGGGATCATCACATCTGATTATAATTCACCTCAAAATCTCATATGTTCTGGAAAGTGCTGCTGAAAGGTGATAAGATAGCTTGGATATTATAACTGCAGTTTTCCTTTTAGTGAACTGTGCTACTAAACAGAATGTTATGTCTGTTAACAGCAAGTTTGATTGGAGACAACTAAATTAACACAGACAGTAAGCAAAACCTGGCACTTCTCCTGGTCTAATGTGACTCAGCACGACAGCATTTTACCCTGAATTATTTGAATTGTGACAAATTGCTTAACTTTAATTTAACCTGGTTGATTGAAACAACTAGAACTGCTTAATATGGAGTAATCTAATTCAGAACTATATTTGCTGCTGAGCTAAACAGATGGGAAATTTCATAGAATCATAGAATCCCTACAGTGTGGAAACAGGCCCTTCAGCTCATCAAGTCCATATTGACCCTCTGAAAAGCATCCCACCTCCCCTATCCTATCCCCGTAACCCTGCATTTCCCATGGCTAATGCACCTACCCTGCACCTTCCTGGACACTACAGATTAATTTATCATGGCCAATCCACATAACCTGCTCACCTTTGGACTGTAGGAGGAAACCCATGTAGACACTAGGAAAATGTGCAAACTCCATACTAGATGGTCACCCGAGGATGGAATCAAACCTGAGTCCCTGTTGCTGTGAGGCAGCAGTGCTAACCACTGGGCTACTATGCCACCAAATTTGGTAGTAATTGTATTAATTTAAATTTAGATTCTAGATTTAGGTTTTATTGTCATGTGTGCAAAAGTACAGTGAAAAATGTACAATGTCACCACACACTGTGGTACAAAATCTTAGTTACACAAATAGAAAACTAAAGAAATAAATTAAATGTTCAGCACTACAATTTTCTTAATATAAAAGTAGGAAAATAAAGTTAAAAAGTCAAACACTACAGTCCTTTCTTAAGCCATTGGGCTGTAGATGCTCCAATCTGGGCCTTCCCCATGAGGGCTCACTTTCCCCTGTGCTGGGCTAAGACCTGCCTGTGTTTGCCAGCTGCCTTCGTCACTGAGTGCCGCTGCTGACCTCCATCAGGCAGACCAGACGTTGCCGCCGCCCGCAAGGCTTCGGCCCCGATTGCCGCTGCTGCCATCTTTCTCCATTGCAGTGTCATGGCTGACTGCCGCTGCTGCCATCCTGGCACACGCTGGGCCCCAGCCGCTGCCATGCTCCGTTGCCATGTTAGCCGACTCACTGCCGAGTCCTACGCTTGTACCACTCCAGACATGGGGAAAGCAGTGATGCCGCTGACCGCAATCAGCTGTCTCGTGGATGATCGACCAAGGCCCCCAGCCACTGACATCGCCACTGCCATCTCCACAATGGAACTCTAAAGACTAAAGGACTAAAAAAAAGGAATTAAAGTGAGAAAAGAAGAAAGAAGTAATAAAAGTGGTTGGAGGGGATGGGTGAGAAGTCTATCTCTGCCACCATCTTGCCTGGAAGTCTAATTAATCCAACATATACATATCTCATCACTTGAGCATCAGAATTCATTTTCTCACTCACCATTCACTGATTCCCATAAGACCATAAGACCATAAGACATAGGAGTGGAAGTAAGGCCATTCGGCCCATCAAGTCCACTCCGCCATTCAATCATGGCTGATGCGCATTTCAGCTCCACTTACCAGCGTTCTCCCCGTAGCCCTTAATTCCTCGAGACAACAAGAATCTATCAATCTCGGCCTTGAAGACATTTAGCGTCCCGGCTTCCACTGCACTCCGTGGCAATGAATTCCACAGGCCCACCACTCTCTGGCTGAAGAAATGCCTCCGCATTTCTGTTCTGAAATGACCCCCTCTAATTCTAAGGCTGTGTCCACGGGTCCTAGTCTCCTCGTTTAACTGAAACAATTTCCTAGCATCCACCTTTTCCAAGCCATGTATTATTTTGTACGTCTCTATTAAGTCTCCCCTTAATCTTCTAAACTCCAACGAATACAATCCCAGTATCCTAAGCCGTTCCTCATATGTTAGACCTGTCATTCCAGGGATCATCCGTGTGAATCTCCGCTGGACACGTTCCAGTGCCAGTATGTCCTTCCTGAGGTGTGGGGACCAAAACTGGACACAGTACTCCAAATGGGGCCTAACCAGAGCTTTATAAAGTCTTAGTAGTACATCTCTGCTTTTATATTCCAACCCTCTTGAGATAAGAGACAACATTGCATTCGCTTTCTTAATCACGGACTCAACCTGCATGTTTACCTTTAGAGAATCCTGGACTAGCACTCCCAGATCCCTTTGTGCTTTGGCTTTATTAATTTTCTCACCATTTAGAAAGTAGTCTATGCTTTTATTCTTTTTGCCAAAGTGCAAGACCTCGCACTTGCTCACGTTAAATTCCATCAGCCATTTCCTGGACCACTCTCCCAACCTGTCAAGATCCTTCTGCAGCCTCCCCACTTCCTCAGTACTACCTGCCTGTCCACCTATCTTCGTATCATCGGCAAACTTCGCTAGAATGCCCCCGGTTCCCTCATCCAAATCGTTAATATATAATGCGAACAGCTGTGGCCCCAGCACCGAACCCTGCGGGACACCACTCGTCACCGGCTGCCATTCTGAAAAAGAACCTTTTATCCCAACTCTCTGCCTTCTGTTAGACAGCCAATCCTCAATCCATCCCAGCAGCTCACCTCGAACACCATGGGCCCTCACCTTGCTCAGCAGCCTCCTGTGTGGCACCTTATCAAAGGCCTTTTGAAAGTCTAGATAGACCACATCCACTGGGTTTCCCTGGTCTAACCTACTTGTTACCTCTTCAAAAAATTCCAACAGGTTTGTCAGGCATGACCTCCCTTTACTAAATCCATGTTGACTTGTTCTAATCAGACTCTGCTCTTCCAAGAATTTAGAAACCTCATCCTTAATGATGGATTCTAGAATTTTACCAACAACCGAGGTTAAGCTGATTGGCCTATAATTTTCCATCTTTTGCCTTGATCCTTTCTTGAACAAGGGGGTTACAACAGCCATCTTCCAATCATCCGGGACCTTTCCTGACTCCAGTGACTCTTGAAAGATCTCAACCAATGCCTCTGCTATTTCCTCAGCCACCTCTCTCAGAACTCTAGGGTGTATCCCATCGGGGCCAGGAGATTTATCAATTTTAAGACTTTTTAACTTTTCTAGCACTATCTCTTTCGTAATGGCAACCATACTCAACTCAGCCCCGTGACACCCTTTAATTTTTGGGATATTACTCATGTCTTCCACTGTGAAGACTGACGCAAAGTACTTGTTAAGTTCTCCTGCTATTTCCTTATCTCCCATCACTAGGCTTCCTGCATCAGTTTGAAGTGGCCCAATGTCTACTTTTGCCTGTCGTTTGTTTCTTATGTACTGAAAGAAACTTTTACTATTATTTCTAATATTACTGGCTAGCCTACATTCATATTTGATCCTCTCCTTTCTTATTACACTCTTTGTTATCCTCTGTTTGCTTTTGTATCCTTCCCAATCTTCTGATTTCCCACTGTTCTTAGCCACTTTATAGGATCTCTCTTTTTCTTTAATACATTTCCTGACTTCCTTTGTCAGCCAAGGTTGTCTAATCCCTCCCCGGTTAATCTTTCTTTTCTTGGGAATGAACCTCTGTACAGTGTCCTCAATTATACCTACAAACTCCTGCCATTTTTGCTCTACTGTCTTCCCGGTTAGCCTCTGCTTCCAGTCTATTTTAGTCAGTTCCTCTCTCATGCCCTCATAATTACCTTTATTCAACTGTAACACCATTACATCCGATTTTGCCTTCTCTCTTTCAAACTCCAGACTGAACTCTATCATATTATGGTCGCTACTTCCTAAGGGTTCCCTTACTTTAAGATCTTTTATAGAGTCTGGTTCATTGCAAAGCACTAGGTCCAGAATAGCCTGCTCTCTTGTGGGCTCCATGACAAGCTGTTCCAAAAAGCCATCCTGTAAGCATTCCATGAATTCCCTTTCTTTAGATCCACTAACAACATTATTTACCCAGTCCACCTGCATATTGAAGTCTCCCATGATCAATGTAACCTTGCCTTTCTGACATGCCTTCTCTATTTCCCAGTACATGTTGCGTCCCTGGTCCTGACCACTGTTAGGAGGTCTATACACAACTCCAATTATGTTTTTTTTGCCTTTGTGGTTCCTCAATTCCACCCACACAGACTCCACATCATCCGACGCTATGTCATTCAATACCATAGATTTAATTTTGTTCTTAACTAACAAGGCAACCCCACCCCCTCTGCCCACCTCTCTGTCTTTTCGATAAGTTGAAAAACCATGGAGGTTTAACTGCCAGTCCTGACCCCCCTGTAACCAAGTCTCTGTGATGCCTACTACATCATAATCATTCACTATTATCTGTGCCATTAGTTCATCGGCTTTGTTCTGTATGCTACGAGCATTCAAGTAAAGTGCCTTAATGCTAACTTCCTTATCATTAGAGATTCCCCCCGCTTTGTTTACAGATTAATACACAACAATGGCTTCATTCTGAATGATTTGGAGATGCATGTGTTGGACTGGGGTGCACAAAGTTAAAAATCACTCAACATCAACTGCAGCATGAAGGAATGAAGGAGTGGCGCTCCAAAAGCTAGTGCTTCCAATTAAATCTGTTGGACTAAAACCTGGGTGTTGTGTGATTTTTAACTTCATTCTGAATGAGGAACTTCCCCGATAGCTGTATCCATTGAATTACATAAGTACATTATGCAATTCTGGAGAAACTGCTTTATCCACAGAGTAGTAATGATGTGTATCCTGCTGTCACAAGGATGTTTTGAGATGAATGGCATTAGTACATGTAAGAGGAAGCTCAATAAAGAGAATCTTGATAAAAACACGGAGGTGAATGAGACAAAACGTTGTGCTGAAAGGGTCAGATGATGAGCAGCGAGAGGATGCTCCTGTAAACTAAATGGGTGGTTACTTTTCAGGTAAATCCATTTAAGTGCTTGCAGCTGAGGCCAAGGAAAATTACATGATGGCACTGGTTAAAAAAGCATTTGAGCAGCGTCTCAGCCTTTTCAGCTGTGCACAACATGTGCAAACTTGAAATGCTCTCAGCATGTTCTTCCTCAACATAACAATGCACTGTGTTTGCCAAGTCCCCATGCGACTTCAGTAACTTTGCATATAAATGCAAGAGAAAAGCAAACCAGAAAAGTAAAAATCATGAGGTATTTTAATGTTCATTTTGTCAATGCAATTTTAATGTTCATGAGATTACCCTGCAGCAGTTGGAAAACTTTGGAGACTGGGTTGAAAGATCATTGAGCAATATATTCCAAAAATGGACAGTTATAGAGAAACTTAGAAATTTGAAGTTATCATGTTATGAATTAGAATTTTGTATCCCATTTACAGTTTGCTTCTATCATATTCAAAGTTATGAAATTTATTTCCACAAGAATACTATACGTACCCTGCATTCTGCAAGTTTATGTTATCATTAGCACATTATGACTGTGACATTTCATATGCATTTGGTTAGACTAAGTAGATATAAAGTTAATATCCCTCTGCAATAATTACTAAAAGGAACATGTTATATTACCTTTGCCTGAAGTGTAATCACAATGGACATGAAATGGATGCCTCTGGAAATGAGGCAAATTCCTTTGAGATCTCACAGACAAGACCAAAAGGCTCTCATCCACAAACGGTTAAAATTCCTATGGGAATGTGGATTTCTTACCAGTAGGGTTAAGTCATTTTCTTCCCATTAAGTTTTTATAATTTGAATTTTTTGACATCAAAATAATGATTCATATTAACAGAGTTCAAGTAATGTTATCAATCAAGCCCATCGAGAAAACAAAGCCACTGTTGACATCTTGTCCCTCTGGTAATGTACATAATTATCAACTGACAATCAGTGCACTTGCTTGCTCTATCTGTCTTGGAAGACAAATGAAAGTCACAATGAATTTAATTGCAACTCAGTTTACTTCACATGGAAGTTAGGCCATTATACAGCGGTGTCTCCTCCAGACAGTAAGTGGAACTTGCTTTTGTTTCTCCTATCTGACGTGCCGGTTTGCATGTTATCCAATTTGATTAAATTAATTCTCATGGTTTCCAGTCATGACACAGTTATGAAACTCAACCAACAAACAGGATGTTCATTTTTAAGAACAGTGATGATTTTTTCTCTGATGGCATCTTCAGCTGGAAGTGCCAAATTTAAAAAAAGGCAAAATCTCACAGTCATACATTTAATGGCAAAATTTATAGTAATTAAACTTCCATCTTCACAAACATGAACATAAGCCTCTCCAAAAGTAGTCTTGATGACACATCACTCCTGTGCTTTTGACAAACATTGGCTCCCAGTTGTTTGTTTTAAAATTCAAAACCTTTTTGCTCTGTGTGTACACTCCTCCCTATATCTGTAACCTCCCATAGCCCAACAGCCCTCCAAGATCTTAGTACTCCTTCAATTCTTGTTTTCTGCACACCTCTGATTTAATTGCATTATTAGTGGCATCCATTATTGAATGTTGTTATGTCTTACACTTTATATGTCAGTCTACCATTACGAGACATGCTTATGATATGTATCACATTGATAACTAACAAGATGGCACAATATCACAACAAAGCAATTGTTAACAAATTGAAACACATCCATGCAGTTCAAAGTCAACTAATGAAAAGGCAAATTTGAGAAGATGACCAAGCTTTCTGCTTTGTTATCTTTACAAACAATGTTGATGGTACAAGGTAATCAGAAACTTCTACAATTATTCACATCACATATCTTGAAATGGCAAAATAACACACGTTAAAAGCTAAAATCAACACAGGAAGTGGTGTCACCATATTATGAGTATGCTCCATGGTATAGCCTGTGACAAACTGTCTCACTATGTATAATAGACCACTAATTCTGTGAATTGGTGCAATCACACTGCAGAGCCAATATGCAAGCTCATCTTGACTTCCAAAATCTTCTACATGGGACATACCAACTGTCCAGCAGTGACACAACTACCTGTATGCACAGATAAGACCATAAAACATAGGAGCAGAAATTAGGCCATTAGCCCATCGAGTCTGCTCTGCCATTCAATCATGGCTGATACATTTCTCAACCTCATTCTCCTGCTTTCTCCCTATAACCCTTGATCCCCTTGACAATCAAGAACCTATCTATCTCTGTTTTAAATGTAATCAATGACCTGACTTGCATAGCCTTCTGTGGCAATAAATTCCATTGATTTCCCACTCTCTGACTGTAGAAGCTTCTCCTTATCTCCGTTTTAAAGGGTTTTCCCTTTACTCTAAGATCTTAGTATAGCCACAATTTGTGAAATTCAAACCATACCCCCCTGTCAAGCTTGCATGAAACAATTCAATCAATCAATGTTGATCTGTTACACTTTGCCCAGAGCCAGTGTGAATAGTTGCAATTGGCAACTGCTGAAAGTGAGCATCTAAACAGTTGTGTTATCCAGTAATGACTGCATGCACTAAAAGAATACCTCACAAGATTGTTTATTTGTGCACTCAGAGATCAATTTGGCATATGATGACATGTTATTTTCAAGGGCAAATAAGTCCAAATGCCAAACGTTTTTAAGCCAAGATATCATATTCACGTCACACCAGGGACACATGGACTTTGAATGCACAGGATGACTTGCATTCAAATCTGTGCACTGACCAGGGATCAATCTCGATAAGCAACTGCTCATGAATGCAGGTGAGACATGTCAAAAATGCCAAAGTCATCAGCAGTAAGAGACTTTATATCCATATAATCTTTCATTCATTCATTGGATTAAGGAAGCAACAGACCTACTCACAGTGCAAAGGAGGATTACACTTTGGTCAATGATTACATCTAAATATTTCTCATTATTCAATGAGTTTGCAACACAACAAGTGCAACCATCACTGACGTGATTACCACCGATTTCAGTTTTTTCAGTATTCCTGATTGGATAGTGACTGACAATTGATGTAGTTTGGGCAAACTGTTTCAATTCCTAGGTAGTGGGTGACCCATACCATATCATCCCCACAGTATCCACCTGTAACCTGAATGTGTGGTATGTACTATCAAATTAATAATCAAGAGTCGAGTAATAAATCAAAATTGTCACATTGCACTTTTACATTTTAGCGCAGCACAAATAAAGAAGGGACCAACCCCAACACAACATATAAACAAAAGGCACATGTAAATGACCTCACCCAGGAGCCAGTTGTCTGAACATTTTGGGACAAAGAACACTTTTCTTCAAGGGCAGAAGAGAATGAAAAGGATACAGCTTCAGACATGAAAATTTGGCACTGGACATTATTGGAGGACCTGGAAATATAAATACTTGGATGCCAGTAAAAGTTTTTTTAAAAAAGCATTCAACTAAACAAAGTCAATACTATCTTGGTGCTACATTGTGAAGGAACAGAAGTCATCTCAGACCAATGTATAACACAGAAACATGCATGAAGAGAATAAGAAAACTCGAGCGATGATTGTGCATGATGTTGAATGACAACTACCAACAAGACAGCCAAATTGTGAGGCAAATGTAACAGAGAACAACATGTACTTCTCCAGATAGGATACAATCACCAGGTCAGGGCAAGTTGTGAAACTTCCAAAGAGTTACATTGAAGTTTGAATTGTTAATCTTATAAATTATGTTTTAACCTGTTCAGTCAATTTTCAAATTGAAATCATCCATTTATGTACAACCTTGTATACACACTTGAGATAATCTTTTTATTTTTATTATGTCTCAAATCTAGCATTTCAACATACCTTGAGCAGACATGCTTATAATTTCATCACGGTATTGTTACATGTGACCTGAGAGTATAAAGGTCTCAGATGCCCTCTTAATTTGGGCCACTTGAAGCATGCAATGCTGGTGGATTCATCCTACTCTTTGTAACCAAATAGGTTAATGATTGTCCATGTACTCAAATACCTGTATATATATTTGTATATATTGGTGAACTGTATAAATGACAGGTGGACCTTTGAATTTCACCTTACCAATGTCCTAGTATATTATGCTACAATAGATAACATAAGAATTGCCACATCAAGTAAAGGTGCTCTTCTGGTGGTATGAAGCTTATGAAGCTCCGAAATTCTTATCTGAGGTTTTCTATCTCGCTGCAGCTCCTGCTTCAAAACACTCCTTAAAATCTATCTTAATAGAATTATGGAGTCGTAGAGCTGTACAGCATGGAAACAGACCTTTTGGTCCAACTCATCCATGCTGGCCAGATATCCTAAATTAACCATTTGCCAGCATTTGGCCCATATCTCTCTAAACCCTTCCAAATCATATACCCATCCAGATTCCTTTTAAATGTTGTAATTCTATCAGCCTCCACCACTTCCCCTGGCAGCTCATTCTATACACTCACCACCCTCTGCGTGAAAAAGTTGCTTTTAGGTCCCTTTTAAATCTTTCCCCGTTCACCTTAAACCTATGCCCTCTCCTCCACACCAGGGAAAAGACCTTGGCTAATTATTCTATCCATGCCCCTCATGGTCTTATAAACCTTTGTAAGGTCACCTCTCAGCCTCCGATGCTCAGGGAAAATAGCCCATGTAGCGTTTGGTCATCTGACTCAATATTACCTTATATGGCTTGGTATCAAATTTTGTTAGATAACATTTGCCCAATGTGACTTGGTCATGTTACTGTGTTAGAGTTATTATACAAATGCAAGTTATTGTTGATGATAGCAACATCAACCTTGGGTATTCAGCTTTTGTCATTGAAAAAATTGGCAATGTCCTGTCTACTAAAGAACTAAATAGGTAATACAATTATGCTTCTGAATCAGTCTAAGATTTTTAAAAAAGTGTAACAAAAGTAGTGTTTGTTATTTGTAATTGATAAATAAATAATTATAAATGGAAAGGTTTAGAATCTAGTAATTTTGTGCATTTTTAGTCAGTGAAAAAATAAACAAAATACATTGTGTAGCATTTTGAATGTGGCAAAAAATGTAATCCTCAACAGATTAGTTTTCACTAGAGAAAAGTCTGAAATTGACATTTTTATATAACTATAACTTGTAGAAAAAAAGGAAAGTAAATTAAAAGTGAATGAATTGGCATTTCGGAAAATACTACTCTCTTGATCAAAGACATCCCAATAATCCAGTACAGGAGTTGACAAACTATTACTGTTACATGACAGTGCAATTTAGAAATCAATAAAGCATGAATTGGTTGCAGCAGCTTAGACATTAGACAGAAACCCTGAGAGGAATTTATATGAATCTCTTTTGTTTGCTTTGTAATATTTCTGTTATTGTGGTAATGTGAAAAAAGGACCTGTCTTAACACCAGAGTTTTTCAATTTCTTCAATTAAATTAAAATACAATATGATGCCACATTTGCTAATAAGATTATTAATAATCTTGTCCATTTTGAAAGTTTTAAATAGTTAAGGCTTTGTGGCATGGATACTGGAGCTTGCCTCAAGTGTATTTTCAGATCTCTCTGCGTGTAGCAGAATGATGCAGTGTTAGTTCAGTGCATAGCTTGCAGTGCAGTGCTGAGTGATGTGATTTTCTCTGTGTACATGTATATATATGCTGGTGATGATATAGTTCCTAACTTATTTTGGAATAATTAACATTATAACACACACCCTCAGTCAGTTTATTGAGTACCTTTGGATGTCTTGTTGCATTTAAAGCACTATATAAGATTGTGTAGTCATTGCATTGAATGATAAAGAAAGTAACGTTTCCGGAGTGTTTTTTATGATATTTGGATCTCCTAATGTGCTTTACCGCCAATAGCGTATTTCTGAGGATAAATAACAGTTGAGATGTGCAAAATACAGTGGTTACCTTTGCAGACATGGCAATAATCAGGTAGTCTGTTTTTCTGGTGCCTGATGCATAATTATTGACTAATAATCTTGGGAGAAAGCCCCAGATATTTTTTTCAAAAGAATGCCATGTGACCTTTTTGGTAACTTTTATGAATGGCCATGGGGTCAGGACCTGGTGCATGGGTCCTAGTGAATTACAAGGTCATCTTAATATCCCAAATCCATCAGCACAGTTTTGGCTCTTTCAAGAGTTGGCAGTGAAGAAGTAGAAAACACACTTGCTGCAAATTAATGGAGATATTTAAGAGACCAGTGTAGAACAACAAGAATTTTTAATGTACTCTTTGACAATCTTAAATGATCTGATCATCATGGGGTTTGTTTTTGTGCTAAAATGATATTTGATGGGCCAATTAGCACTTGGTCAAATGTGGCACCTTAACTTGGCATCCATGGTCATTTTTTACCATCCTTCATTTTCCGACCTTGTAAAGAGCTGGCTTCTCTATTTGGAAAGGCAGCATCAACCTCCAGTATGGCTGCCACTTGCCTTGTCCATTGGCATGAAGCAGGCAGCTCCTGTCTCTTAGGAGAAAGTGAGGACTGCAGATGCTGGAGATTGAGCTGAAAATGTGTTGCTGGAAAACTGCAGCAGGTCAGGCAGCATCCAAGGAGCAGGAGAAGCAGGGCTCATGCCCGAAACGTCAATTCTCCTGCTCCTTGGATGCTGCCTGACCTGCTGCACTTTTCCAGCAACACATTTTCAGCTCCTGTCTCTTGAAGACATTAAAAGCCACTAACTAGGGAGTGAGCTTGCATTACACTTAAAAACAGTGTCACAGGATCAGAGTCCAGAATTAATCCTTTGGGTGGATATTATTAAAGTAGGTGTATCTCCTAACTAAAAGAAGTCAGTAGTCATTCCACCAACTTGAAATCTGGCTGCCCACAGTGATATTAGACACACACACGCAAAAAACCTACCTTGCTTTTGTTTTCTCCTGTTGCATGCAGTATGGAAGCAGAAACAGAATGAGGCCCTACTTAATTCCCAGGGGTTTGTGGGCTGCCTGCCCACCATAATATTAGTGACAAATCAGGGCGGGGTGATCAGGTGGTGGGTTGGCCACTTGCTTCATTCTATGAGCACACTTGCTATAAAATACACCCGTGGAGAGACTGCAAAATTCAGCACCATGTGTGTGGTTCCCATACCAATTTTGAAAATCCAGCCTTCCACATCATAACAATCAAGCAGAAAGGACTGCAGCTTAACATCTGTGGGCGGCATGGTGGCACAGTGGTTAGCACTGCTGCCTCACAGCTCCAGAGACCTGGGTTCAATTCCCGCCTCAGGCGACTGACTGTGTGGAGTTTGCATGTTCTCCCCGTGTCTGCGTGGGTTTCCTCCGGGTGCTCCGGTTTCCTCCCACAGTCCAAAGATGTGCAGGTCAGGTGAATTGGCCATGCTAAATTGTCCGTAGTGTTAGGTAAAGGGTAAATGTAGGGGGTATGGGTGGGTTGCGCTTCGGCGGGGCGGTGTGGACTTGTTGGGCCGAAGGGCCTGTTTCCACACTGTAAGTAATCTAATCTAATCTAATCTAATCTTATCCAAAAGCCTTCTTCGGTAGATCACAGTGTGGCTGATCAGGACAGATCTCCCCCACCAAATCTGCAGGCAGACCACATGGTAACCTTGCCATTGCACCTTATGATTTGTTCATCTTGCCACCATTAAAATGCCTCCAGTGGTGGGATAACATTCCTAATTGACTTCTTAGGGACCTGAAGAGCAGGTGATCTGCCTGATATGTACTTTGCTGCGAGTAAAATATCAGCAGACATGAGTAAGTAACAGGAATGGTGCCCACACCATCCCAGCCAATTATACACTTCTTTCAGGCGATGGTGGGGGGGGGGGGATTCAAATTGAATCTTACACTGAATTCAGCCTTTCCTGCTTGTGCTGACTTTCTAAAGTCCCCTGCTGTTTCCCAAAACCTTGCAAAATATTTCTCCTCAAGAATATATCTTGTGACATTTTGAAAGTTCTCACGGAATCTGTTTCCACCAAGCTTCCTGATCTTAATTAATATCTTGTGAAATAATGTCTTCTCATTAAGAGTGAGAAATAAGTGGGAAAGTTTGAAAAAAACTTTTAAAAAAAGTTATCTTTGAAATAGTTTCATTCTCTAAAAGCAAGTTATTACATACAGGATTGCGAACAAACTTCTTTACATCACTTCCCCTCAGGACAGGAGAGTGGTGGGAAGGGGTATATTTGGGCAATGAGTTGGGGAGGTTGATAATTTAATTGCTAATAAATAGGAAAGAATTATCGTGCTTCACAATGACTGGACACCATAAAGTTCTCTGCAGCCAAAACAATGATTGGTCCGGACTTACACATCAGCGTATTGTTGATGGGACTATTTATTTTTATCTGAGGTGGCAGTCTCAGGCCCTGCATAAGCTGCTGATGGGTTGCTGCTTGAGCTGTATTTCTTATTTCTGAATTTCATATCAGTGCAGTTTGCTTCTGTACTCTTCTCCTGACAGCCTGCTCTCACATGGTCCTCCCACCAACAATCCCACCCTCCTGCTCCTCCTACGGACTCAGATCCCATTCTTCCCCCACTGGTTCAGGCCCTGATTCCACAGGTCCCATGTCCCGATCCAACTCTGCTCTGCTTCACGCTCTATCACCCAGAATCGCAGGATTACTACAGGTCACTCAGCCATCGCCTGCTCTCCAAATGAGCACCTCACCTCATTGTCAATCTCCTGCATTCTGCCCATAACACTGCACATTATTCCTTTCCACATAACAATTGAAATCCCTTTTTAATGCCTTGATTATGCCTGCTTGTTATCACAACTTCAGGCAATGAACTGTAGGCCCCAGCCTTGTGGAAAAATGTTTTTCCTCGTATTGTTTTTCCTTCTTTTAACTAATTTAATTACTTTATGGAGGTCTGTACAATCATGAGGGGCATGGATAAGGGAAATAGTTAAGACTTTTAGGTGAGAGTGAAAAGATTTAAAAGGGACCTAAGGAGCAACTTTTTTATGCAGAAGGTGGTGCGTGTATGGAATGAGCTGCCAGAGGAAGTGTTGGAGGCTAGTACAATTACAACTTTTAAAGGCATCTCGATGGCTATATGAATAGGAAGGGTTTAGGGGGATATGGGTCAAATGCTGGCAAATGGGACTAGATTATTTAGGATATCTGGTCGATGTGGACGAGTTGGATTGAAGGGTCTGTGTCCATATTGTACTTCTCTATGATTTGATGTGTTGTTTAATTCTGGGCCTCATTTTCTCCCTAATTTTAAATGGTCAACTTCACATAAACCTAGTTACATTATCATGGTAAACATTCTTTTTCCCTGAACTGATAATTCACTACGAACCCCTTAAATAATTTGGAACACAAGGGCATCTAACACCAGTTAAATGTTATAATTGTTGTCATATCTGAAAGTGTTATTTCAGTCTTTATTTTCCTTGGAAAGGAAATGTCTGACTTTGAAACATATTCTTCTTCTTGGCTGTAGCTCCCAGCTTCTTTTTCCTCATCGTACCCCCATTTGCACAGGCTAAGCAGTGCTGCACTTTCTTCACTCTCCCACCGCCCTGACGCTCACTCTGCTTCTCGACCTCCCCCACCCCCACCCATTGGCACTCATTTCCCGATATTGCCAACATGTCCATGATTTATTCCATGAGAGCTGGTCATCCTGGTGCAGTTACTTTTCTCTAATGTATGAAGAAGAGGAGGCAGTTGTGCACACTTACAACCAGTAATCTGATCATGACCCAATAATTTGTGATTTTTGTTCGGGAGTAAATAATGGCCCCAGGTACTAGACATGGATCAGCTCGGATGCTGCCTGGACTGCTGTGCTTTTCCAGCACCACTCTAATCTAGAAACTAGAGATAGATCCTCTGTTTTCCATTAAAATAGTACCATGAGATCTTCCATAACCACCTGAGTAGCTAATCTTTGTTGAACATTTCACCTGGAAGACAGCATCTTTGAAACAGCAACACTCTCACAGTACCACATTAGAATGTTAACATAGATTTATGTGCTTAATAAGCCCTGGGGTGCAACATTTGAAATATGTAATTCAAGATGAGTATGAGCCACAGATGAAACATAAGTCACATTATTGCCAGTTTATTAAAAGGCATTTATTCTTGTAGTGATTTGAATGAGGTGAACCAGGTGAGTATCATAGACTATGAGTTTGCTGATTGGGGCTGTTAATCTGGTCCAATCAGGGAATCTTGGCTGACAGATACAAACAGAAGTGTCACACCTGCATGCACACAACATGGGTGCTGGGGAGAATAAGCATTACCGCAGTTAGACGGTAGTGTGGGGGTTGAAGGAAAAAGGTAAATTAAAAAAAACTAAAAAAAAAACAGGAGTTTCTGTCATTGGCCACTCGGGTGTTTCCTTTCTTCCTGGTGGTAGAGATTGAATAAAGATTCGTACACCTTGTGTCTCTCACTGTGTCTCACACCTGCACACACACACACACACCATGTGTGCTGGGGAAAAAATAAGCACTACCACAGTTGGGCAGTCGTGTGGCAAAAAAAATTAGGAGGAGAGTCAGAAGTTCTGTTCACTCTGAGAGCTGCCACTGAGGGAGCTGGATCAGTGCCCTGGACTCTACGTGTAAATAAAGGGGTAGTTGGTCTTTGGATACTGGCCTCTGTTAAAAAAAGGAAAAAAAAACAAACAGAAGTGTCAAGGTTTCTGTTCACTCTGTGAGCCACCTCTGAGTTGGCTGTGTCAGTGTCATGTACTATGCACGTGTAAATAAAGGATGACTTGGTGACGGGATACTAATCTTTGTGGAATTACTTCAATTCTATTAATTGCCAGCCTTAATTTTCTGTGGTGAGTTAAATGAACAATAATGTCCAAATCCAGCAAGTTCTTGAAAATAACCAGCAGTTGCGCTTTTCCAGCAACACATTTTTCAGCAGTTGAATGATGACAGGCGATAAGGAGGGCAGGTGGAGACATCAATATGACGTGTCATGGTTTGTTCCAGACCTTTTTTTCCTTAGACTTGAAAAGCTTCTGGAAGAAAATGCAATTTATCCATGACCCTTGAACCCTAACCCCTTGAAAGAGATAGCCTCTGCTGTGCAGGTTGTTTGAACACTCCACATCAATCAATGAATTGCAGTGATTAGATCGTGCTGTTAAGCTACTGTGCTTGAATAAACTGCTGCCTCCACATCTGACTCATCATCTGTGTGCCCAGCAGGCATTGTTTTGGTTCTTTGCCTGAGAGACAAATTTCCATCATCCTAACCCTGGAATTGAGGATTCGAGAAGATCATTTTCAGCAAAACATTACTTCACAGTAAAGCACACCGACTAGATAATTGATCAGTAATGACAAAGCTAACATGTTTCCTGAAACATATGCAGTATCCACATATAATTGTAAATTGAGGCTGTGCTTAGCAGTACTATTCAAAGTTCCCTTAAGTGAAAAACACTTGAACAAGAAAAAGTTATTTGAATGTAGTCTCAATGGATGATATTTATATCAAGTTGCACTCATTAGACTTAATCGTCCATCATATCCAAATCTGCTTGTAACCTATTTTTTCTCATCTAAGATCCTGACAAAGGTATAAACCTTTGTTATAAATTACTACTTTGAAAGGCAGGTGTGTGCTGGACCACAGAACAGTTTTTTTCATTAATTCTCCCAGTTGGGTTTGACTGCTTCTCATTATTTGTAGACCATAAACTAATGGTGAAAGGAAAACAATATCTCAATATTTCTAACTGCATGCATCTAATTTTCTATGGAATATTGTGTACAGCATTCTCCGATCGGATTATCCTCTTGGTGTCTGAACTTGAAATGAATGGGATTAAATAAATGAAACGAGGACACATCAGACAAGCCATCTTAGATTGCTTGTCAAGGAATAAAATCAGGCTAATTCCCCATGAAATAGCTCTGCTTTTGTACTTCCTGAGGCCTGGGAATGTAATAAGCAATACAAAAGGACAAACATACTGAAGGAATATGTGTGAATTTCAAATAACTTGCCCATCCTCCACCTGATAGCAAATGCTATAGGCCAATACTAGTAAAACATTAAGTAGCAATTTTAAAAAATGCAGTTGTCAAGTGGGGAAGCAAATAAAAGAAAGCAGGGATTCAAACCTGCAAAAAATATTCTTGTGGCCTGATATAGAATGCATAATTTCACATAACAGTGTTGTGCAAAGTTATTGTATTTCACATGGGCACCATTCATTAAATTGATTATTTTCTCCAAAGTAGGCGTAACAATTTAATGACTTATAGAATCATAGAGTCATAGAGATGTACAGCACGGAAACAGACCCTTCGGTCCAACCCGTCCATGCCGACCAGATATCCCAACTCAATCTAGTCCCGCCTGCCAGCACCCGGTCCATATCCCTCCAAACCCTTCCTATCCATATACCCATCCAAATGCCTCTTAAATGTTGCAATTGTACCAGCCTCCACCACATCCTCTGGCAGCTCATTCCATACACGTACCACCCTCTGCGTGAAAAAGTTGCCCCTAAGGTCTCTATTATATCTTTCCCCTCTCACCCGAAACCTATGCCCTCTAGTTCTGGACTCCCACACCCCAGGAAAGACTTTGTCTATTTATCCTATCCATGTCCCTCATAATTTTGTAAACCTCTATAAGGTCACCCCTCAGCCTCTGACGCTCCAGGGAAAACAGCCCCAGCCTGTTCAGCCTCTCCCTATAGCTCAAATCCCCCAACCCTGGTAACATCCTTGCAAATCTTTTCTGAACCCTTTCAAGTTTCACAACATCTTTCCAATAGGAATGAGACCTGAACTGCATGCATTATTCCAAGAGTGGCCTAACCAATGTCCTGTACAGCCGCAACATGACCTCCCAATTCCTGTACTCAATACTCTGACCGACAAAGGAAAGCATACCAAATGCCTTCTTCACTATCCTATCTACCTGCGACTCCACTTTCAAGGAGCTATGAACCTGGACTCCAAGGTCTCTTTGTTCAGCAACACTCCCGAGGACCTTACCATTAAGTGTATAAGTCCTGCTAAGATTTGCTTTCCCAAAATGCAGCACCTCTCATTTATCTGAATTAAACTCCATCTGCCACTTCTCACCCCATTGGCCCATCTGGTCCTGATCCTGTTGTAACCTGAGGTAACCCTCTTCGCTATCCACTACACCTCCAATTTTGGTGTTATCTGCAAACTTACTAACTGTACCTCTTATGCTCGCATCCAAATCATTTATGTAAATGACAAAAAGTAGAGGACCCAGGACCCACCACTGGTAACAGGCCTCCAGTCTGAAAAACAACCCTCCACCACCACCCTCTGTCTTCTACCTTTGAGCCAGTTCTGTATCCAAATGGCTAGTTATCCCTGTATTCCATGAGATCTAGCCTTACTAATCAGTCTCCCATGGGGAACCTTGTCAAACGCCTTATTGAAGTCCATATAGATCAATTCTACTGCTCTGCCCTCATCAATCTTCTTTGTTATTTCTTCAAAAAACTCATTCAAGTTTGTGAGACATGATTTCCCACGCACAAAGCCATGTTGCCTATCCCTAATCGGTCCTTGCCTTTCAAAATACAAGGGTCCCTCAGAGTTCCCTCCAACAACTTGCCCACCACCGAGGTCAGGCTCACTGGTCTATAGTTCCCTGGCTTGTCTTTACCGCCCTTCTTAAACAGTGATACCACATTTGCCAACCTCCAGTCTTCCGACACCTCACCTGTGACTATCGATGATACAAATATCTCAGCAAGAGGCCCAGCAATCACTTCTCTAGCTTCCCACAGAGTTCTAGGTTTCACCTGATCTTGTCCTGGGGATTTATCCACGTTTATCTGTTTTAAGACATCCAGCACTTCCTCCTCTGTAATCTGGACACTTTGCAAGATGTCACCATCTATTTCCCTACAGTCTATATCTTCCATATTCTTTTCCACAGTAAATACTGATGCAAAATATTCATTTAGTATCTCCCCTATATTCTGTGGCTCCACACAAAGACCACCTTGCTGATCTTTGAGGCGCCCTATTCTCTCTCTAGTTACTCTTTTGTCCTTAATGTATTTGTAAAAACCCTTTGGATTCTCCTTAATTGTATTTGCCAAAGCTATCTCATGTCCCCTTTTTGCCCTCCTGATTTCCCTCTTAAGTATACTCCTACTTCCTTTAAACTCTTCTATGGATTCACTTGATCTATCGTGTCTATACCTGACATATACTTCCTTCTTTTTCTTAACCAAACCATCAAGTTCTTTAGTCATCCAGCATTCCCTGTACCACCAGCCTTCCCTTTCACCCTGACAGGAATATACTTTCTCTGGATTCTTGTTATCCCATTTCTGAAGGCTTCCCATTTTCCAGCCATCCCTTTACCTACGAACATCTGTCTCCAATCAGCTTTCGAAAGTTCTTGCCTAATACCGTCAAAATTGACCTTTCTCCAATTTAGAACTTCAACTTTTAGATCTGGTCTGTCCTGTTCCATCACTATTTTAAAACAAATAGAATTATGGTCGCTGGCCCCAAAGTGCTCCCCCACTGATACCTCAGTCACTTGCCCTGCCTTATTTCCCAAGAGTAGGTCAAGTTTTGCACCTTCTCTAGTAGGTACATCCACATACTGAATCAGAAAATTGTCTTGTATGCACTTAAGAATTTCCTCGCCTTCTAAACCCTTAACACTATGGCAGTCCCAGTCAATGTTTGGAAAGTTAAAATCCCCTACCATAACCACCCTATTATTCTTAATGATAGCTGAGATCTCCTTACAAGTTTACTTCTCAATTTCCCTCTGACTACTCGGGGGTCTATAATACAATCCCAATAAGATGATCATCCCTTTCTTATTTCTCAGTTTCACCCAAATAACTTCCCTGGATTGAGTGGCGAATGTTTACTTATTACACACCAAGTAACTAATTAAACAATCTCTCTGCCTTCCTTTGCTGACTGTGTGTTGAACTATTGCTCGATAACTTTTCACCTGCACTGCTTCAAATATGACTGTATTGGCGCCGCCTCGTGCTCCCACGAGGAGGTTGAACAGTTCATCCACTTCACCAACACCTTCCACCCCGACCTCAAATTCACCTGGACAGTCTCAGATTCCTCCCTCCCCTTCCTCGACCTTTCTATTTCTATCTCAGGCGACCGAATCAACACGGACATCTACTACAAACCGACCGACTCCCACAGCTACCTGGACTACACCTCCTCCCATCCTGCCCCCTGTAAAAACACCATCCCATTCTCCCAATTCCTTCGACTTCGCCGCATCTGCTCCCAGGAGGACCAGTTCCAAAAACGCACAACCCAGATGGCCTCCTTCTTCAAGAACCGCAATTTTCCCCCCCGACGTGGTCGACGATGCCCTCTACCGCATCTCTTCCACTTCCCGCTCCTCCGCCCTTGAGCCCCGTCCCTCCAACCGCCACCAGGACAGAACCCCACTGGTCCTCACCTACCACCCCACCAATCTCCATGTAAAGCGCATCATCCGCCGTCATTTCCGCTACCTCCAAACGGACCCCACCACCAAGGATATATTTCCCTTCCCTCCCCTATCAGCATTCCGTAAAGACCACTCCCTCCGTGACTCCCTCGTCAGATCCACACCCCCCACCAACCCAACCTCCACTCCCGGCACCTTCCCCTGCAACCGCAGGAGGTGCAAGACTTGCGCCCACACCTCCCCCCTCACCTCCCTCCAAGGCCCCAAAGGAAACTTCCATATCCGCCACAGATTCACCTGCACCTCCACACACATCATCTATTGCATCCTCTGCACCCGATGTGGCCTCCTCTATATTGGGGAGACAGGCCGGCTACTTGCGGAGCGTTTCAGAGAACACCTCTGGGACACCCGGACCAACCAACCCAACCACCCTGTAGCTCAACATTTCAATTCCCCCTCCCACTCCACCAAGGATATGCAGGTCTTTGGACTCCTCCATCGTCAGACCACAACAAAACGATGGTTAGAGGAAGAACGCCTCATCTTCCGCCCAGGAACCCTCCAACCACAAGGGATGAACTCGGATTTCACCAGTTTCCTCATTTCCCCTCCCCCCACCCTGTCTCAGTCAAATCCATCGAATTCAGCACCGCCTTCCTAACCTGCAATCTTCTTCCCGACCTCTCCGCCCCCACCCCAGTCTGACCTATCACCCTCACCTTGACCTCTTTCCACCTATCACATTTCCGACGCCCCTCCCCCAAGTCCCTCCTCCCTACCTTTTATCTTAGCCTGCTGGACAAACTTTCCTCATTCCTGAAGAAGGGCTTATGCCCGAAACGTCGATTCTCCTGTTCCCTGGATGCTGCCTGACCTGCTGCGCTTTTCCAGCAACACATTTCCAGCTGCTTCAAATATGGTCCACTATTTTGAAAATCAGAAATTGTTAAGTAAAAGGAGTGCAATAGTTATCAATGCATAAGAAAGTCCCACTTAGGTGGAGACAATGAATGATGAATTATTGCCTTTTTAAGGTGTTGGTTGCAGGCACGTTGGTCAATTGTAAGGCAATCGATCTACTGATGTTTAAACAGTGGTGTGAGCTTACGGCATGCAGTCAAATCACAGGAACAACTACATGAGACTTTAAGTTTAATAAATCTTTCCCAAAACATTGCTGTACTCTGTGCAGCACTTCCAATTTGTGGCAGATAATATAGGGTCATGTCCGGATGTGGGTCTTTAGCTCAGAAACTTTTGACTTCAGCAGCAGCACCAGATACATATCTGCTATACGAACATGATTTAGGAGCCGGAAGAGGCCCTGCGAGCCTGGTCTGCCATTCAGTAAGGTTATGGCTGTTCTGCTCTCTTCATATTCCCAACTACCCCGATTCCCTTTGCTCATCAGGAATCTATCCACCTCCACCTTTAAAATATTCAGACGCTCTGGTACCACTACCTTTCGAGGAAGAGAGTTTCAAATAAAATCACAGAATCCCTACAGTGTGGAAGCAGGCCATTCAGCTTATGGTGAGGGAGGCTTGGTTCAGGTTAGGATGCAGGGAGCAGAACTTTAGGTAAGCTGAAATTTGGAGTTGAAAGGTGAATTGGAGTTTCTCTGTACTGTATACTACGTGTGGTAAAATCATAAATCTACATACGAAGAATGGGTTTACAATTTAGCTTCCAAGGCATGCAAAAGAAATCTTCTCAGTATTTTTACCATGAACATTGCTTTATGAATGACCTGTGTCTGCTTGCAAACTCATGAAAAGGTAATAATCTCCTCTTCAAGATTAGATGCCTATAAAAACTGTACAAAGCTTTCCAGATGGTCGATAACCAGTGTCATATACAGCTTGCTTTGTTTTGTAATATATCTCTCTGCTAATGCATTACAGCACCCCAGTCATTTACTGCAATGAAGCACCATGTGGTCTTATTGACTTATCCATTATAACCTGTAGATGACTTTGCTGATCAGTACATTGTATTACTCTTCTAATTAATAAATGCTGGATTGATTAGGTCCAGGGAATACTTATACTTTAGAGTTAAAGTGCAGGAGATAAGGGGAGTGGTTTTTTGATGTTTTTTTTGCCATGTTCTGTGTGTTCCCGGGGTGGGGACATTGGGAGGAGGGGGTGGGGATCTCTCTCCCAAAGATGACTGAAATAGATTGATCTTTTGCCTCATTTTCGTTGAGTTTACTTCTCAAAGCCTGGGGGTTTCATGAGGATGGGAAGAAAGACGAGTATGATCTGATAAATAAGCTCTTCTTCACACTTGTATCATGAGTGCAGGAGTCAGGAAAAAAAGACTTTGCATTTATTTATCGTTTTTCACAATCTTAAGACATTCCAGAATGTTTTACTGTTGCATTTCACAAACAGTAGCAACCAATCTGCACACAGCAAGGCACACAAACAACAATGTGATAATAACAAGAACAATTGATTTTCCTAATATTGGTCAAGGCATAGATAATGGCCTCTGTCACAAGGAGAAATCCTTGGCACCTCTTCAAAGTAATTCTATGACGAGCAGTACCCTCATTTAATATTTTACCTGAAGGTTCATATTTCAACTGTGGCACCCCCTCAGCACTGCATTGGGATATTAGCATATATTATTTACTCAAGCTGCTGAAGTGTGACTTGAATCCAGAGTTCTGACTATGTGTTGACAGTGCTTCCCACTTTGCCATTGCTAACAATTATGACACAGAAAGATGTGGAATACATATAATGGTGCCCGTATTTCTCATCACCTGTATTTGGGACAAATGACCAAGTTATTCAAATTACATGACCCACTAAAATACAAGTACAGTCAGGATAAGTATTATGCATGTTAAGTGGGTTAGCCTAGTGGCTCAGTGGTTAGAGATGCTGCCTCATGGTGCCAGGGTCCTGTGTACAATCCCACTCTTGGGTGACTGTCTGTGTGGAGTATGTACGTTCTCCCCGTGACTGTGTGGGTTTCCTCCAGGTGCTCTCACACAGTCCAAAGATGTGCCAATTATGTGGATTGGCCATGGGTCTGGGTGGAATGGTCTTCAGAAAGTCATTGTGGACTCTATAGCCTGCTTCCATGCTGCAGATTTTCAATGATTTCTAATTGTATAATACCTGTCCAACATCAATTGAGAAGGAGCTGAAGATAGAGAAGAAACATTGTAATAACTGATTCATTTTATGTTATTACTGTAATAATTGTTTTATTTATCAACAAGGCTTGGATTTTGTGTTACAGGAACATAAGAACAGGGGTAGACCATTCAACACCTCAAGCCCACTCCAAAATTCAATGAGATTGTGGCTAATCTGTGGCCTCACTCCACTTACTGACTTTGGCCCTATCCCTTAATGTCTTCACGTAACGAAAAAAAGCTATCTCAAATTTAAAATTAACAACTGATCTAACATCCACTGCCATTGTGGAAGAGTGTTCCAAAAATCTACCAATCTTTGTGTACAGAACTGCTTCCTAACATCTTTCCTGAACTGTCTGGCCCTAAGTCTCAGACTATGCCTTCTAGTTCTCGTAACCCCAATCAGCTGAAATAGTTTTTCTTTGTCTACTGTGCCTTTTCTGATTAATATCTCGAAGATTTTGATTAAGTAATGCCTTAACTTCTAGATTGTGGGGAAAACAATTTGTATAAAGTTTACACATAACACCTCAAGATCACTACTTAATCTTTTCTATTCAAGGAAATACAAGCCAATTTAGTATAACTTGTCCTCATGGGTTAGCACTTGTACAGAATCAAAGAATAATTACATGTAATGAAGCCATCTGGCCCATTGCATTCCCGTTGGCCATCTGGAAGACTAACCTGCCTCTTCCCACTCTTCCCCCATCTTGTTTTGATATCTTTTCTCATTACTTATTAGAACATAGAAATGGAATAGAACATTCAGCTCTTAAGCTCACTCCAACATTCAGTCATACCCTGGCTGATCTGTGGTCTAATCCCATATTCCTGTCTTTGGCCCCTATCCCGGTGCTTAACAAAAATTTATCCATTTCAGATTTAAAATTAACAACTGATCTAATATCCACTATCACGTGTGGATGAGACTTCCAAACATCTGTCACCCTTTTCGTGTAGATGTGTTTCCTAACATCTCTTCTAAACTGCCTGACCCTAATTCTCAGTGGAAATAATTTGTCTTTGATTATCTTTTTCCCATTAATATCTTGAAGACTTCAATGAGATCAATTCTTGATTTTGTGAGTTCTAAATAAATCAGCCTAGTTTATATAATCTATTCTCATACCATAATCCCTGAAGTCCAGGTATTATTCTTGTAAATGTGTGTTATATCCCCTCTAAGGACAATATATCCTTCCTAAGGTGTAGTCCCCAAATCTACTTGCAGCACTCCAAGTAGGTTCTTACCAGGTATTCATATAACTGCAACACTACTCCCGTCCTCTCAAGATAAAGGCCTGCTTTCCATTTCCTTCTTGATTATTTTCTTCATCTCTTCATGACATTTTGTAGATCTTTGCAAGCATAGATTGTAGTGATTATAATGAGGTCAGCCAGGTGGATGTCATAGAATACGAATTCTCTTATAGTGGCTGTTAATCTGGTCAATGACTCACCATGTATAAATAAAGGGTGACTTGGTGAGGGGATACCGGCCTCTGTGGAGTTATTTCGGAGATCTATTTAATTGCTTGTATCGAAAACCAATATTTAACACTCAAAATGAGTCATGTGACTTTTCTCTGAAAGTGTATAGAATCAGTGACTGCAGGACAGCAGCTTATGTTCTACGCAAATACAACAGTTATATTTTGTATTTGAAAAATGTTCTTTTCAAAATGTTCAAATGTATGTCCGGCCAATGATATTATAAACTAACACTTAACACGATTTCATGACAATGATGTATCCAGGCTTTACAATAATCTTATACTAAAGTTAAAGTGGACAATCAGGTGAGTTTTTGTGGAAATTTCCAATGTGTCTAAAAACGTTATTCCACAGGATAATGATTCTATAATGCCATTTTTAGAAAAGTTTCTGGTGTTCAGCAGTATATTTAGTTACAAAAATCCAGTCAGTGTATAGATAGTTTCTGAGGTTCATTGTCACTTCATTGAGAACAACTTTCGTGGGAGGCAATTGTAACTACCTATAGTTACGTATGCCAAAGGCTGACTCCAAATATATAACTAAACCGCTCTCTTCATGATTTGAAGCATTTATTCATGCATTTTCTGTGTGGACTTGTTCAACATTTCCAAAGGTAAACTGATCATCACCACTGAGTTGAGGCTCAGTAGAAATTGTTAATCTGCTTTATTTCACTGAGAAGAAGACAGAGCTGCAATAAATGCCAGATTAGTTTAGTTTCATCAGCATTGCTTATTGTTGAGTAAAGATGTAAAATAAAGAATATGCCATGTTATCCCACATCAGTAGGTTACACGATCTAATTGCATTGAGAGGTCTTTTAACTGTTCCTTGTGACTTTGTGACTCTGAGTATACTCCAGCAGAATTTCTCTTTAACAAAAGCTGACTGCTCACTTGTGGCTTTTTGTTCCACTCTTTCCTACCCTGCATTCAGGTTGACTCTTTCCTCTTTCGTATGTGATAAAATAGTCTCAACATTGATAATCTAGGAGAAAGTGATGACTGCAGATGCTGGAGACCATAGTTGAAAAGTGGGGTGCTGGAAAAGCGCAGCAGGCCAGGCAGCATCCGAGGAGCAGCACACTTTTCAATTCAACGTTGATAATTAAAGCTTCAGCTGTGGGTTTGGATGGATATGAATCAGGATCAGGCAGGCAGGACTAGTTTAGTTTGGGACTGTGTTCGTTATAGACTGTAGGACTGAAGGGTCTGATTCTGTGCGGTATGACTCTGACTATGACTCCATAACCCCCTCAACTAAGTTATACTTCACAATAAACTTAACACAAAATGTGACCAACATGTAACCCTAAGTAGAGATAATAAATCTCTTATTTCCAAACATTTTGGGAACCACTGATATATAGTTTTCCGATTTACATTTGGCAAATGCCTACAGTATGTCACTTCTCTTTTTAATCCCGATAATTCAACCTTGTTTTCAAACTTAACACTAAGAAAGGAATTGGAAAGATGATTTTGTGAGGAGAAAATTATTACATTCTTTTAGGCATACATTCACCAAATTCACACAATTGTTGAAATAATAATGCAGGTTCTTTATTTGAAGATAAAGCTACTTTAATGAACACATTCACTGAGTTAAATAAAGCATATCTGATTCTATCACTGCTGCTTCCAACTGTTTTGGACCAGGCCAGACCCCCTCAAAACATTTCAAGAAAGTAGCCCAGACTCTAACTTTACTACTTGTTTTAAGCAGGTGAAATGCAGATATTCTAGGCGTGATGCAGTTTGTCAAACCATGTAGTTTTAAACAAAACAGACTTTATTTACAAGATTACTGAATGAAATACAAACAAAAGAGAACAGAATAAGGAATAACCTAACCTATCCGACAACCTAACAGATAATCCCTGCTTAATGATGCTGTTCCAGGTACCTGCAACAATCCCATAAACACCCCTCATCACAAAAGGTAAATTCAAACACAGGGTCTTAGAAGAGAGATGTCAGAGAGAGAGAGAGGAGGGTCAGCATGGACCTATTCTTTTGGGTCCAGCAGCTTTTACAACTGCCTAATTGTTCTCAGTAAATAAGCCAGACCGCCAAAAACCAAATCAAACCAGGGTAAGGTTGAGCTGTGAGAACTGGCCAATCCCCTTTCACGTACAAGTGGTTTTTTTATTTGAAAGCCTGAGGCAGTATCTGTTGGCTAGAATTAAATTGGCTCTAAAACCTATCCAAGGCCAGACGTTTCGGAGCCTGTGTTTTTATGACCTCCTGAAAGAAAAACCAAGGAAAACATAACCATCATTACACAACTCCCTCGCAATTCAAGGGATAAATACATCACACCATATTGAGGTATGTAATAATTGACAGCAATTTAATATATACTACCATAAGGATGCAAATAATGACAGTTGTATTCTAGTTCAAAGGCAATTAGGGATGGACAATAAATGCTGGCCTTTCCAGTGACATCTACATGCCATGAATGAGTGAAAAAAATTCCCTTTGTTCTAATGAAATATTTACCCTTAAAGAAACAAACCACTTTCATGACAGCAAAGAATAGTGACATTTTGTCTGAATGTACTTTAACTGTTAAATAACTTACTTAGTCATCCAGCTTTAGTTATGGTGATGTTTTTTGGAGATTGCTGTATGTTTTCAGTGCACAGGTTAAACGCTATGTCGTATTTTAGATTGTATGCTAGTTACAATAGAATTCTTCACTGTATCTGGTTGAGATATTGAACTGATAGGAAGCAGGATGGGGAAGGAAACTGCAGGGATGGGCACATTAGAAATGTGGAGCTTATTCAAGGGAAAGCTCCTGAATGTCCTAGATAAGTATGTACCTGTCAGGCAGGGAGGAAGCTGTCGAGCGCGGGAGCTATGGTTTACGAAGGAAGTGGCATCTCTGGTCAAGAGGAAGAAGCAGGCTTATGTTAGGATGAGATATGAAGGCTCACTTAGGGCACTTGAGAGTTACAAGGTAGCCAGGAAAGATCTAAAGAGAGAGCTCAGAAGAGCCAGGAGGAGACATGAGAAGTTGTTGGCGGATAGGATTAGGGTAAACCCTAAGGCTTTCTATAGGCATTTAAGGAATAAAAGAATGACGAAAGTAAGATTAGGGCCAATCAAGGATAGTAGTTGGAAGTGGAGTCAGAGGAGATAGGGGAAGCACTAGATGAATATTTTTCTACAGTATTCACTCCAGAAAATGACGAAGTTGTTGAGGAGAATACTGAGATACAGGCTACTAGACTAGGTGGGATTGAGGTTCTCAAGGGAGAGGTATTAGAAATCCTGCAGAGTGTGAAAATAGATAAGTCCCCTGGGCTGGATGGGATTTATCCTAGGATCCTCTGGGAAGCCAGGGAGGAGATTGCTGAGCCTTTGGCATTGATCTTTAAATCATCATTGTCTACAGGAATAGTGCCAGAAGACTGAAGGATAGCAAATGTGGTTCCCCTGTTCATGAAGGGGAGTAGAGACAACCCAGGTAATTATAGACCAGTGAGCCTTACTTCAGTTGTTGGTAAAGTGTTGGAAAATGTTATAAGAGATAGGATTTATAATCATCTAGAAAAGAATAATTTGATTAGGGATAGTCAGCACAGTTTTGTAAAGGGTAGGTCATGCCTCACAAACCTTATTGAGTTCTTTGAGAAGGTGACCAAACAGGTAGATGAGAGTAAACCAGTTGATGTGGTGTATATGGATTTCAGCAAGGCGTTCACTAAGGTTCCCTACAGTAGGCTATTGTACAAAATGCGGAGGAATGGGATTGTGAGAAATAACAGTTTGGATCAGTAATTGGCTTGCTGAAAGAAGACAGAGAGTAGTGGTTGATGGGAAATGTTCATCCTGGAGACCAGTTACTAGTGGTGTACCGCAAGGGTCGGTGTTGGGTCCATTGCTGTTCGTCATTTTTATAAACGACCTGGATGAGGGCGTAGAAGGGTGGGTTAGTAAATTTGCAGACGACACTAAGGTCAGTGGAGTTGTGGATAGTGACGAAGGATGTTGTAGGTTACAAAGAGACATAGATAAGCTGCAGAGCTGGGCTGAGGGGTGGCAAATGGAGTTTAATGCGGACAAGTGTGAGGTGATTCACTTTGGTCAGAGTAACGAGAATGCAAAGTACTGGGCTAATGATAAAATTCTTGATAGTGTAGATGAGTAGAGAGATCTCGGTGTCCAGGTACACAGATCCTTGAAAGTTGCCACCCAGGTTTGATGCTCACTGTGCCGAATGTTTACTCACTTCATGCATAATTGATCTGCTAATCCTCATCATCCATCACTGTCTGGCCTAGCTTTTTGTGGATCTTGCCTTGATGCCGTTTGGTACACACTTTTCATTCATTAGCTTTTGAATATAGTTTCTTATCATATTCAATCACTTGGTCTGGCTTTTGCTTGCTGCAAATGTTTTCTGGAGCTACATGCCTTGCGTTCAGTGTTAAAAGCTGGGCATTTTCTTCATGCATGCATAAAGCTGCACTGCTAATGTAGCTTGCCTGCTTTGGCTGGCATGCCAGCAGTAGATGAATTATATGTAGCCGGTGAACTCTATCTCTCATTAGTTTGGCTTTGTATTTGTGTCTGCTTCACAGCCGAGCTTCCACAGCATAACTTTGGATTGGTCCATGAGGCCTTTTTGAAATGCTTCCACTGTGGTATGTGCCATGATGATCTTGATTATTTTGTTGGGTAGCTCATCTGCTGTGAAGTTGTAATCATGCCTTATCGTCAATGATCTCTGACGGTCAAAAATCTCTGACCCAAAAATCATAAATTCCAGGTAGGGCGACTGAAATAAATACAGAAATTGCTGGAGAAACTCTGTTCTAAAAAAGGGTCTTTGAACTCGAAACATTAACTTTATTTCTCTTTCCAAAGGCACTGCAAGAGCTGCTGAATTTCACTTTCTGTTTTTATTTCAGATGTCCGGAGTCCACAGTAATTTACTTTTATTTGTTTATTCTGAATTTCAACTTCATTCAAAATTGATCTTCAAGTGTTGACCAAACTTTGTTTGAATTCTTAAGATGGTGTTAAGATTGTCCTGATATTTTCTGTCTGTGGAGATGTCCATTGCCTGTAACAATTTTATCCTCACCAAGGTTCATAAAATATACCTCAATATATTGTCAGACAAAGTAAATTCAGGTAGGATGTCTGTTGTTTGTTGGAAATGTTATGGTCATTATGCAGCTTTATTTGCAGGATTTTACTGCAATCGGGTGTTTTTGACACCCGACTAACTGCATTTGAATAAATGAACTCTCAGTTGCAATACCTTTAGTGGCCACTTATAAAGCTAGTGCTGTTGATTTCTCTTCACTTTTCTCAGAATCTACCCTGAAATTCCAACTGCAAACTGACATTTTGCATGAAATGGGACAGGCTATTTCCAATGTAAGTGAATCAGTGAAAGAAAAACTTTTTAAAAAAAGACTTTGTTTAGCTGTTATACACTGTTGCTGCATAGATACAGCCCAATCTATAGTATTTAGTCTCAGCACAAATCATGGGCCGGTTCTCATTCTGTTGAGGTAAATGATTGACAGCAGTTTGGCATATGCCCTATTAAAAGTGCAAACAACTCATATCACAAAAATAGTCAAAATGTGGCAACAATAATGCCTTTGTTATCTAATCTCCTATTTTCAATTGTCTCAATGCTTTGAATTCTTCATCCAGAACTTGTGCCCATCAACAACCTAGAAAGTCTAAGCAAATGCTCTGCTGGAATTAAATCACTGTATTGGGCTTTATGTAGTTCACATGGGGGAATGAATGATTAATGACCATTTAATTATACAGTCTATTCTTCTCTGTTCTTTGATAATGGAAAATAATAGCTAGCTAACATTGCTCGAGCAGAGATGATTAAAAGAAGTCTGAGGATAAGGTAAAGGCAAAGTCACATTTGGATGACATTACCATTAGCACTTCATTGGTTTCATTTTTGTGTAGACAAGGTTGCTATATTTGTATGGGATAGAATTTGTAGGGGCATTCTGCAGGATCAGCATGTACCCTTGACAAATTGAGTTGTAACAATTTAATGGTGATTCTTCCCAGCATTTTACATAATTGATACTTTGTATTTATGTGTGCATTTATTATGATCTGAATAATGCATCATATCAAAGAAAAAGTACTAAACATGTAATTTACTAATCCTAAAAGATGTACCATAACATAAACAACATCCAGAGATTCCATTTCACTTCTCTTGCTCATTCTAAATTTGGAATATATATTCTTTCCACGGGAATAATTTGCATCTTTGCTATGAAGCAGGATATCATGTTCAGCCATGTGGATCCTGTCGGGTGTTCATCTCAATCAAGTGAAAATCAGACTGATTCTGCTACACATAGCAATGATCTATGCCAAATTGCCACACAGCCAAGTGAGATTATTCAAACCATCCAGGCTGGATTTAAAGATTATTGAGTAACAGCACATCCAATATTTTGCAGACCATTGAATTGAAGCTCTGAATGGGAAGCATAATTTGAATGCTTTTGTGTAGCCATAGCACTGCCCATATTTGGGGAGTTATAGTTCTCAGAGTCAAAGCTGGCACAATAAGGAAGTGATGATTTTTCCCAATTCTTTCATCTTGAGGGATAATGGATTATTCAAAATTATTCAGATACATTTCCAAACCATATTTGTCATTCAACAGCATCTAAAGATGCTTCCATCATGTCTGCATTATAGTTACAGTCTTCAGACCAACCCTCATCTCAAATACTGAAATGTCCATGGTCAAGTACACAATATTTTGTTCCCTTGCCATCAGCTCGTTCAGAGAAAAAGGTGTATTATGTAAAAGTGGTAATACTAATAGTTCTTCATTGCAGTAAAGGAGAGGATCTCATGATTTATATCAGAGGATGAGCAACCCTTTCTCACCTTCACCTTGAAAGGAGTCATAGAGTCATACAGCATGGAAACAGACCCTTCAGACCAACTAATCCACATCAACCATGTTTCCAAGCTAAATTAGTCCCACTCACCTGCACTTGGCCTATATCCCTTCAACCTTTTGAAATAACTCCACAGCGGCCAGTATCCCGTCACCAAATCACCTCTTATTTACATGTGCATTGTCCTTGACACTGATCCAACTTCATCAGAGCCAGCTCACACCATGAACAAAACCTCTGACACTCATGTTTATATCTGTCAGTCAGGGCTCCCTCATTGGACCAATTAAGCAGCTCCAATCAGGAAGCTCATTCAAGGAGCTACCTGACTGACCTCATTATAACTTTTTCTATTCATGTACTTATCCAAATGTTTTATAAATGTTGTAACTGTATCTGTATTAAGCACTTCCTCTGGCAGTTCATTCCACACACATTCTGCTCTCTGCACAATGTCATGTGAGTCGTGTGTCCTTTTAAAAACTTTCTCCTCTCACCCTAGTTTTGAACTTCAACACCCTAGGGAAAAGACCTTTGCTATTCACCTTATCTATGCCTCTCATAATTTTATAAATCTCAAAAAGGTCACCCCTCAACTTCCTCGGTTCATGCTCTGATTCCTCACACTGCAGAGTTTGGATTTCCGACTCTGGCCCACATTTTCCCCTCCAGTTTGTGACATTTCTTACCAGTTTTTTATGTATCTGTTGTGAGGTCATGGGGTTAGGCTTTCTGCAACATGGGGAATGGGATTTGACTGAACATTGGCCAATCCCGTTCCATGTTGATTCTTGCTGTCTCCAAGGTCAATTCCCCAGTGGGGAGAGTGGGAGGATTGGGGGGGAGGGGGGAGTTGGTGGTAGATGGGGGTGGTTTTGACTGAGTCATGAACCTCATATGGAATCCCAGTCTTTACTGATAATTTTTTAAAACAATTATTGTTAGAAGTTAGTTAGACAAGGAACAGCTAGAAAGAATAGATAGGGTAATGACAGCAGATCTTAACACCACTTTCCCATATGCGCCAGCACCAATGGAAATATTACCCACTGCCATCTCACTCATTCTCCTCCCTTTTTCTCATTACAGATGAAGACATCTTATAATAGGGCAGTGTGAGCTGGTACAAGTGGGCAGAAACACGTTGTCACACCATCAGGCAGTAATTCATGTTAATACTCAATCGTTGGGAGTTTGCACTAAACACTTACTACACTATCTAGAAACAAGGGGAACAATATGCACACATTGCATTCAGTCCTCATGAAACCTTCACCACTCCTTGTTCAACATCCCTAATGTTTGGCTTCCTCTGTGCACAAAGATGCAGGTATGAAAGAGTAATCCAGCAGATGCAGTGTCGGGTTGATGTAATATATACAGAGGGTCGATGCTGAAAGATAGCCAGGCACGTATAGTCTACCTCTCAACGGCCTTGTGACAAATGAGGTTCCCCTTTAAAGTCTATTTTGATAGTGCATGCTGCACTCCCCTCCCTCACAGGTCAAGAATCTTAGCTGGCACACTCTGAATGTAGGAACAGCTATTTTTTTCTCCATTACATACAATCAATTTCCAGTACAATGGAAGGTCACAGTGAACACTCCTCTCCCAGCTGCTTCCTGCCTCAGCCTGACTCCATCAGTGGGGCCTCAAATATCCCCATCTCCTTCCTAGTAGCCCATCGTTTTCACTCCATTAGCTTCACACTTCCCCAAGTCCCCACTGTCTACATGCAGCTAATCCTGCCTACCCAGATGTGGTCATACACTGCCTCCAGCCTTTGAAGCCAGGGTACACCTGTCTGTGGATCACCCACCCCACCTCTGTCAAGGTTCATTACTGCAGCCATCTCCCTCCCTCCTCCTGGAATACGTTGCCTGCAGAGGTGACAGAAGCAGGCACGGTAGATTCATTTAAGGTGCGTCTGGAAAGATGCATGAGTAGGTGGGGAGCAGAGGGACACAGTTGCTTAGGAATTAGGCGACAGGTTCAGACAGTGGATTTGGATGGGCTCAGGCTTGGAGGGACGAAGGGTCTGCTCCTGGGCTGTAAATTTTCTTTGTTATTTGTTGTTCTTTGTACCCATTCCCCCCACCCCCCACTCCGCTTCCCACAACAATAAACAAGCAGCAATTATGTCCTTTCCAGACAAGTAATATATAGAGGTTCTAGGGGATTACTCGTGGTCATGAAGTCAAATGTATCGCACAACAAATAAAGAATGCAATCTAAGCAGAATGTGAGCAGTCATTCTGGAACAGATGGTATCACTCAGTGTTCCTTCATTAGAATGTAGGTGCTAGAAACCATAAACAGCAGGACTCACTTCCCAAAAACACAGCTTGAACCTAGTGTGCAGCAGCAGCCAGATAAATCAAAATGTAACTTAAAGCTGTTCCATGTGATGCAAAATTTGCTAATGCACAGTCACTGCTGGCATAGGAAATCTCAAGCTCTTCCAGAATGATTCTTAAGGGGATGATTTACCAATTCAATGTTTCTTATACAGCAAACTAAAAATAATTCACATTTTGTACCATCACAAACATGATGAAACATCACAAAATGAAATCATGGTTTTGTTGACAATGCTACGTAAAGATTTCAGACCGGGAGGACTTTGCAGTGGCCTGCTCTAATCCTGTACGTTCCAAAAGAGAGGAATGTGAGGCAATGGGTAACATCCCTGTCTCTGAGTCAGGGGATCTCTAGGGAGGTAGTAGTGTAATCGTAATGTCCCAAAGCCTTGACTAATGTTGTGGGGCCATGGGTTTGAATCACACCATGACAGATGGTGAAATTTGAGTTCAATAAAAATATGGAATAAAAAAACATGAGCCTCACGGTGGCTGTTATGACTCACACTGGTAGCTGCTGAAAATCAAGCCATGCTATTCGCAGACTCGTCACAGAGGATACAGACTTTTAAAGTACAGTTATGTTCCCAATTTATGGGACTTTCAGACCCAGATTGATAGAAAACATAGGTGAGATTTCTGTACTGATCACAAATTACTATTAATTAAAATAATTAGACTCTAACCACAGGTAGACAGTTGTGAACCATCTGGACACAAACACTACAAATTTAAACTCTAATTCACTTATAAACTCCCTCTTATACAAACAAACAGTACATGCTGGTGTGGGGCTTGAACTCACAAACTTTTAAGTCAGAGGCAAGAATGGTACAAACTATTCCACAGGTGAAATTTGCCCTTGTTCATCGAATAAAAAAAGTCTTCCGGCATGGTGAATTAGAATCCCTACAGTGTGGAAACAGGCCCTTTGGCCCAACAAGTCCACACTGACCCTCCAAGAGTAACCCACCTAGACTCAATCCCCTACCCTATATTTATCCCTGATTAATGTACCTAACACTGTGGGCAATTTAACATGGCCAATTCACCTGACCAGCACATCTTTGGACTGTGGGAGGAAACCCACACAGGCATGAGGTGAATATACAAACTCCATACAGACAGTTGCCCAAGGCTAGAATTGAACCTGGCTCCCTAGTGTTGTGAGGCAGTAGTACTAACCACTGAGCCACTGTGGCACCCCAAGGTGCCAACTAATCTTCAACTCTGTTAGGTATGTTGATAAATGAAAATATTGATATCACGCACATATATTCTATAATCACGGAAACGAGAACGACTTTTTGCCACAATTTAACTCCAAAATTAATACTTGTGGAGGATTACCATCAATTAAACTCCTGCCATGGAGCGGGTATTGAACTGTATGATCTGGCCTGGACAGATGACCTGGACACTGATAGAATGCTGCTTCTTGTGATTTTAAATGGGTCACTGCTGGATGTTGGAGCGCATGAGGCAAACTATGTGCAATTAATGAACCACTAGATGGACTTTGTGCAATCAAGGCTTTCTCCTGCTGTTTTTTGTGTAGCTCCTGAAACTGACAAACAAAACATCATCGATCAATTGCTATATACATCTGTGGTTTGCAGATGGTCTAACTCCAGATGTTCTGTTCTGGCAGCTCAGCATATGCCTGAGGTAAAATAATTCAGGGAAGCTTAAATGCCCTTGGCAGTTATTGATAATGGAAGTTCATGCTCAAGAGTTTGTTTGCAAATTAATATGTAGCCCATGGCAAACTTGCTGATACTAAGGTACCAAACATCATAGGTAGGAAATGTCCAAAGGAAGAATATTTCTGGAGGCTATGACCAGGTAAGGCAATATGTTTACTCAGGGAGGTGATGGTGGGTAGAGGCAGTAGTTCTGCAACACAATCTGACATATCTGTGTTAATCTTCATTCTCCTCTTCCTCCAAAAGCACAGATAAAAAGACATTCCTAAATGCACAGTCATTGTCCCAAAGAATAACTTGTTATAAAGAAAGCACAGTATATATCATAGTGTTGGTTAAAAGGAAAGTGAAAAGAAATTGAAAGCTTAACAATAACAGCCTGTCACTTCTAAGTAAATCTGACTGCCAAATGTATGCAGGCAAAATGAATAATCAACAGAGTAACATCAGAGAATTAGGTTGCTGCCTAAATGATATCACAATGGGGGCACGATGGCTCAGCGGTTAGTACTGCTACCTCACAGCACCAGGGACCTGGGTTCCATTCCAGCCTCGGGCAACTGTCTGTATGGGTTTCCTCTGGGTACTCTGGTTTCCTCCCACAATCCAAAGATGTGCACATGAGATGAATTGGCCATGTTAAATTGTCTGTAGTGCTAGGTGCATTAGTCAGCGGTAAGTATAGGGTCGGGGTGGGTTACTCTTCGGAGGGTCGGTGTGAACATGTTGAGCCGGAGGGCCTGTTTCCATACTGTAGGGAATCTAATCTAATTCAGTCATATTTCATCATTGCAATGAAGTTTCCACCAATGACAGAACCATCCTTTATCATTCAGGGTGGCATGGTGGCACAATGGTTAGCACTGCTGCCTCACAGCGCCAGAGACCTGGGTTCAATTCCCACCTCAGGCAACTGTCGGTGTGGAGTTTGTACATTCTCCCCGTGTCTGTGCGGGTTTCCTCCCACAGTCCAAAGATGTGCAGGTTAAGTGAATTGGCCATGCTAAATTGCCTGTGGTGTTAGGTGCAGGGGTAAATGTAGCAGAATGGGTCTGGGTGTGCTGCTCTTCAGAGGGTCGGTGTGGACTTGTTGGGCCAAAGGGCCTGTTTCCACAGTGTAAGTAATCTAATCTAATCATGAGTATCTCCAGAAATTTGGTGCTGTTTATAGAGATTCCTGATCACAGTCCAAATTTTCACTCTGGATTGCACTGTTGTGAACATCTATGTTTCATTGCAGAAATTAGATTTTTTTGAATATTTGTTCATGGGACTTGATTGTCTCTGGCTGAGCCAACATTTATTGCCCATCCTAATTAACCGTGGTTAGGTGATAATGAGATATCTTCTTGAATTGCTGCAGTGCATTTGCTGTTGGCAGATCCACAATGACTTTCAGGAGGGAGTTCTAGATTTTTGATTCAGTGACACTGAAAGAACAGCGATACATTTCCAAGTCAGGATGGTGAGTGGCTCGGATTGAACATGCAGTTTGTGATGTTTCTGCTGCCCTTCATTGCATATTTTGAAGGCGCTGTCTAAGGAGCTGTGGTGAATTTCTGTAGTGTAATTTGTAGATGGTATGCACTGCTGCTACTGAGTGTCAGTGGTGGAGGGAGTGTATGCTTGTGGATGTGATGCTAATCAAGCAAGCTGCTTTGTTCTGGATAGTATCAAGTTGCCTGAGTGTTATTGGAGCTGCACTCATCCAGGCAAGTGGAGAGTATTCCATCACACTCCAGGCTTGTGCCTTGTAGATGTTGGATGGGTATTGGTGAGACATGAGGTGAGCTGCAGCATTCCTCACCTCTGAAATGCTCTTCTCGTCACAAAGTTTATGACTAGTCCAGGTCAGTTACTGGTCAATGGTAATGCCCAGGATATTGGACTGAGGATTCAGTGATGGTAATGTCATTGAATGTCAAGGGGTGATGGTCATAGCCTCTTTTTTGAATTTTTCATTGCCTGGAACTTGTGTGTGTGAATGTTCTTTGTCTAGGTCTTTCTGCACTTGAACCTGGACTGCTTCAGTATCTGAAAAGTCGTGCATGGTGCTGATCATTGCGCAGCAATCAGTAAATTTCAGCACTTCTGAACTTATAATGGAGGGAAGATAATTGATGAAGTAGCTGAAGACAGTTAGGCGTAGGACACTACCCTAAGCATCTAGTACAGATATGCCATGGAGCTGAGATGGCTGACATCCAGCTGCTACAGCCACCTTCCTTTATTACTAGGTATAACTCGAACCAGTTTCCCCCGATTGCCGATGGCTCTGGTTTTACTAGGGCTTTCTGAATCACACATGACCTTGATGTTAGGAGAAGTCACTCTCACCTCAGTGAAGCTTCTGCCATTCAGTATTGTCGGAACTTTTGCATTGATTGTGGAGATTCCTGAGCACTACTCACACTGATTTGTGCAATTCACAGATATTTACGTGTGATTACAGAGATTAAATGGAGACTGAAAAATAATCTGTTTGCAATCTTTAGTTTAGAAACTTTACATTGTTGCATTTATGTTTTTTCATCTGGTAAAACTTCCCACTAAATTGGTTTGATTCATGGAGATGTGTCCCTGTAATTCTGGTTGTAGAGTCAGCAGAAGAGCTCCTGCTGGTATCAAATATGTTCCTTTCTGCTTTTGAAAGAATTCCAAATATCCATCTTGTAGGTTCCTTCTACCCTGTGTGATCTATAAAGCAAAATCCATGAATTGAGGCCACAAACTGAGAACTAGCTTTGAAGGTTTATGCACCATGAGCTTGAAGGTAAATGTTAGAAAATTAAAGCTAAGAAAGTGCTTTCCTTTACACATTGAGAATTTTGTGCCAGTTGAAATTTGGACACTAAACCAAATGATTTGCAGAGCTAAATTTTAAATATTAAATAAAACATATGCACTGTTGTGATTATCAGATGCTGAGTGTTTAATCAGGTCAGATTTAATAATGTAGCAACTATACGGGTTAAGATCCATAATGTTGTGGTGTTCTGCTGAGCCAGATTATTATTTAAATTGGAGCACATTGCAATTTCTTTATTTTGTCCACAGCTATGTCCTTTTAGGTATGATTAAAAACAACAGTACTGTACCCACCTCAAGGTCATTTTTCATCTGATGTTTTATTAGTTATGTAAGTGGAATTAAGGAGGATTTACTTCTCTCTCTCTCTCTCTCTCTCTCTTCCTTCCCCACCTTTTGACAGTGCAAAGGATCCTTCATCCTCACCTTACCTTCTGTGATGGCAGATTAATATTACTTTCCCTCGTGATTTCTGCTTCCATATTTCTCCAGGGTATGGACTGAATCGTGAAGACATATATTTGAAAGACTCGTGCAGCAGGTATTTTTGGTCCTGAAAGAAACATAAAGCAATCAAAATTGTTGACCACAAGAAAGCTGCCAATCGTAAATTATAACAGGAATGATCACTAGCTGCAAAGGGTGATGTTTTGAAGCATGTACGTGCACATGTACATTGAAAGATAGTCAAATCATTTCAGTTGACCCCTGCCACTTCTGCCTTTTGTTCCCTTCTTGTGGTTTAGTTAACTGGCTGAGTGCAATATTGGTCTAATTGCTTAAAATTCCTGGAAAATATAACCAGTCACACTGAAGCAATGCCAATCTATTTCCAAACCAAGATGCTGAATGGCTTAGAGTGGAACTTGCACTTGGTGCAATCTCCTGGCCTTATATTTACAAACGGAAGTGGTTGTGAGTATAAAATGTGCTGACTAAGGAATTTTAAGGACCACAAATTTCACTATCAACTCCACACGGGTCAAACAAAAGACTGATTTGTAATTTTTTAAAAGTATTTATGCCATTCTTGTTTTTAATCTGTCTATGTTGCTTTCATTTCTCCTGTAGTTTAATAATTAATAAACATTTTATTTGATTCAGAAGACCATGCTAAGTTGGTGTCTTTTAAAACATTCGTACATTGGAATTATCAAGGATATCAGGAGGGAAGGGACTGGTTGATTTAAGTTAACATTCTTGTGACCAGCAAAGAGAGGGCATTGAATAACAAAGAGGAGCCTGTTCCTTCCTCCTTATATGGATCATGATGGTTTGGGGACCTTTGCCCTTGGGGTTGAGCTGTAACAAGATAGACGGACAAAATCTTACTGTGGTTTAGTGAGAGACCAGAGACATCTCTTCTCAGGAAGGTCTGCCAAAATGCACATCAATCAGGCAAGTGTGAGGCCTTCCTCTAGAATTGAGATCCGGGGGTGGATTTCCCACCCAGTGAGAGCAGTTGGCCAAATTGGGGGCCAGAGATCTTGGGCTCAGGCGCGTTACTCATTGCTGCCACCCAAAGGATATTCCCCACAATCATAGAGGACCCAGGCCATGGGTCACAAGAATGTAACTTTGAGGTTGGTGGTTGAGGATTAGATTACTTACAGTGTGGAAACAGGCCCTTCAGCCCACACCGACCCTTCGAAGAGCAACCCACCCAGACCCATTCCCCCAACTCTCTGGGCAATTTCCCATGGTCAATTCACCTAACCTGCACGTTTTTGGACTGTGGGTGGAAACCCACGCAGACACAGGGAGAATGTGCAAACTCGACACAGACAGTTGCTTGAGGCAGGAATTGAACCCTGGTCTCTGGCGCTGTGAGGCAGCAGTGCTAACCACTGTACCACCGTGCCGCCCTATGGTTGGGGGTGGGTTCATTGCACGGCTATCACAGGAAGAGAGGTCCAGCTCTTCATACAGGAAAAGATTGCCTTTGATTGAGGGACACCCTTTGGTCCATCTCTCTGCAGTGAAGAGAAAGTCTGTGCAGGTTGATCTGTTGTTCACATTGTGTGTAACTGGTTAACCCCCAGTGGTGGTGGGATGTGGCCATTTTGTGGTATTTAATTGGTCTCTAAAGAGTGTTAATTGGCAGTTGGCCAGGAAGGTTAATCATCCACCTTCGTATCCAGAACCGAATTCTGGTAGAGATGGGACGGCAATGGGTTTCTAGTACAATACCAGCAGACCGAGTTACTATTCTGGCCTTGAAGCATTGCCACATTGAAAGCAGAAGATTCTACTCAGTGTTGCAATGCGGTCTTACCAAGGAGAAGACATGGGTTTGAAGTTCAAGTCTGCATTAGGTAAGCCACTAAATTTGCTTAGAGTCTTGTTGAACCTGACTGAGAACATAAAGTTGATTTAACTGGGGAAGAGCAGTTCTTCAGAAGTACAAGTTTACTTGTTCTGACTTAAAACTAAACTCCATTTTCATTGCATCACTACACAATTTTATTAGGTCTGGAGAAAGTATTGCATCAGAATGAGGATGAGACAAATTCTATGTGTTTTAAACAGTGTAAGGGAGGGCTGTGACAACAGCTTCATAAAGAGTGCAAGAGGGCTGAAACAGCAACTTCATGAAGAAAGGAGAGAGAGTGGGGTCAGTGGCTTTTCAAACAACATGACTGAATATGAGGACAACAAATTCATAAAGGGAAGGTTGAGCTCCTTGAAAAGGGCAATAGCAGAGATGAGCGATAAGAACTAGGAACAGAGAGCCTCTCTAACCTGTTTCTCCCTGTCAAAGAATTGGCTCGAGAGGCTGAATAGCCTCCTTTCTCTTGCTGTCTCGTGGTAGCTGGATGTACTGGGCAGTATGGTGGCTGAGTGGTTAGCATCGCTGCCTCACAGCACCAGGGACCCGGGTTCGATTCCAGCCTTGGGCGACTCTGTGTGGAGTTGCACATTTTCCCCCTGTCTGTGTGGATTTCCTTCCACGCTCTAAAGATGTGCAGGTTAGATGAATTGATCATGCTAAATTGCCTGTAGAGTTAGGTACATTAGTTAGGGGGAATGGATCTGGGTGGGTTACTTTTCGGAGGGTTGCTGTGGACTAGTTGGGCTGTAGGGAATCTAATCTAATCTAAAACTGAGATGTATCACAGGAAAACATGTACGTATGTGGTGAGTAATTCTTCCTTGTCTCATCTGCTTGGCCAAGTGGCCAGGAGATATTATTACAACTGAACAGTACAGTTTGAGAAATTCTTTTCTAAAATAGTTAACATCAAAATTAGTTAGTAGAAAAGAGATTGCTGCTCAGGTGATGTGTTGCAGGTCTAATATTTGGAAACTTGTGGATACCCGAGCTATCCAATTTGCTCACATCTGCAGTAACATCTGCTTGAGACGTTTTAGTTTGAGTTGATGAGCAGGAGCCCTAAGTTGCAGATACTGCAGTGAATCAGGGAGGAAACAAGGTACTTGTCTCTTAGACTGCGAGTGAGGTAGGTATAGAGGATTTAGCTTTGGAGGAGTCTCAGGCAGTATCATTGTCTAATGGGTACAAGATTCTTGCTTCCAGTATTGGCAAGGGCACAGCTTTGAGGTAAATAGTTGGGGGTCAGGGTTCAGTTACATATAATTATGGCAAAAAGTTAAAAGTCAGGTGAAGGGAGGACTCAGGAGAGATTATTAAAGTTTCCAGAACAAGTAATAGAAAAGAGAGTACATAAAGACTCAGGAATCTAATTGCAGACACAGTAGATAAGGAGACCACTGTGAGAGACAGGCGGTCAACACAGAGGTGAGGGTGTTCTAATTAAATGCCTGCAGTATGCAAAAGGAGGTAAATGAGCTTGTAATGCAGATTGAAATTGACAGGTACGATGTTGTGGTTATCATAGAGATATTGCAAGAGCAACAGGAATATTTAAGGATATGTATCCTATCGAAAGGACAGGCAGATGGGAAGAGGGGGTGGGGTCGCCTTGTTAGTAAGGAATTAAATTTAATCAACAAGGAGAAACAATATAAGGTCAGAAGGAATGGACTTTGTGTGGATAGATTTGAAGAACCAGAAAGGAAAAAGGACCCTTATGGGGAGTATATACAGGTCTCCGAGCATTAGACAGGAAATGGGGAAGAAAATAAATCAGGTGATAGAAAGGCATTATTACAATGATCATCAATATGGAGACAGACTGGGAAAATCAGGTTGGTAGTGGATCTCAAGGAAAGGAATTTGTGGAAGGTTTGTAAGATTTTTTTTAAGCAGCATGTTGTAGACTCCACTAGTGAACAGGTAATGCTGGATTTGGTGATGTGTAATGAAGCAGGCTAGATTAGGGAGCTTAAGGTAAAGGAATCCCTCGGGGCATTGACCATAATATGATTGAATTCATCCTGCAGTTTGAGAGGGAGAAGATTGAATTTAATGCAATGGTATTAGAATTAAGTGATGGTAACCACAAAGATATGAGGGTGGAGCTGGCCAGTGGAATGGGAAGGGGCGCCCATCAGCAAAGATGGTGAAGCAGCAATGGCAGGAGTTTCTGGGGGTAACTTGGGAGATCCAGCAATTCATCCCAAAGAATCATACTGATATAAGGACAAGGCAACCATGGCTGATAACGGAAATCAGGTATAGCATAAAAGCAAAAAGAAAAAGCATACAATGTGATGAGGATTAGCGGGAAGTCAAAGGATTGGGAAGCCTTTAAAAACCAACTGAGGATTACACAAGTAATAAGTGGGGAGAAGATGAAATATCCAGGTAAGCGAACTAGTAATATAAAAGAAGATTGCAAAAGTTTATTTTACATTAGATTAGATTAGATTTGCTACAATGTGGAAACAGGCCCTTCGGCCCAACAAGTCCACACCGACCTTCGAAGAGTAACCCACCTAGACCCATTTCCCTCTGACTAATGCACCTAACTCTATGGGAAACTAACATGGCCAATTCACCTAAACTGCACATCTTTGGACTGTGGGAAGAAACCGGAGTACCCGGAGAAAACCCACACAGACACGGGGAGAATGTGCAAACTGCGCACAGACAGTCGCTCAAGGCTGGAATCGAATCTGGGACCCTGGTAGATATATAAAAGATAAGAGAGTGGGAAGAGTGGACATTGAACTGCTGGAAAATGAAGCTGGAGAAGTAGTAATGGGGAGCAAAGAAATGGCAGAGGAACTGACTAGGTACTTATCATCAGTCTTCAGGAAGACACTAGTAGCGTAGCAGAACTTCAAGAGAGTCAGAGGTGAGTGCAGTGACCATCATTAAGGAGAAGGTGAGGGGAAGTTGAAAGATCTGAAGGTGGAGGAGACACCAGACTGGATGGATTGCACCCTATAGTTCTGAAGGAGTTAGTTGAGGAGATTGTGGAGGCATTGGTAGTCATCTTTGAAGAATCACTGGAGTTAAGGAGGGTCAAAGAGGACTGGAAAATGACTAATGTAATATCTGTGTTTAAGAAAAGAAGGAGACGGAAGACAGGAAACTCCAGGACGGAGAGCTTGATTTCAGTCATTCGTAACATTTTAAAGTCCATTAATAAGGAAGAGATTGTGGTGTACTTGGAAGTGTATGGTAAAATAGAGCTGAGTCAGCACAGCTTCATCAGTGGGAGGGCCTCATGATTGACAAATCTGTTAGAATTCTTTGAGGAGAAAATGAGCAAGTTTGACACAGCAGAGTCAGTGATCTGTTTGGAATTCCAGAAGGCCTTTGACAAGGTGCCACCCAGGACACTGCTAAATAATATAAGAGCTTATGGTGTTGGGGCAAGGTACCAAAATGGAGAGAAGATTGACTGACTGGCAGAAGGCAGAGAGTTGAGATAAAGGAGTCTTTTTCCAAATGGCAGCCAGTGATTGATGGAGTTCTGCAGGAGTCCATGTTGGGACCAAAACCATTCGCTTAATACATTAACAATCTGGGTGAAGGAACAATTTGCAGATGCCACAAAGAAATGTGAAGTGACAGGTGATGTTAAAGAAGTGGGAAGATGACAAAAGGTCTTGGATGGGCTTGGAGAAGGGCAAAGAAATGCAGATGGAAAACAATGTCGGCATGTATAAGCTTATGCACTTTGGTAGGAAGAATAGAGGCACAGACTATTTTCTAAATGGGGAAAGGCCTCAGAAATCTGAAGCACAATAGACTTAGGGAGTCCAATTTAGGATTCCCTTAAGCTTGACATCCAGATTCAATGGGCAGTTAGGAAGGCAAATGCAATGTTAGCATTCATTTCAAAAGGGCTAGAATACAAGGGCAGGGATCTACTGATGACGCTGTTTAAGGGTCTGCTCTGACAGCATTTGGAACATTGTGAGCAGTTTAGGGCCCTTTATCTAAGGAAGGATGTCCTGGCCTTGGAGGGAGTCCAGAAGAGGTTTAAAAGAATGATCCTGGGAATGAAGGGCTTGTCATAAGAAGAGTAGTTGAGGACTCTGGGTCTTTTCTTGATGGAGTTTAGAAGAATGGGGGAGGATTTCATTGAAACGTATAGAACACTGAGACGCCTGATAGAGTGGACAAGGAGAAGATAGTTCCACAAGGATGGGAGACTATGACCAGAGGGCACAGCCTCTGAGTGAAAGATGTTCCTTTAGAACTAAAATGAGGAGGGCTTTCTTCAGCCAGAGTGCAGCGATTTTATGGAGCTCTTTGCCACAGAAGCTTGTGGAGGCCAAGTCATAGAGTATTTTTAAGGCAGAGATAGATAGGTCCTTATTATTAAGTGTATCAAAGCTTACAGGGAAATGGCATGAGAATGAGAAAAGTATCAACTGGTGATCAAATGGTGGAGCAGACTCAAAGGGTTGAATGGCCTAATTCTGCTCCTATATCTTATGGTCTTTTATTAAAATTTATTCATTTTGTGGGATATGGGTGTGGCTGGCTGGTCAGCATTAATTGCCCATCCTAGTTGCTCTTGCTGGTGAGCTGCCTTCTTGATCTGCTGCAGTCTCTCTGCAGTGGGTTGACCCACAATGCCATTAGGAAAGGAATTCCAGGGTTTTGATCCAACTATAATGAGAGAGTAGCGATATATTTCCAAGGTAAGATGGTGAATGACTTGGAGGGGAACTTGAAGATGGTAGCATTCCTGTATATCTGCTACCCTTGTCCTTCTAGGTGTAAGTAGTCATGGGTTTGGAAGGTGCTATCCGAGGATCTTTGGTGAATTTCTGCAGTACATCTTGTAGATAGTACATACCGCTGCTACTGAGCACCAGTGGTGGAGGGAATGGATGCTTATGGACACAGTGCCAAAAAGAGGGCCGCTTTTTCCTGGATGGTTGTCCTGGATATCCTCATTCACTTATGATCTTATTGCAGAGGCGATAAACAAACTGACCCACGACTGACCATAGTCCTGAGACCATCCAAATTGGGGAGAAAAGTAAAATATAGTAACAACAAGATAGTTAGGGACGTTTTTTGTTCTCTGCAGCAAAGACAAAGAATCTCAAAGGTTGCATTGCCTTACCTGGTGGCAATGTTCAGGGCACCATTCCTAATCTGAAAAGGAACATGCAATGAGAGAAGAAGTATCCAGTTGTCATGGTCCATATAGATACCAACAGGAAAGGATCAATAGCTGGGAAAGATGTCTTACTGAGGGATTACTCACAGCTTAAATTAAAAAGCAAACCTACAAAGATAATAATCCCAGGATTATTACCAGAGCCACGTGCAAATTTGTGTCAGCTAAGTAAGATAGGTAAGTACGTGGCTCAAAGTTTGGTGTGGAAGAGATAGGTTCCAATTCATGGAGCCCTAACACCAGTACTGGTGAAAGAGAAAACTGTTCTATTGGAAGGAGTTTCATTTGAGTCATGTTGGAACTAGCATCCTGCAGAATTACATAACTGGGATTGTAGATAGTTTTTGGTTTTTTGGGGGTGGAGTTCCATTGAAGACAAGTTTAAAAAATAGTGAGAAAGCAGAGAGGAGAATAAAGAGGTGAATGATGATCAAAGTGAGACAGGAAGGAGTAGAAGATATATGCCACCAAAACAGTGTCGCTGAAACTATCGCCAGGGTAAGTAATAACGATAAAGAAATCAAATCTTAAGTTTGTTTATCTTAATACATGCAGCATTTGTTGTAAAGATAGATGAGTTGACAACGCAAATGGAAATAAAAGATTATGACATGATAGTTATACATGGAGACATGGTTGTGGGGTGATCTGAACTCAATATTCAAGGGCATTCAATGTTCCAGAAAAATAGGCAAAAGGGGAGGTGGAGTAACTTTATTAATTAAGGATAGTATCAGTGGGACATAAGGTGCAATAGATCATGACATGAAATCAGTTTACAAGGAAATAAGGTAGAGCAAAAGAAAGAAGTCGCAGCGTCATCTTAGGCCCTGAAAGAATTGCCTCACTGTAGTCAAAGTAAAAATTGGGAAATAATGTATAAAGGACAACACTACAATTGTCATGGGTAATATCTGCATTTTGACTGGACAAATAAAATGGACAGTGTAACATGAAAGTTATTTTGTCAAGTGCAGTAGGGATTATTGCTAGAGCCATTCATTGCAACTCCTACCTGGGAACAGATGATCTTAGATCTTGTAATGCGAAATGTGGTAGGATTAATAAGAGCTCTCATAGCTAAGTATCCTCTAAGGGGTAGTAATCACAATATGATAGAATTACAAGTTCAGTTTGAGGAAGAGCAACCCGAATCTCAAACCAGTGTCCTCAAATTAAATAAAAGCCATTACAGAGGAGTGAAGAAAGAAAATAGATGAAAGGGAAAGTCAGTGGATCAGCAGTGACAGACTATTTCATAACACTCAGCAAAACGTTATTCAGAATGAAAAGTAGGACTTGGTAAAAGGATGAGCTACCAAAGAGCTAATAATGCAATCAAGAAGAGCATCTAATCAAAAACTACAACATTCAATGAGGCTAAAACTAGTTTTAGATCAGATGATTGGAAATGTTTTGAGAGCTAACAGTGGATAACTAAAAAGTTAATGACAAGGGAAAGAAATGGTTATTTGCAAGTGATTATAAATCGGTAAGCTACACATAAACAAACAAAAAGAGGTTCTCACATATATAAATGCAGTAGATATAGCAACTGTGGGACCTTTAATGAATGAAACTAGTGAATGGAACAGGAAAATGCAATTAATTTTAACTTCTATTTTTAACTAATGTTTGCTATGGAGGACACTACAAACATCCCAAAGATAATAAATAAGCAAGATGCTAATGAGGGGGGCAGAAGATCTTGTAACACTCTTTATCATGGGGGAGAAAGAAGGTGACAAACTAAAGGCAGATAAGTTGCCAGCACCTGATAATCCGTATCCAAGATTTTAAAGAAAGTAGTTACAGCGATAGTGAAAACATTGGCTGAAATATTTGGAACTTACTGGATTCCAGGATGGTTCCAGTGTATTGGAAAACTGTTAACATGACATTCTTCTTTAAGAAAGGAGAGGGATAGAAAGCAGGAAACTATAGGCCAGTTAACTTAATATCTGTTGTTGGAAAATACTAGAGCCCATTGTTAGGGAAGAAATAGCAATAAATTTAGAAAAGATGAATACAATCAAATAGAGTCAACATGATTTTGTGGAAGAGAAACCATTTATGACAAATTTGATGGAGTTGTTTTGAGGATATGATAATCATGGTTGATAAAGGGGAATCAGTAGATGTAATGAATTTGAATTTTGAGAAGGTATTGGGAGTATTGTATTAGCATTGATTGAGGATTGGTACACAAAGAGACAGAGAGTTAGGATCAATGGGTCCTTTTCATGTTGGAAAGATGTAACTAGTGGAATGCCACAAGGATCCATATAGGGCCTCAGTTATTTACAGTATATATTAATGACTTGATGGAGGTTGTAGTTTATAATGTATCCAAGTTTGCTGAGTCAGTGGGAGGGCATGTTGTGACAAGGACATAAGGAAATATTAGGGAATGTAGATACGTTGAGTAGGCAAAACTGTATAAATGGAGCTTAATGTAAGAAAGTGTGAGCTCATGCAGTTTGGTCACAAGATTCAAAAGTCTTACTATTATTTAAAAGGAGAGAGGCTTCATGACAATGCAGCACCAAAGGATCTGGGCAGTCACGCACATGAAACACAAAACATTAGCATGCAGATGTAGTGAATAAATAAGGCAAATTGAATTGTGGACTTTATTGCTAGTGGTTGGAATTTTAAAAAGTGGAAGTCTTGTTACAAATGTTCTGGGTATTAGTGAGGTTGCATCTGGAGTACTGTGTGCAGTTTTGAATCCTGTATTTAAAAAAGGATGTATTGGAGTTGGAAACCGGTCAAAACAGATTCAATAAGTTGATGCCTGGGATGAAGGAGTTGACTTATCAAGAATGGCTAAAGAAGTTAAGCCTTTGTTCATTAGAATTTAGATAAATAAGAATGGATCTTACTTAAATGTGTAAGGTCCCAAGGGGGCTTCAAAGGCTAGATGTTTACATGAGCGGGTGAATCTCAAACATTGGGAAAAAAAAGGACACTCATTTAAAATTGTGTTATGGATGAGGCCAGACCCCCTCCAAACTTTTCAAGGAAGTAGCCCCTAGACCCTAACTTTGTGGGTTGTTTCAATTAGGTGTAAAGTGGATATTCCAGGAGTGATGCAGCTTGCCCAACTACTAAACAAAACAGAATTTATTTGCAAGATTACTGAATGATATACAAACAAGGGAACAGAATATAAAATAACTTAACCTCTCTGAAAACCCAACAGATTATCCCAACTTAATGATGTTGTTCCAAATGCTTGCAACAATCCCCATAAACACCCCTTTGGAAAAAAAGGAAAAATCCATGTCAGAGAGAAGGAGGATCAGCATGGACCTGCTTCTTCAGGTTCAGCAGCTTCACCATTGACTGCCTGCTAAAACCAAACCCAACCAAAGGAAAGCTGAGCTCAGAGAACTAGACACTCCCTTTTAATTATACAAGTGTTTTTTTTTGTTAACATGAAAGCCTTCTCAAGTAGTTAAACCCAGACTTTGCAGAATCACTGCTTTTACAACCTCTCTGAGAAACAAACCAAAGACAGCATAACCTCATTATAAGAGCAGCATCGTCACAACTGCAATGCAAAGAAATGTATTCTCCCAGATGGTGGTGAATGTCTGGAATTCTGCAAACCATAGACTTGTGGAGGCTGGATCACTGAAAGCATATGAAGAGGAAATAGTTAGAATTTTGGAATATCAGGACGATGGGAGAAAGATCTGGGAGAAAGTGAGGACTGCAGATGCTGGAGATCAGAGTTGAGAATGTGGTGCTGGAAAAGCACAGCCGGTCAGGCAGCATCCGAGGAGCAAGAGAATTGATGTTTCGGGCATAAGCCCTTCGTCAGGAATGAGGCCTCATTCCTGAGGAAGGGCTTATGCCTCAAACGTCGATTCTCCTGCTCCTCGGATGTTGCCTGACCTGCTGTGCTTTTCCAGCACCATACTATCAACAGATGACGGATCTGGCAGAAAAGAGGAGTTGAGGCCTGAATGGCAGGACATGCTTGAGGATCTGTTGGGCCGGATCCAACTCCTCTTTCTTACATTCTTATGTATAGCATTGCTCAAATGCCTCAATGCACTTTGATATCCCCGGGTAGTTAAAGTTTAATTCTTAGAAATAGTTTATACATACCTATGTATGAAACTTTCTTCCCTTGACTGTAAAGGATGTGACATTTCTGGAGGCATTTATAGTTTTTCATCAGAGATGCACGAACCAATTGATTCTTTAAAGGAAGTAGCAATTACATACACAACTTCCTTTTACTAATTGGTATCAAGTACTTTCCAATACTTAATGCAATATTGATGGATTGTTATGTTTTTATTTGTGCAGTAAAAGGTTTACTTTTTTTAGCACCAGCTACTGTGAGCTATTATTGATTATTCTGAATTGATCATTTTCAGTGTTCATTATCCAATTATACTAATATAGAACCTGTATCCACTACTACAGAGGGTATCCACTTGTTAACTGGGAAGAACATTTTTAATATTGAG